>NC_138768.1:72839090-73266590 GCF_965119305.1 Pelophylax lessonae
CCAACAACGGAACAGGAGATATATAAAGTACATGTAGCAAAGTCCGTCCCAGAACTACACATTCGACAACTAAAAAAAGTACGATTTGGCAACCGTAGATTAATACATAAATGAGAGTTTCTAATAAGAGAGATTATGCTATCAAGAGAGATCATGCTAAGGCCCAAAAACACCACTTATCATAAAGGTTTTTAGCTGCATGCTGTTAGTTGCAATAACTTTTTCATATTGATAATTGTTTTTCAAATAACAGAACAACCTCGCTGAGGTTTGGAGCTTCCAAGCTCCTCCATTTGCGTAAAACGACAGTCCTAGCTGCCAGGAAAACATGAGTGACCCATGCCCTGTACTGAGTAGGAACGTCATGTATCCCTAAGTTTAGCAAAGCCAGGGCCGGTGATGGAGACAGTATGCAGCCTGTGTAAGTGGATATGTAAGAGAAAACATTGTTCCAATAGCTGGTTAGTGATGGGCAGGACCACAATACATGAACTAGGGTCCCCACCTGGGAGCAATTTCGCCAGCACAGTTGGGAGTATGAGGCTGAAAACCCTGCTAGGCGGTAAGGTGTATAATACCATCGGTTCAGTATTTTCAAAGTCATATCCCAATGATTTGCACAATGTGTAAATCGGTAAATCGCATGCAACGCTTTCTGCCAGTGGGAAATAGGATGTGTAACTCCTAAGTCCCTATCCCATTTAAACATGTGGGTGATCTTGTGAAAGGAGGTATTATCCAACAAGATGTCGTAATAGCACGAGAGCTTAGGGTGCTTGGGTAATGGGGTAGTGAGGAGGTCCCACACCTTACCGTCAATGAGAAGCTGCCGAAGAGGGTGATTTGACAAGAAATCGTAGCTCTATAATAAGTAGGTATGTCGGGAACACATGCCCCACCGTATTGTTTTTTTCTAATTAGGATCGAAAGAGCGCACCGAGGCCTCTTACCGCTCCAGATATAGGCTGCCATTTGTTTAGAGAATTTGGTTAGATGTGTGGCCGGGAAGGGGATAGGGAGCGCACGGAACAATTGAGGTAGGATAAACATTTTGTACGAGGCTACTCTACCACTCCAGGACAGATGTGGATGTTGGAGATGAGACAAGTCGTTAGCAATCTTCGCTGTCAGTCTGTGTACGTTGATTCTAAGCAATTTGGAAGGGTCGGCCGGTAAGTCTATGCCTAAATAGTGGATGCTGTCGATGGACCACGGTATCGGTATGGTCAGTTGGAGGGCGGATTGGGTTTGTGCCGGGACCCCAATGTTTAAAACTGTGGACTTTGACGCATTCAGCTTATAGAACGAAACTTTGCTAAATGATTGGAGCGTGGCATACGCTGCTGGCAACGAGCTTTCTGGGTGAGTAAGCATCAAGATGATGTCATCAGCAAATAAGTTGATCTTATGGTGGTAGGATGGCAGTCGGAAACCCTGAATAAGGGGATTTGAGCGGATGGTCTCCGCCAGGGGTTCGATAACTAGGTTGAAGATAGTGGGAGATAAGGGGCAACCCTGCCTAGTGCCATTCGAAATGACAAAGTGCTTAGAGAGTGTACCAGAGCTATACACTTGCGCCGATGGGGAGGAGTACAGAGCCATGATAGCTAAGAGTATGGGGCCCGTGAATCCGAACTTTAGCAAAGTGGCTCGCATATATCCCCAATGTACCCGATCGAAGGCCTTTTCTGCGTCAAGGGTTAGGAAAATAGAGGGGGGTTTTCATGGAGTGTGCTAGATGTGATATGCCTAGCAGCCTTCTCGTGGCATCAGATGTTTGTCTGCCTGGTGTAAATCCCATTTGGTCCCTATGAATCAAGGCGGGTAGCACAGACTGAATGCGTTTGGACAAAACGCGGGCATATATTTTAGCGTCCGAATTTAGAAGGGAAATGGGACGAAAATTCGCTGGTGTCGTAGGGTCTTTACCTGGTTTAGGCAATGTTACTATGTGGGCGTTGAGCATCTCTGCAGGCATAGAAGAGGTTTGCATGGCTTTATTATAAACCTCTGACATCGTGGGGGTAAGATGTTGATGAAAAATTTGGTAAAATTCGTTGGTGAAGCCATCTGGGCCCGGAGATTTGCCTTTTGGCAGGGATGAGATGGTGGATTGAATTTCCGTCAAGGTGATTGGTGTATTCAGTGATTGTAGTTGCTGGTCCGATAGGGACGGGAGAGACACCGCCGCCAAGAAGCGGTCAATATCCTCCTGCCGCGGTTGATGTTCGGAAGGGTTACCATGGAGATTGTACAGGGCTCCATAGAACTCTGCAAACTCATCCGCAATCGCTTTCAGGTGACTAATTTTCGTACCCGTAGAAGGGTCCAGCAAGTAGGGGATTCTAGATTTCGCCTGTCTGCGTTTGACCTGTTGGGCCAAGAACTTACCGGCTTTGTTTGCCTGGCTATAGTATTTTTGTTTTAGACAGCGAAAGAGTGCATCCGATTGTTCTATTAAGAGGAGTCTTAGCTCTTGTCTAAGTTTAATGATTGCTAGAGACATATCAGTAGTAGGATTGAGTTTGTTCACTGCATCCAATTCGTGGATTTTTTGCGTGATAGAAGATACCTTTTCCGTTCTCCGTCTCCGAAGCCGCGCCTGCTGCTGGATGCACACCCCCCGGAGGTAGGCTTTCAGTGCACCCCACAGCACCCATGGATCGGAGACCGAGGACGCGTTTATGTCCAAAAACTCCCTGAGCTGTTTAAGCACATGAGCCTGACACTGCCCATCCTGTAACACCCGAGCATCACATCTCCAAACATAGGAGCCAGAACTCCTAGCGTTCTCCTCCAAGGTCAAGGTCACCGCAGCGTGGTCTGACCACGTGATGTCCTCAACCGTGGAGGAGGATGACTTATTCAAAAGAAACATGTCAGTAATAAATAAATCAATGCGGGAATACGAATGGTGTCTGGCGGAAAAAAAGGAATAGTTGCGCTCAACGGCATGATGGCACCGCCAGACATCATACAAATGTTCAGCATGCAGAATTCCACCCAAGGACTGTTGTCGGCCCTGGGGAGACGCAGAGGAGTCCAACCCAGGATCGACAACAGCATTGAAATCACCACACAACGTTAAATGCCCCACTCGAAGTTTAGATACCTGTTTGAATAGTCTCCGCAGAAAACGGAGCTGGTGGGAATTCGGGGCATAAACATTAACCAGGGTAATCGGAAGTCCATTGAGTTCACAGATCACAATGAGATATCTGCCATCTGGATCAGACACTGAATGAAGTATGCGTACCGCAAGTGAAGATCAAAACGCCAGCAGAACACCTCTTTTCTTCTCAGTACTGGAGGCAAGAAGAACCTGAGGGAAGTCCCGATGCGTACATTTAGGTGTACTGTCTGCCCTAAAGTGGGTCTCCTGTACCGCAAGTACGTCCGCTCTATGCTTAGTTGCCTCATCCCACAAGGACCTCCTCTTAGCCGGGTGGTTCAGGCCATTAGCATTAATAGATAACAGTTTAATGGTCATTACGGATTTCCATTAAGTCGCAACCGTAGTCGTAGGTACCAAGGTAGCCAACATTGAGGTAAGCGCCCAAAGGAGCTGGAATAGTCAGAGTTCCTGTTGTAGCTGAGAGAAACATAAGATAGCAAAGGAAGACAGAAAAAAGACAGCAAAGATAAAAATAGGACTGTCTCAGCAGTCCGGGCACGGGAGGACCCGCAGAAAATCCAAAGGAGGGCCAGAGGAAAGGAGAGAACATCTTTCGGAGGCCGGGATCTTGAGCTGAGTCTGTTAACGGTGGTTAGGGCTAGCTTGCTTCGAGGAAGGCCTGGAGGCCCTTTTGCGGGAGGCAACTTGCCACTCCGGTTCCACTGGTCGCAGAGGAGGGAAATCTGGGGCAGGAGGTTGGTCCACGGGCAGTATATTCCATCTCCTGAGCAGTGCAATGCCATCATCCAAAGACTTCAGAGTAGATGTAGAACCATTGTGAGTCACTAACAGTGTAGCTGGGTATCTCCATTTATGTTGTATTTGGTGGTTGCGCAGGGCTTTGGTGATAGTTGAGAGGTTGCGCCTGGCTTGCAACGTATGTTTGGATAGGTCAGGCAGGAGCTGCACAGCGCCGTAAGGCTCCGGTAGGTGAGGATTCTGTCTGGAGGCCAGCATAATCCTGTCCTTAATGTGGAAAAAATGGATCCTCAACAATACATCCCTGGGCAGATCGCTCGCTAAGAAGGAAGGCTTAGGCAGGCGATGGATCCTGTCAATAAGGAGATCAGCTTCAGAAGCCGAGGGCACCAGTAGCTTGAATAGAGAGGTGACATGCTGTAGAAGGTGATCAGGCGAGACTGACTCCGAGATTCCCCGCAGCTTAATATTGTTACGCCTGGAGCGATCCTCCAGGTCTGCCACCTTATTCTTTAGCCAGGAAATCTCATCCGTTTGAGTGTTCAGGCGATCAATGACAGAATTTATGGAGTCGGCGTGTGTGCTCACTGATTGTTCAACCAGATCTATTCTGGAGCCCAATGATGAGATTTCTGCGGTGAGTTGCTGCGTCTGCAAATGTATGTCAGCCTGCATAGAGGCCCGCAGAGAAAACAACATTTCCTTCATACTAGATTCTGTAATGGGGGTCCCCCCAGTGGGATAGGTGTGGAAGGGGTCAGCAGATAGTTGTGAGGAAGGCAATGTTGGATGAGGCAATGCAGTGTCCATACCTGTATCAGGCAGCAAAGATGGCGGGGAGTCCCTCCTCTGTTTAGTTTTCACAGGGCTCCGTGACGATGGTGATGGCGAGGATGGTGACCCACGAGGACTGCCCACTGTCTGGGTTGGCGATCATGCGTCGGTGCGGGGAGACTGGCGGGAGAGAAGGTAGTTTCGCCAGCGGCCCTGTCCCTTGCTTGCCAGCGTGTGGCTTGTGTGCGGCTCCGCCGCCATCTTGGCGGAGACCAGGGCTCTGGGAGATGAAGAAGCCGGACAGTTTATTAAGCTGCCCGCCTCCTTCTTCTTGGTCATCGCGGGGGAGTACAGCGGGGGTTCCCAGAGGTGGGTGGCCGGTTACTGGTGCCGTGGAAGCCCTAGTTGCGGCGATTATCCCGGGTAGCCTCGCGGAGCCGATTCACAGCGCTGCCATCAGCCGCGCGGTAGCCACGCCCCTCGGTTTGTCACTTTTTGAGTTGAAGACAGGACGAAGAATGTCTATTCTTATATCTTCTGAGAATAGCATACTTTGTTATTTACAATCTGTTGTATACAAAGAAGTGTGGTTGCAAACATTGCAACAACAGGTACAGGAACTTCAGAAGTTTGCTGCACAAATATGGCTAGACCCTTGCTAGGTATAAATATAAGATTTATACTTGCGAGTAGGTCAAGAAATGTATTCCAGGAGCTCAAGTTATGGTTGAGAATTCTAGATCTGATGGTACTTGAGATGCCAATTGTGAAGGTTCTTTTGTTAAGTTAATTGGGACTATATTTCATTTCGAAGAATGGATAAACAATGCAGAAAGAACGAGGAGCCTAGAATGGTCCCTCTTGATCAATGAAAATTACTGAAGGAAAACATACATTTTTTTATAAGAATTTGATACAGTTTTTCATTTTCTCTCCTTGATAGGTCTTTCGTTCTAAGTTTTTTTGGATTTTGAATTCTTCTATGGACCATGAGACAAGCACAACGAAACTTTTATTTGTCACTATTTTTTTGTTTTTGCCTTCATCATTACTTCCTTTCTAATTGTGTTATCAAGAACTATCATTTTTTGGATGGACGTCAACGTTTTCCTCATATGGACTTGTTTCATAAGAGACATTCTTATCGTTCGATCATTATAAGAGGGGGAGTTGGAATGCGATTCTCATATAATGAATTTTTTATGAATTGTTTGATATAGGAGAATATGAGTGTTAAGAGTTTGAAAATATTTTAAAACACACTGTTTTGCTTATTCAAATAGAATGAATTGTACAGTTATGGGATTATGTGTAAAATCTGCTGTATAAATCTTGACGGTAGCGACAAGATGGAAGGAAAAATAGGTGACCCCATGTTAACATTGAAATGTGATACTTTCTCCTACACAACCTTTGTTAGTTTAGTAGTTTCTTGGAAGATTGATATCACAGCAACATCTAATAATGATACTAGTTTAGATTACATTATAGTTGTTACATCTAGGTTTCTTAATTTTACAGAAAAACATATTAACCACTTCCGGACCGCCCGCCGCAGTTTTACGTTGGTACTTTGATGTTAGCTGCCATAACTCCGGTATTTTCCTACAAGGCAGGCGGTCTGCTTTCACATAAAAGTGATCCTAGTGGCAGATTCGCTGCGGGATCATTTTTATTGGCGGCGGAAGAGGCGTTTCTCTCCCCCCCCCCCCCTTCTGCCACTTCCCGGTAGTTTTTCCCCGCTTACCGAAGCCATCTGTAGCGGGGAACACGATCCAGGAAGTCGAGTGAGGTCAAGATGGCCCCCACTCGACTATAAGTATGGAGGACCGGAGTGACATCATACGTCGCTTCCTCCCAATGGCCTTAAAAGGACCCTTTTTTTTTTTCATGCCGAAATCGTTGATGATCAGAGACATTTTTTATTTAAGATGAATGCACTTTTATTAGTTGATTGTAGTGCATTGAGGGGGAATTGTTAGAGATTTAGTGTTTAATATTTTAAATTATAAAAGTCTCTGAAATACATTTGAATGTTATAATGTAATATGTTAGTTTTGAAGGTTACTTCAATATGTCTTTGTGAAGGACAGAGAAGCAATTTTGCTATGTATTTCGATTCAGAGTTCCTATGTCAGTATGTTGAGGAGTTACTATGTGTCTTACTATAGATTCAAACCATATATGCAAGAGTGGGTGTTACTTTTAGATTTTGTAATACTACCTTCTTGGGACATAATTTTTGTGGATGTCATTTTTACATACAGTATAACATGTAGTACTATGTTAGGCGTTCTTCAGAGAGATGAGAAAAGGACATCTACAACTCTGAAGACACACATGCGTGAAACCTTTCTGTTTTGCTCTGTTTGGTTAGGATTTACTTTACTTAAAGAAAATAAACAAACTTTTGTACTGTACGAGCTGAGGAGTTTCCAATTCATGAAAAGGATTTCAAACAACCAGCAGGCCTGTGGATCGCTCAGTAAACTAGGGCGATCACATGACCTGCAATTTGGCAAAGAATAATGCTAAAGCCTTGGAGGTCAGGAAAAAAAAAAAAAGATAAATGTTAAGGATACTATAGCATTTATCCTTGCAACTTTTAATATATAAATGGAGCGGCGCTTAATCTAGCAGTGATCCCTATATAAACAGTGAAATATAACAAACCACACTAACAAATTCCAAAAAAAAAAAAGAAAAAAAAGATAATGCAAGCATATAATAGGAAGTATCAAACATCCACAATAAATTGGTGTTGCAAAAGTCCAGTGCAAAAGCATAAGTGAACACAATGAATACAGTTCTTTGGTGGAATAATTAAGTAGTGCATCCAAAAGAATCCCAGTGTGAGCAATCAAAGTCCAGGGCTCAATCCAAAAAGTGAAAAACTCCACCACTGTGTGCAATGGCTGCTTGCCTTCAATCCAAAAGGTAACGTGCATCAACTTCCGAAACAATCTCTGTAGGGTATATATCATTGCACATGTAATAAGAAGAGAAGTGTTGGATGTACACACTTCCTGTATTAGTGAAACACTGCTCTGGAGGAAGGAGACAACAGACAGCAGCATTATCAGCCAAACTGTGAATCTGTATTGTGAATAAGCAGAGGTGAAAGTGTGTACTTTTGCTATATTTCCTTAGAGCATTCTAAGGAAATATAGCAAAGTGCAGATGTGTAAAAGATTTAAACACTTTTCACCTCTGCTCATTCACAATGCAAATTCAGTTGGTCATTATTGTTTAGTCAATGCTGCTGTCTGTTGTGCCTCCAGTTCTCATTCCTCCAGAGCCGTACCTCACTAAAACAGGAAGGAGTTTGTTTCAATTCTAAGATTGAGCACTGAACTTAGATTGCTCACACTGGGATTCTTTTGGAAGCAATACTTAAATTATTCTATTATTCTACCAAAGAACTGTATTCACTTATGTTTTTTGCAACACCAATTTATTGTGGATATTTGACATTCACTATAATATGCTTGCATTATCTTTTTTTGTTTGAATTTATAAGTTACAGTGTTTATTATATATCACATTATATATATATATATATATAGATCACTGCTATATGGATCACTCTATTTATAAATGAATTATTGTTGATGTGGTGACACTATAGGAGTTGGCAGCTATATTTTTAAACATTTTTGGATGGGACTTAATGCAAATTTATTTTCATTTATTAACATAAGTATTCAACCAACTGAATAGCACACAAGTTCACTTATCACTTTCTCTTCCATATCTTTCCAATATGGTTTCTGTGGTTAGTTGACTAACATTTACCCCCCTTCATGACCATGCCATTATTTTGCGATACAGCACTGCATTAATTTAACTGGCAATTGCACGGTACACTGTACACAAATTGTAATTTTTTTTCCCCACAAATAGAGATTTCTTTTGGTGGTATTTAATCACCAATGAATTTTACATTTTTTGCGCTATAAAACAAAAAAAAAAAAAAATCTATATTTTTTACCTTTGGCTATAAAACACATTAAATTAAAAAAAAAAAAATTATATTTATATATAGCAGGTTTTCCAGGCCTGTGGCCTGATGTGGGTCTGCCATTGTTACTGGTTACCTTTCCAGCCCTTGTGAGCTGCGGCCCTGGGTGTGAAGACTGAGACATGAACCACTACGGCATCTTTGTTTGATTGTTTTATTTTAGTTAAAAGTGGATGGGAGAAGGGAATGAGTAGGATTCTCCTTTAGGCTTCAACTATGTACACTTGGGACTTTGTTAAGGAAAAAATACCAGCCAGCGCCAGCCAACGCCCACTATCTCTGAGAACACTCTAACTTAATAGAAGTGCTGAATCCTCGACTTGTAATCCAGAAGATCCAGGACTGTGAAATTGTAGAACCGACGACACTGTTATACTGCAACAAGTCACTGAATACTTCCCCCCCTGCCTTGCTTTGGCTTAAGGTAGCATGTTGTAGAATCCTGTCAAACTGTATATTCCAACTGGCACACACTGTACAACTCAGGGCCCATTAGTAGGTGCCCCCTTTATACTTGAACTCTTCGGGGGTTCACTGTCTAGGCACCCCCCTCCCTCTGTAACTCCTCAACCTAGGTATCCCCTTTCAGCTAGATGGCACTGGATCCCAGAACCTCTTCCAGAGTGGTCCCCTCTGACTCTGGCAGACCCCCAGGGTTAATCCGCAGTACTCACAACCTGTGTAGGCTTTCCTGGGACTGGACCCCTCTCTCTCTCTCTCTCTCTCTCTCTGCAGGTTCTCGGCACACCAGATCCCCTCAGCTTAGCTCAAAACTCTCTGGATTCTCAGGCGGCACCCAGAGACATCCACCTTCCTCAGACAGGAGGAGAGACAGCCGCACTCTCTATCCTGGGACTCTGCTCCCGCCAAAGACATTGTGTCATGTGCCACCCCCAAACTTACACCCACTCCCAGAATCCTTTGCAGCACAATCTGCCTTCTGGGGTAGTTACAAGCCTGGATGTGTCCCCTGATCGGGTTTCCTCCACCGTCCTAGGAGAAGCCTCTCACAGGAGCCAGTGGGGAGACTCCCCCTTCAGCAGGCACATCTGGAAACCATGAAACCCTGACTAATAAATCACAGCCCTGCTGTTAGGCAGACAAGGCCCACTATACCTTTACCTAGCACCTACCTGTAGGGTGCTACATAAAAGTCTTCATCATCAATTTAGGCCAATATGTATTGTGCTGCATGTTTTTGGGAAAAAAGAAAAATGCAAATAAGCGTATAGATTGGTTTTACGCAAAAGTAATACCGTCTACAAACTATGGTATTTTTTTTTTTGTTTATTATTTTTTTTTTACTACGGTAGGAATGGCGGTGATCAGTGACTTCTAGTGGGACTGCGATTTTGTGGCGGACAGTCGGGACACTGACACTTTAAGAAGGGTGCGTTCCTTTATACACCATAAACCAAAAGGTATTTAAAATATAACTTATTCATTCCTATAAAAGGTTGTCTGGACTGTATATATGTACAAAAAGGGAGGGTGGGTTTTTTGGTTTGAAAAAAATTGTGCCTGTCTAGACAAGATGGTCTATAAAAATCTAGGTATCCGTGCACCACTAGTTAGGCTTGCTCCTCTTACTCATCAAGTCATTCTAAAAGCTGTAAGGCTCGATCTCTCTGACTCAGATCTCTCCTAAATATCTTCTCTTGTAGCAAAGCTATCCACTGGAGCTAGTATCTGTGTGTTCACTACTCACAAAGCTTAATGGCTGTCTGACATTTGAAGCAGCAAATTTTACCAGCCTGGTCTAAACCTGAAGGCTAGAAAAGCTGTTCAAACCTGCCTGCCTCATAGGGAATCGCTCTCTCATAAGCACGCTTGTCAAGATTATCTCAGAGAATATAGCCTGTCAGAATCTGGATAGCTACACACTATTAAATTGGCTGGCTACTCTTGCTCGTCAAGCCTCCCAAATATCTACTGCTCTCAAAGTAATATGGCTGGCTAACAATTAGACTGACAAATGTTGTCCTGCCTAGTCTGATTCTGAAGGCTAGAAAAGCTGATCAAGCCTGCCTCATCAAAAAACGAAAATGCTATTAGCACTGGTAAAGCCTGCCAACCCTAAAGAAACATCCTCCCCACAAACCATGCAGTACCCCAAATCATAATAGTGCTCCCAAAAAAATGAAAACTCTATATGTTTTGCTTAGTAAATAGGCTTCGTCAGGAGTGAAAAATAAATGCACAAAAGTAAGTGTAGCACAATTCCCAGCCGTTTTGCTGGATATGGGTCCCCCTAGGTTACCGCTAACAGCAGCACATTTAAGCACATTCTCCAAGTGTGAGCACTGAGACAATGACCAGTCCAGTAACTTTGGGTTTTTGATTTATTTAGGAACTTGGATGGGAGATGGGATGAGTGGGATACTCCTTTAACTCAACTATGCACAATTTGGTGGAGACACTTAACCACTTGCCGACCGCCGCAAGTACATTTTACTGCGGCGGTCAGCCCCTCCTGGGCAAAGGGACATAGTACTACGTCGCTAGCCCAGGAGCCTGTAGGGACCGAGTGCGCGCTGCCGGAGGCACTCTTCCACCCCCGCTCATTCCCCTGCATCCCCACGCGTGTGACCGGCGGGTCCGATGTCCGCCGGTCACTCGCGATCTCCCGGTGGAGAGGGAGAAAGGCAGGCGGCTGATGTACACAAAGCCGCCTGTCATTCTCCCTAGTTTAACAGCAGAGATCATACGATCCTGCTATGTAGGATCGTATGTCTCTGTGGTTACATGAAAAGCCACACCTCTACAGTTAGAAGCACGCCCCTAGGGACACATTTAACCCCTGCATCTTTAATGAAGTTAACCCCTTCCCTGCCAGTGTCATTTTTACAGTAACAGTGCATATGTATAGCACTGACTACTGTAGTAATGTCACTGGTACCCCCAAAAGTGTAAAAAATGTCAGTCAAGGGTCCGATCTGTCCATCACAATGTCGCAGTCCCGAAAAAAAAAAAAAAAAAAACGCAGATCGCCGCCAAAAAACAAAAAGCAATAAAAATGACAAATCTTTCCCTTAGTTAATGTAAACGCAATAACGCAAGCGCAATAACTTTTGCGCAAACCAATCAAAATACGCTTATTGCAAATTTTACCAAAAATATGTAGCAGAAAACAAAATTGGCCTAAAATGTTAAAAAAAAAAAAAAAAAAATTTGATTTTTACATTTTTTTGGGGGAATTTCATATAAAAAAAAAAAAAAAAAGTGAAATTTTTTTTTTTTTTTTTTTGAAAAAATAATATCGCACAGGTGATCAAATAGCACCAAAAGAAAGCACGTCAATTTCATTTGGGTACAGCGTCGCACGACCGCGCAATTGTCCGTTAAAGTCACGCAGTGCCGAATCGCAAAATAGGCTCTGGTCTTTGGGCAGCCAAATCCTCCGGGGCTGAAGTTGTTAAGAAGTACTGTTTGACGCTGGCTGAATGCCCGCCAAAGCTGACTTGACACTGGTTAACGCTGGCCAGATGCCGGTTAACGCTGAACTATTCTTGTAACTGAGCTTCAACTACAGAAATCCTCTCTTAGCTGCCTTAGGTACTCCTTCCTGAGGTAGCTACTCGTATGCTTTTGCTGCACTGCTAAACACTTCAGGGCCCACACTGGTGCCCCCTTTCACTCCCTTATCTTCAGGGCTTAAACACTTGGCACCCCCTTTCTATGCCAAAACTACCGGTTAGCTGGCTCCTGGATCGGCCTCCTTTCTCAGGCAGACCCCTGGGTAGTTTTGAGTACTCACAACACGGTTTCTCCTGGAAACTTCTGCCCAGCAGCTCCACTTGGTCAGCAACACTCTGTATCCCTTTCTGCAGCCCAGCTCAACCTCCGGTCCTTCCGGCCGACTGCCCAGGACACCTTCACTCCCTCTGACAGTAGGAGAGACAGCTGTCAGCCTCCTCTTGGGACTATGCTTCCTGCCAAAGACGCTCTGTCACATGTTCCTGCCAGGTTTATACCCAATCCCAGAGTGCATTGCGGCAAACTCCGCCCACTGGGACAGCTATAAACCCTGGTGCGCTATTGGCCAGGTTTCCTCCACCATCCAACAAGAGCCCTCCTTGGATACAGTGTGGAGACTCCCCAGACTCAATAGACTACACCTGGAAACACATGACAGCCTAACTTACTGATCAGGCCCCCCTGATAAGCAGACAGGGCCACACATATACTTTTCCGCACCTACCCAGGAGGGTGCTACATAAGTGTCAAAAGATAAAGGAATATGGGGGGAGGCAAACTATCCCCACATGGTTTGAATCAAAATGGTGGCCTCCCCCTTCTTCCCTCTAGTTACAGGGTTTTCCCCCATGTTATTTCCGCATTTACATTATCACGCATGTCCTGTCATGATGCAAATTTGCATCATGACGTTACCGTGGAATCGCATCATGACGCAAATATACATCAAAACGCAATTTTTTTTTATATCATCTCTTTGCTAATCGTTTTAAATATCAGTTCTAAAAACAAAATTTTAATACAAGCTGTACCAAGTGTAGCACCCTCCTAGGTAGGTGCTAGAGAGAAAGTATCATTTTGAGCTCTGTCTGCTTACCAGAGGGGCTGCAGGTAAATCTATATTGTTCTCTGCCTACCAGAGAGCAGGATCTGTTGGTGAGATCTGCTCATTGTGCTCAGGATGTGATTCATTCGGTCTAGAGAGTGTTTCACGCTGGTCCAATAGAGAGGTATGTTGGACAGTGGCAAAAAACCTGACGAAAAGGGTGCATAGGCTTTGATACAGTCCTGATGATTGGCAGAGGGCAGGTCATCTTGGTGCATGCTGGGATACTCTATAAAAGCCAGGAGCACATGTGCTTGGGGTCTTTCGTTGGAGAGGGGAGTTCCGGAGGGAGGGGACGGCTGCCTACTCCTCTGTAGAGGTGCCATGTAGTCTCAGGAGATCTTTCTGAGGGTCGGAGGAGTGGTGGACCGGAGCTAAACCCAGGAGGTCCAGGGAAGCTGACTGAGAGGGGAGACACTGGAGATCCTGTTTCTACAGTATCGTGAGTACAGGAACTCGTGTCCAGGGGCCTGACCTGAGGGGAGGGGGGGCCACCCCTGCTTATAGGATAGTCAGTGGATGGGTGTCAGCAGAGAGAGGTGTCCTGAAGACAAGAGATTGTTCACCAAGTTGGCTTGTGAGAGATGATAAAGAAAGCAAGAGACTTAACGCTATTTATCTAAAGTGGCAGGATGGATTAACAGCCTGGCTGTTCCATATCTACAAGTGAAGTTGCGAAGATAGAAGTCCTCAGATATTGTGAATAGTTAAAATTGGAGTATCCCACTATTCCCTTCTCCTATCTCAATTAGGAAACAAAACAAAACCCAATACCCCTGGACTGTTTATTGCAGTGAAGAGCCAAGAGGAATGTAGGAACTGTTTGCTAAAACCGCGTGCTGGTAACCAGGGAGCCCGAGTTGATATCCAGCAGTCCCCACGGGGTAGTGCTACACAAGTATACAGAATTCACAGAGGGCGAATGGTGGTTTTACTAAAAGAGAGTAGAGCCAAACCCGCTTGGTACGGAAACTAAATACATAGATTCCTGCTCTGATTCCATCATTCGTGTGTGTAAATTTGATTGAGACTATTAAAATGCATGTAAACCCAAAACAAAAATTCATTGCAGCTTACCAATTCTTGGATTTGGTGGCTGCATTCGTTTTCTTTTTTTAGTTTTTACCTGGTAATCTGGCAATTAAAGGTTTTATTTTTTTTCCTTCTACTTCTTGAAGCCTGGGTTCACACTGGTGCATGCGACGAATACCGCATGTGAATTGCACCTCGTGTGGGATTTAAGCCATACATTTTGTATGGCTCAA
The DNA here is from genome assembly GCF_965119305.1 of Pelophylax lessonae. Lineage (NCBI taxonomy): Eukaryota > Metazoa > Chordata > Amphibia > Anura > Ranidae > Pelophylax > Pelophylax lessonae. The sequence goes on from NC_138768.1 coordinate 72,853,607, forward strand.
ATCACATCGCATCCACACCAAAATGGTGTAGGACCTCCAATCCCCCCTGCACTTGAATTGCATTGCATGGATGTTCACATCTATGCGATGCGATTCTGGCAATCCCACTACGTTTTGCAATCTGTATTGGGGCGTCGTTAATTCACGATTGACGCATGCAGCAGATCGCATGGACGCCCTGAGATGGCTTTGCAGTGCGATGTTGGGATATGCAGCGAATCTTGTGCTTTTCCTGCATCACATCAGTGTGAACCAGGGCTTCAATTTCCTTTAACAGAGCAAGCTATTGAGCAGCCAAACCATTTACCACTGACAGGGCTTATGATGATCAACTTTTATTTACTTAAAACCTTTATCCCAAACACAAGAAAACCCCCCAAAATCTATTTGCTCTAATTCCCCCAAAAAAGAAGAAAAATGAAGAAAGAAGAAAGAAAGAAGAAAGAAGAAAGAAGAAAGAAATAAGAAAAAAGAAGAATCACCTATGGCACTTTTCCACTGCAAGTACCGGCTAGTACCGGCTCGGCTCTACTCGGCCCTGCTTGGCCTGGTTTGCTTTTCCACTGCTGGTACCGCAACGTATAGTGTCGGAACGGTTCGGTACGGTACGGTATAGGTTTGCTTTTCCACTAAAGTAGTACTAAAGTTAAGTGGGTGGGATAACAACGGGGTGGGTGGCATTCTCTGACCAATCAGTGGCTAGAAGTGACTGCATGCAAAGGATTGTGGGATATGGTACCAGTTTGGTACCTGTTGGAACCACAATCGAGTAGGTACTGTTTTTTTCAGAGCCGTACCGTACCGTACCGTTCGGTTCCATGCAGTGGAAAAGCAAACCTATACCGTACCGTACCGAACCGATCCGACCCTATACCATGCGATACCAGCAGTGGAAAAGCACAAAAGTGTGCCGAACCGTTACGGTTCCATGCAGTGGAAAAGCGCCACTACTGTATATAAAGTCCATCTAAATCTACTAGTCCATCTAACAATACCCTCTATAGATGAGGGATAAGGGTGTCTCCATTGATTCTTCATATAGATAGAGGAGCCACCCTAAGACAAGGAGTGTTACTGGCCGGATCACCAGGTAAGAAAAGAAATAAAAGGAAATAAAACTAAAAAACAGAAATCAAAATCAAAGGATTGATAAGCTGCAATATATTGCATTTTTATTCTTGAGTTTAGATCTGCTTTAAATTTTCAGGACAATATTTTGGGGGTTTCAACCACCTTTGGTCCAAGCAGTACCGATACCTAAAAAGGTGTACCAAAATGTTAAGAAAGAAATCTGCAAAGACCATGGTTTTTGGTTAAAGGAAGAAAAAAAACAGTACAGTAAAAGTCCGCTACCTCATATTATTTATACAGTTTCCTTTCACAAGTTTTTTTTAAGAGCCAGGACTTTTTTGTTTTCCATAGAATGGTCTGGTTATAAGAAAGGATGTCTCTCATGGGTGTGAAGCAATCATCTTCCTTAGGTAGTTGTATGTGCACTAATATGGCTACAGTCACCTTCAGCATGCATTGTAATGCATCTTTGTGTGCTCTGGGGAAGAAAAGGTCAGATTTTGCTCTAGTTCCTGTACAGAACCCATTTGAGTAGATGGAAATCCTAACTGGGTGACATTTAGTTTGCTTCTGCACAGTGTATCATAAACAATTGTCTTTTTTCTACCCTTTAAAAAAAAAAAAAAAGGTTTTTACTTTTTTTTTTTTTAATACTTCTAAGTACCGCTGATCTCCTTCAGCCACTTCCTAACTACATGTATGTGCTCCAGGGGTAGTTGCATGTCATTTCTCAGGGTGGGCTTACTGAGGGCAACAGCAGAACATTGTGCTTCAGTATGACTGGTTGTAGTCTCCACTGGAAGGGCACATAACAGGGTGACAACTAGAAGAGCCATTGGGAAATAGAGATGGACCGTTGTCACCCAACAACAGGAAGCGCCTGAACCTTCAAGGGACAATCAACAGGTATTTAAGCTCTTGGCTACCAGGGTACATTTTTAAATGCAAACAACTAAAAACGAATGGAGCACAGCCAACATTGGTTAAGTGAGGGGCTAAGATGGCAATAGTAGACCACCAAACTGGTGCATTAGCTCGTCTGTTTAAGATGTGGATCAATGTACCAGTGTCAATAGTACAAGCAAAAAAAAAAAAAGAAAAAACACAAAAAACCACTATGGGAAAACCTATAAAAAGAAAAAAATAAATAATAATAAGGAAGAAGGAAGGTACCTGTATAGTCCAAGTAATGTAACCAAAGTTAATTTTATTGATTGAAAACACATCCAATAAATCAGATCATGATATACATGGAATACTGACTCCACCAAAAACACTGAGTATTAAAACAATGACGATGTTGTCTAGAGTCCAGACTTCATATATGTGACAGTAAAAAGGTGCAATCATCATGTCGCGGTACTTGGCATCTACTACTACCGCTGTTTTGGCGGTGAGTTCAGATAAGGTTGCAGAGCAGGGCCAGGACAGCATGGATCATATACAGTTGCACCTAAGCACGATGTGTACTTAATTTCCACTGGACCCCCATGAACAGCAATGTAAAATTAATACCACGCAGCAGTGGCGTAGCGTGGATTGTCAGCACCCGGGGCAAGGCAAGTAATTTGCGCCCCCTAACCCGTGGGATTTTAGCACTCAAGTATCTTCCACTAGATTAGTTAAAGAAAAACCTTACCCCCTAAGCACATGTATTGTTTGTTATGAAAACAAACATTGCCCCCTTTCAATGCAGAATGACCGGCGTGCCCCCTTTCAATGCAGAATGACCAGCGTGCCCACTTTCAATGCAGAATTACCGGCGTGTCCCCCTTCAATTTATAGAGAGATCATCGTGCACCCTTTCAATGCAGATGGACCAGCGTGCCCCCTTCAATGCAGAGAGACTTACCTGCAGTGGCGGCTTTTCCTCAGTTCCCTGCATCTCCGAGTCCTCCCGCCTCCTCCTCGGCCAATGGCATGCCATCGCCTTTCGGCCAATCAGGAAGCAGGTCTCGGACCCGCTTCCTGATTGGCCAGGAGGAGGATCCGTGTGACAATAGCAAATTTTCATTCGCTATTGTCACACAATGGGTGGGCTCGGGGCACACTGCTCTGCGCCCCCGGTCCACCCTTTTTTTAAGCCAATTAGAGCCTCTGGCTCTAATCAGGTGATTAGAAAAAAAAAACCCACTCTGTGACAGCGCAGGCTGCTGACTCACTCGCTGCTAAACTGACTGAGCAGTGAAGAGAGGCGGCATAGGCGGGACTTGGCATGCAACGCCACCCCACCCTACACCAATGGACAGGTGAGGCAAAGTCCAGCCCTGCCCCGACCCGCCATTTTCATCCATAGGGCGGCTGCACTGGACATCTCCCAGCCTAAAGATGGAGACAGCCGCAGACAGTGTGTGAACTGTGTATGTCAGAGTCAGACAGACAGAGTGACACTGCGGATGCGCTCCCCCCAGATGTTGCGCCCGGTGCGGCTGGCCCCCCCTGCACCCCCCACGATACGCCACTGCCACGCAGTAACCTGCATAGGCGAAGGTGAAAGAGCGATCTCCAAAGCCAGAACATTAAAGATAGAGGTAAAATGAAGAGCGGAGATAAGATGACACAGCCATGGATAATTTAGGTCATGCAGAAAAGTAATGATAATACAGTTGCATTGAAAAAAATGAATGATCCTGTTGTGCAGTCAAGTTGAGCACGATTAACGTGACCCGAAAAAAAAATATCAGCCTAGGCAGATGAAAAAAGGTGTCTGCCAACCATCCAAATGGATGCTAATAGCCCAGTAGGGCTATAGTCTGGTGCCGGTAATGATGGACATACAAGTGTGTGTGTGTGTATATATATATATATATATATATATATATATATATATATATATATATATATATATATATATATACACACACCACTATACACAAGTTCAGATGCTTTGCCTGCCTCCAAAAACCCCCAAAAAATGCCTGCAACAACACACCTGGGCGTTTTTTTTTTTTTTGGCACTAGCGTTTTTTTGGGTTCTTTGGAGGCAGGCAAAACATCTGAACTTCTGTATAGGGGTATATATGTACACACACTTATATGTATTTTACACTTACACATATATAGGTGTGATAGGAGTGGAGCCATATTGGTGTTAATTATTTAATTAGCGCAAGTATAGATTTCTGATCCTTTCACACCTATATATATGTGCAGGTGTATATATACATACATGGGTGTGTATATATACCCCCTATACACATGTTCAGATGTCATGCCTGACTCCAAACATGTCCTCAAAAAATCCCTATAAACGCCTGCAGCCAAAAAACAAGCTGACCGGTGAGAAGCCATATCAGTGATCTGAATGTGACATAAGAGAAACGATCTTTTCTCTATAGCGGTCACCCTGATATGGAAGGGTTTGGTCACCCTGCCATAGCAGTCAGAGTCAGTTCACCCTACACTACATTACGGTCACCCTGGCACGTAACACTTTCCCTACAGAAACTAATTTTTTGCATCTAACTAAAGTGTAAAAGAGTACTCTTAACTACACTAGATATCCCTTTCCTCACACTAATAAATGCTAAATGACACTTTTGAAGCAAATTTAACAGAACTGCTTCCACCATCTTCCATGTCCCTGTATTACAATGCTAGGAATTTGCCGGGGCTATCTTATATACTGGGGGGGGTGTATTCACTAATGATTGGCCTAGGGACCCCCTAGTCACTCCAATCACATTCCTAGCATTCTCCTGCCCCCTCAATTGGCTTTTACTAATGGTTCTGGTCCAATCACTGGCTTTTAAAGCCCACTTCCTGACCCATTGCATTTTGGTCGGTTCTGGTTGCCGATTTCCAAACTTTTTCAGCAAAAAGTTCTAAATTCGGCCGAACCTCAAACAGCCAATGTTCGGGTCGAACCGATGGTCGACCCGAACCGTTCGATCATCCCTAATCTCCAGTCCGGCTACTCCCAAACCATGGGGCGGCAGCTGACACAGGTGTGCATCTAGATTAGCCAGGTGTAGGATTTCAGGATCACGCTAACATATTCAGGCGTCAATTATAGTCAGCTCAATCCGAGTCAGGTCGTCTCCAGCTGTGTATGTTTACCAAGTATGCTTGGAAATCTCACATCCACGAAGGGGGGGGGGGGGGGGGGGGGTTTCAAGGGGTCAAGCTAGAGTCCAGGACCTCAGTGGAAATGGACTACTTTTGACACATTTCGCCTGCTTATGTGAATGCAAGCTTCTTCAGAGATTTCCAAGCATACTTGGTTAACATACACAGCTGTGTATCACTTCTAGGTCACGTTCTCGAATACATTTGGGGCCGATCGTGCACCTCCCTGATGGTAAGGTATGATGGATAAGTATCTGCCTGTATTTCTTATCATGGAGGACACCATTGATCAGGTAGCGTTGAGGACTGTAGATGCAGTGGTCCGCCAAGGAAACAATGCAGCAGAAGAGAAAAATCATGCTTACTTCCCCCCCTTTGACATCGGAAGATGTCCAGCAGTGCTGTCAACACAAAATTGGCAGAAACCAGTGGGAACCATTTACCCCCCCCCCCCCCCCAATTCTACTGCCCTGAGAAGACTGACCAGAAGTGGTCTTAATGGAAGAAATGCGGCCAAAAAGCCATACCTCCTATGTGGAAACAAGGCCAAGCAACACAACTATGCATGAAAACTGAAAACATAGGAACTGGGGTGCAGAAAAATGGCAGCAGGTGCTGTGGACTGGCGAGTCAAAATGTGAAATATTTGGCTGTAGCAGGAGGCAGTTTGTTCACCAAAGGTCTGGAGAGCGGTACAATAATGAGTGTCTGCAGGCTACAGTGAAGCATGGAGAAGGTTCCTTGCAAGTTTGGAGCTGCATTTCTACAAATGGATGTTGGAGATTTGATCAGGATCAATGGTATCCTCTATGCTGAGAAATACAGGCAAGATAGGCATCCATCATGCCATACCATCACAGAGGCATGCGATTGGCCCCAAATGTATTCTGCAGCAGGTCAATGACCCCAAAACATGCAGTCAATGTCAATAATAACTATGCTCAGTATAAAGAACAACATGGAGTCCTGAAAGTGATGGTTTGGCTCCCACAAAGCCCTGATCTCAACATCATAGAGTCTGTCTGGGATTACATGAAGAGATAGAAGGATTTGAGACAGCCAACATCCACAGGAGATCTGTGATCAGTTCTCCAAGATGTTTGGAACAACCTATCTGCCAAGTTCCTTCAAAAAACTAAGTGTACCTAGAAGAATTGATGCTTTTTTTAAGGCAAAAGGGTGCTTACACCAAATATTGGATTTGGATTTCTCTTCTGTTCATTTACTTTATATTTTGTTCATTGATAAAAAATAAATAAACTAACACTTTATTTCTGAAAGAATTCTTAATTTATTTTTTAAACTGCAAGAATTCTTAATTTACAGCATTTTCCCACACCTGCCCAAAACTTTTGCACAGTGCTGCATTTGCTAAAATGCTGTCACATTAGACAAGCAGCTAGCGGACTTTCAACAAGCTTCTCGCAGGCTGACACTTTTTTAAGACAACCAGTACTAATATTAAGATGTACATTTAACATCCCAAACCTGAAGCCTACTGCATATATTCTTCAGCAGGGCGACCCGGCTGTGCGAAATTACGTACCCAAATGTGATTTTGTGCACAAGGTCTGGGGCACATCCGCACCGCTGGCAACCCGCTCCCGGTGTGATTGAACACAGCCAGAGCAAATCAGCAGGTCTGTTGACCACAATGGCCGCCGACCACCCGCGGTCGTTCTCTGGAGAAGCAGAACGGTGGTCTTCCTATGTAAACAAGGCAGACTGCTGTTCTTTGAGGGAGGACAATGGAGATCTTGTGTGTTTCTAAAGGCCCGTACACACGCACCGATTGTTGGCCGTAAATTGTCGGCCAACGTCCGATCGGCCGATTATCGGCTTGTTAGTATGATGCTTCCTAAAACCGACTGCGACTTTTCGCCCGAACAAAATCAGGTGTGCAGGCTATAAAATTTTTGTTGGCCAACAAAGAACGGCTGATTGTTCGTCAGTCAGTACAGATTTCGGCCGACAAAAATGCGATGATCAAGACTGGGCATGCTCACAGAAGAAAAAACACACGAAAAGTAGACCATCACATGACATCACTTCTGAAGTTGGTTGTTGTTGGCCGACAAAATTCGTGTGCAGTCTTGAGCACTTTTCAACCAACAAAACAGCACCGGACAAAAGACGGCCGAACGGTCGGCCGACAATCGGTACGTGTGTACGGGGCTTAAGCAGCATTTCCTCCACAGTTTGAAAGCACTTCCAAGGAGCACACTTAACCCTTTTATCGCCCTTCCCTGTCATTTATACAATGTGTTTTTTTAGCACTAGATTGGTGTTACTGGTCCCCAAAAAGTGTCACTTTGTGTCAAAATTGTCCACCGCAATGTCGTAGGTCAAAAATAAAATAAATATATATATATAACTGATCGCCACCATTTCTAGTAAGAACAATAAAAAAAATTAAAATAAAAAAAAGCCGATAAATCTATCCTATAGTTTGTAGTGGCTATCATTTTTGTGCAAACCAATCAATATACGCTTATTGGGATTTTTTTTTTTTTTGTTACCAAAAACATGTAGCAGAATACATATTGGCCTAAATTGATGAATGGCCTGAAATTTGATTAACATTATTTTATTGAATTTTTTTTTCTAGCAGAAAGTAAAAAATATTGTTTTTTTCTTCAAAATTGTCGGGTTTTTTTGTATATATAAAAAAAAAAAAAAAAATAAAAAAATCTCGCAGAGATGAACAAATACCACCAAAAGGAAGCTCTATTTGTGGGGGAAAAAAATAAAAAAAGGACATCGATTTTATTTGGGTACTGTGTTACACAGTTAAAGCAGCGCAGTGCTGCATCGCAAAAAGTGGCCTGGTCATAAAGGCGGTTAAAACCTTTCAGGGCTGAGGTGGTTAACGGCTACAAGAAATCCCAAAAGATTTGTCAAATGTTAACTGAATTTAAGGCTGCATTCAAATGTCTTTGCATCTTTGCTTGCTTTTACAAGTTTTTTTTTTTTTTTTTTAAGTTTTTGAGCACTCTTCCAGCAGAAGTAGTGAGTCAGTCAACAGTAAGTGGATTCAAACATGCTTCAGACAAACAAAGATGGGGAAAAAAAAAAAAAAAAGCGCAGCAGCATTACCATTGACGTCTATTGGCAAAAAAGTGCTTAAAGCTTGTAGCTCAAAAGAAGCTCATGTACTTTTCAAGCTACAGGCTTCAAGAACAGGCACAACTGAAAACTATGAAAAATTAGACGGGGGTGTGAATACATAAACTCCTTGTTTTAGAATAACTTGGTCCTTTAAATCGTGTATACTGCTATGGGCCTGTAACTGTTCGTTAGCAACAAAAGAATTAATGAACAAAAAAATAGCCTAAAGCCTCGTACACACGTTGAAAATTGGCAGGGAATTTTCAGCCGACGTCCGATCTGCCGATTTTCGGCTTGTTAGTATGATGCTTCCGACAACCAACTCCGACTTTTCGGCCGAAAAAAATCTGGTGTGCAGGCTATAAAATTTTTGTTGGCCGTCAACATAACGGCCGATTTTCCGTCAGTCAGTACAGATTTTGACAGGGAAAAATCTGATGAGCAAGTCTGGGCATGCTCAAAGACAAAAGAACACAAAGAAAGCAAACCAGCACATGACATCACTTCTGAAGTAGAATTTTGTTGGCCGAGAAAATTTGTGTGCAGTCTAGGCACATTCCAACCAATAGAACACAACTTGTTGCGTGTGTACGGGGCTTTAGGCTGGCCGTACATAGTTGAATTATAATTTAATTTATATATTATTATTTATTATGTATTAATATATTTATAATTTAATTCATAATTTAATTAGTCTTATTTACCGTAATTTTCTTTAGATTTATATTCAACGATGTAGTACAAGGGCCTGCCTGATTGCATACAAATGAAAGGGTTTAGGTTTGAAAATTGTATAATGTATGGCCAGCTTAGGACATCTACAACATGTACAGCAAACTTTTTACAAATGGTTTTTGTTTGTTTTTTTGTTGTTTGTTTTTTTTGCAAAGGGCAAGCTCTGTTGAAGGCTCCAGTTTGGGGATGTTTAACAGATCTTAAAAGGAAAATGCTGATTGTCACTTTAGAAGAACTGCTGCCATGCTTTCCACTAGCTTTAGCAAGAGCTGAAGCCTACTAAAAGCTGCTAGCAGCTGGTTTAAAGGGATAATTAGCACTCCTATTAAGATCCATGTATAACAAATTGGATAATAAATGGTGTTTTAAGGCATCAGCAAAGCTGCCGAAAGCTTTGTAAAAATGTTTTTGCATACATTGCATACAAGCTGAAGCCAATACGTACAAGCTCTACGAGAACAGTGGGGCCAGCCATTGCTGACCAAACTCTGAAAATGCTAGTTGCCTGGCTGGCTTTATTACTTCCAGAGTTATGGCTGCAGAATCACATACAGCAAGTTAGAACTCCTGGTCTGCATACTTATTCTAGGCCAATGACATATATTTGGAAGTTCTTTGATCAGAATGACTAAACAGGCAATTTGGATTTTCAGAAGCAGACGTTTGTAAAGGCAGCCTACATACTAAAAGCAGCACAGGTATTTTGGATCCTATGTGGACAAGGCCCTAATTTGGGCATACAGTCTTAGGTTGGATACACACTATACAACTTTTGTTGTTAGATTTCCTTTAGATTTACCTTCAAACTATGTAGTGCAAGGGCCTGCCTGACTGTATACAAATTGAAAGTGTTTGAGTTTTACCTCATTTTATATATAAATCTAAAGAAAATTGTATAGTATGTATCCAGCTTTAGATTTTGGTTAAATGGACAAAAAAAAAAAATATAATAATAATAATAATAATAATAATAATATATATAGTATTTTTTATATAATAAAAAAAAATATATATATATATATATATATATATATATATATATATATATATATATATATATATATATATATATATATATATATATATAAAAATCTGATTGGATTGCTATACAGCCCAGATTGGTAAACCTTTGACTGGTCTTATTGTATTCTGTATGGCTACTTTTAGAATACCAATACCAGAACAGTGACTGCTTCTTATTGGAAGCAGCTGCGGTCCATTCAACAATATTTTGGCCCCACTTTTTAAATTTAAAGACGTTGGGCTGGAAGTGGCAGAAAACGCCACCCACTAGACAATTTTTTGCTGGTTCATCAGAAAATGGGCAAACTTGGAACAGTGCATGGTCAGCTTTAGTATTGCAACCGAGCTACTAAAAAAGTCACATGTGTTGCTGTAGCATCATATAATAAAATTTATACAAATAAAGTAAAAAATAAATAACAGAAGGGCTTTACTTACCAGATATGACTGTGTCTCCATTAAGATATAAAGTCATCCCCAGAACCATCATAATCCCCAAAGCGAGAATATAGGGTCTTCGCCTCCCCCAGGGGGAGCGACAGTGGTCACTAGCAGAGCCCACCACAGGCTGAAGAACGAACCCCAGAATGGGGCTAATGAGCCAAACAAAACTGTACAAACTCCTAGGGAGGCCCACACTGAGCAAAACCGGGGTCACAAAGGCCGCTTCCACGGCGTAACAAAACTCTCTCCCAAACATGACCATGCTGTGCATGATCAGCCTGCCTGTGGACCTTCGAGGGGGTTCCACAAGCTGAAAGACCCCCCCATCCATCTGCTCAAGGCTGCTGCTGCTACTGCTGCTGGTGGTAGAGGTATACTCCATGTCCTTCGTAGATGGACAGAAGCTCACGCTGCCAATTTCAGATGGAGGTTGCTGAACCTCCACATCTTTGGAAAGGGTCATGTTAGCCCAGGGACTGCTGATTCCTGATTCCAATTAGTTGTGGAGGAGGATCAAACTTTTACTCCAGCTTTTAAAAGAGGCGTGACTGGAGTCCTTTCATAGCTGAAAGATCACAAGTTAGTGAGAGGAAAGAAAAAAATAATCATGTGAACGTCTTAATCTGAAAACTATTTCACTTCCCCAGGGTTCCTACTCTACATCTACAAACTGTTCATTCACAGGGAGCCCGGCCATCACAAGATGAAGACACATTCCTTTGGATTCAATAAAACTGCAATTACAGATGTGATTGGGGATTGCTGTTTTTAGCCATAATTCTGTAAATTGCAACTTGGAGTATTAAACCATCTGTTTAAATATGATGACTTCATGTTTTTTATATATGTATTATTATAATAACTGCATTATTTTATATATATATATATATTCAAAGTGGGTATGTTTTTCAAACCAGCCTTCTGTCCATCTGGTGGACCCCGATTTCCTGTTGTGCAGTGCGCAAGCAAATACTTCCCTATACAAGGAGTACTTGCAAGCACATATTTAAGGAGACCCCTTAAAAAACTGACAAATCTAGTTTCAAGTAATTAAAGTAGAACTATAGGCAAAAGGTTTTTTGAATTTTTCTGATAGAGTAAGGAGAGTTATAACTCCTGTAAGGTTTATTTTTGCCATCTGTGTCCCATTGTGGAGATTTAGAGTCGGTTCACACTGGGGCGGCACGACTCTGTACTACTTCGGGGGCGACTTGTGCATTCCCATGCACCACGACTTCGGAGCGACTTGCATGGACTTCACATAATGGAAGTCTATGCAAGTCGATCTGAGGTCGCACCGAAGTAGTACAGGACCCTTTTTCTAAGTCGGAGCGACTGGTGTCGCTCCTATTAGAACGGGTCCTGTAGCAGTCAATGGATCGCAAGGGAGCGCGACTTGTCAGGCTGACAAGTCGCCTGACAAGTCGCACTAGTGTGAATCGAGGCTTACCTTCACTTCCTGTGCCATAACCAAAACAGGAAGTGAGAGGAAATCCCTGCAAATTAGGGGAATTTATTGGGGAACCACCAGGTCACAAGAACTAGTGTCTCCATTGGAAGATTTCCCCTCTATTACTATTGTGAAGACAACCTGAAATTTGGGATTTTCTTTCACCTTCACTCTATGATAATGGTAAACCAGACAAACAGGTGAATCTCCCTAACGGGGGCACAGACAACAATAAAAACCTGATAGGGGTTCTAATCCATCTCCCCTCTATACAAAACCAAAAAAAAAAAAAAAAACTTTTGTCTTTAGTTTTACTTTAACCACTTTACCACCAGAGGATTTTGCTGTCTTACGTCTGGGCCACTTTTTGCGATTCGGCACTGTGCGACTTTAACTGACAATTGCGCGGTTGTGCGACGCCGTACCCAAACAAAATTTACGTCCTTTTTTCCCACAAACAGAGCTTTCTTTTGGTGGTATTGGATCACCTGTGCGATTTTTACTTTTTGCGCTATAAACAAAAAAAGAGCGTAAATTTTGAAAAAATAACAATATTTTTCACATTTTTTTATATGAAATTCCCCCCAAAAAAATGTAAAAATCAAAATTTTTTTAAATTTTTGGCCAATTTGTTTTCTGCTACCTATGTTTGGTAAAAAAAAAAATCACAATAAGCGTATTTTGATTGGTTTGCGCAAAAGTTATTGCGTTTACTAACTAAGGGATTTCTGTCATTTTTGGTGTTTTTTTTTAACGAGTAATGGCGGCGATCTGCGATTTTTTTTTTGCGGGACTGCGACATTGCGGCGGACAGATCGGACCCTTGACTGACATTTTTGACACTTTTGGGGGTACCAGTGACATTACTGCAGTAATCAGTGCTATAAATATGCACTGTTACTGTAAAACTGGCAGGGAAGGGGTTAATTTTATTGGAGAGGGAGGGGTTAATGCATGCCTGGTGCTTACTAACGTGTGTGGGGGGAGGTGACTGAGTGACACAGGGACAGATCGCATGTTCAGCTATGCTGAACCCTGCAATCTGTCCCTGCCTGTCACTTAGGAGATCCGCCCGCTTTGTTTACACAAGCAGGCGGATCTCCAGACTCGATTCCCCGACGATCGGGGAAGAGCGGCAGTGATCACTGACGCTCCTCCCCTGGCCCGACTCCCGCTGTGACTGAATACAGCAGGAGCGAGCCTCCGGCGGCGCGCGCACGCCGCCCACAAAGGGAGGAGTCCAGTGACGTAGGTCTACGTCGCTGGACGGGAACGAGCCACTTTGCCGCAGTACAGTCAACGTGACCGGTCGGCAAGTGGTTAAATAACTGCCAAATCTAGTTTCAAGTAATTAAAGTAGAACTATAGGCTAAAATTTTTTTGCATTTTTCTGATAGAGTAAGGAGAGTACTCCTGTAAGGTTTATTTTTGCCATCTGTGTGCAGAGATTTACCTTCACTTCCTGTGCCATAACCAAAACAGGAAGTGAGAGGAAATCCCTGCAAATCAGGGGAATTTATTGGGGAACCCCCAGGTCACTAGAACTAGTGTCCCCATTGGAAGATTTCCCCTCTATTACTATTGTGAAGGCAACCTGAAATTTGGGATTTTCTTTCACCTTCACTCTATGATAATGGTAAACCAGACAAGCCGGTGACTCTCCCTAACGGGGGCACAGGCAACAATAAACACCTGATAGGGGTTCTAATCCATCTCCCTTCTATCCAAAACCAAAAAAAAAAAAAGTTTTGTCTTTAGTTTTACTTTAACCACAACCCCGGAAGATGTGGCTGCTCAAAGACCAGGCCCTATTTTGTGATTCGGCACTGCGTGACTTTAACGGACAATTGCGCGGTCGTGCGATGCTGTACCCAAACGAAATTGATGTCCTTTTTTTCCCACAAATGGTATTTGATCACCTGTGCGATTTTTTTTTTTTTTTTGCGCTATAAACAAAAAAAGAGCGACAATTTTGAAAAAAAAAACAATATTTTTCACATTTTTTTATATGAAATTCTCAAAAAAAAAAAATGTAAAAATCAACATTTTTTAACATTTTAGGCCAATTTGTTTTCTGCTACATATTTTTGGTAAAAAAAATCGCAATAATTGGTTTGCGCAAAACTAATTACGTTTACTAACTACGGGAAAGATTTATGTCATTTTTATTGTTCTTTTTCTTAACTAGTAATGGCAGCGATCTGCGATTTTTTTGCGGGACTGCAACATTGCGGCAGACAGATCGGACCCCTGACTGACATTTATGACACTTTTGGGGGTACCAGTGACATTACTACAGTAATCAGTGCTATAAATATGCACTGTTACTGTAAAAATGACACTGGCAGGGAAGGGGTTAACTTTACTGGTGATCAAGTGGTTAAGTGTGTCCCTAGGGGCGTGATTCTAACTGTGGAGGGGCGTGGCTTGTGATGTAATCACAGAGACATGCGATCCTACATAACAGGATCACATAGCCTCTGTGATTACTTTAGTAAGAATGACAGACGGCTGTGTTTACATCAGCCGCCCGTCCTTCTCTCACTGCAGCGGGAGATCGCGAGTGGCTGGCGGCCATCGGAGCCGCCGGTCACACGCACTGACTCCCCAGCCGACGAGCGGGGGCGGGAGCGCGCCTCTGGCGGCACGCAATCACCCCCTAGCTCCTCCTAGGCTAGCGCCGTACATGTACAGCACTTTGTCTGGGAGCCCAGCAGGGGAGTTGTTACCAGGGCAGTAAACTGCGGCAGGCGGTCGGCAAGCAGTTAAAGTATAACGGAAGGTAAAACTATACAGTAAAACCTTGGATTGCGAGCATAATTCATTCCGGAAGCATGCTTGTAATCCAAAGCACTCTTATATCAAAGCAAATTTCCCCATAAGAAATAATGGAAACTCAGATGATTCGTTCCACAACCATTTATTCATAAGTCCTTCAGTTTATAATCCATATAAAAAGATTATAGCAATGTGATAGGTTGTGTAACCATAAAATGTCCATCCACAAATGGCGCCTCCACAAGGGGATTGGAAGCAAAATCCAGCAGGAGCTACAGAGTATCAAAGAGAAGAGAGGCGCCTCTAAGTGTAGCAATATGGTTCCATTTAATGAAGGTACAACATTTAGCAACTCACATGGTTGATGAATAAAACAGGCACATCTAAGTATGCAGGCATCCGGGGTAAAGCTGTCCACATAGACTATCTTTTGCACCGCCGGCTGCCATTCTGTAATCCTGACCGGGAAGACCACCCTGGAGTAAAGCTATCTGATAGTGAGGGGC
Source organism: Pelophylax lessonae (assembly GCF_965119305.1). Lineage (NCBI taxonomy): Eukaryota > Metazoa > Chordata > Amphibia > Anura > Ranidae > Pelophylax > Pelophylax lessonae. The sequence goes on from NC_138768.1 coordinate 72,868,790, forward strand.
AGCATGGAAGGGATGACGTAGATGGCGGTGTGGAGGATGGTCTATGTGGACAGCTTTACCCGAGATGCCTTCATACTTAGATGTGCCTGTTCCAATCATCAACCATGTGAGTTGGTAAATGTTGTACCTTCATTAAATGTAACCATATTGCTGCACTTAGAGGCGCCTCTCTTCTCTTTTATACTCAGCTGTGACTTAACCACTTGCCGACCGCCGCACGACTATCTACGTCGGCGGTCAGCCCCTCACAGGCAAACTAACGTAGGGCTACGTTGCTTGCTTGTGAGGGTCTAGGGAGCGAGCGCGCGCCCCCGGATGCGCGCTCCCGCTCCCGCGTGGTCACGGACCCCCCCGCGCGTGTGACCAGCGGACCCGATGTCCGCCGGCCACTCGGCGATCGGCGGGGGAGAGGGAGAATGTCAGGCAGCTTGTGTAAACAAGCTGCCTGTCATTCTCCTCGCTGCAAAGACACTGACACATGGATCTACTATGTAGATCCGTTGATCAGTGTCCTTACAGCTGAAGCCACAGCCAATCACAGTAGAAAGCACGCCCCTAGGGACACACACAGCCCCTCCCTCCCAAATAAAGTTAACCCCTTCACTACCAGTGTATTTTTACAGTAACAGTACATATGTATAGCACTGATTACTGTAGAAATGTCACTGGTAACCCCAAAAGTGTCAAAAATGTCAGTCAAGGGTCCGATCTGTCCGCCGCAATGTCGCAGTACCGCAAAAAAAATCGCAGATCGCCGCCATTACGCGTTAAAAAAAAACCAACAAAAATGACAAAAATCTTTCCCTTTGTTAGTAAACGCGATAACTTTTGCGCAAACCAATCAAAATACGCTTTTTGCGATTTTTTTTTTTACCAAACATAGGTAGCATAAAACAAATTGGCCGAAAATGTTAAAAAATTTTGATTTTTACATTTTTTTGGGGGGAATTTCATATAAAAAAATGTGAAAAATATTGTTATTTTTGCAAAATTGACGCTCTTTTTTTGTTTATAGCGCGTGATCAAAAAATCGCACAGGTGATCAAATACCACCAAAAGAAAGCTCTGTTTGTGGGAAAAAAAGGACGCCAAAATCGTTTAGGTACAGCGTCGCACGACCGCGCAATTGTCCGTTAAAGTCACACAGTGCCGAATCGCAAAATACCCCCTGGTCGGAATGGGGGTAAAATCTTCCGGGGCTTAAGTGGTTAAAGGCTACTTGTATATCAAGACATCGCTTGTATATCAAGTCAAAATTTATTTGAAAATTTTGCTTGTCTTGCAAAGCGCTCTTAAACCAAGTTACTCTCAAACCAAGGTTTTACTGTATATATTTTTTTTATAGAATGGAAAGAGGCTAGAACACCTGTCACATTTGCATTGCTGTCTGTGTCCCCCATTAGGGAGATTCCCCCACTCTATTTATGCTGTTTATCAATATCATAGAGAGTGAAAGTGAAAGAAAATCCCAAATTTTTGGTTGTCACCAAAACAGGAATAGAGGGAAAATCTTCCAAGGGGGACATTAGTTTTAGTGATAACCAGGGATTCTCTCTTTTTGGATGGGAGACCTCTCACTTCCTCTTTTGGCTAAAGAATATAAAGTAAAGGGAATTCCCCACAATGGGACACAGAGGGCAAAAAATACTGTCAGGGGTTATAACCCTCCTTTACTCTATCCACAACGAAAAAAAAGTTTAGTTCTACTTTTAAGTATTAAAAAATGATCTATGTATATCCATTTCAATAGTTGCATTATTCTGTATAGCAGGCAAAAGTCTTTTTTTAAGGGTTACTCCACCTACCGGTGGAGCGGGTCGCGTTGGTTTTCCTATTTAAGGTGGGTGGGGATACAGTTGATTGGTTGATGCCAAGACAGTGGTCTGCATGGAGGTTAGGAGTTTGGGGCAGGGGTGGTCCAAGGACCAAGAGAGGAAGTACTAGATGCTACCCCAAAGCAAGCCATAATTTGAAAAATGTTAATGCCACTATCTGGAAAGTTCTGCTTTGCTCACCTTCGCAAGTAAAAAGTTTTATTGCAACTAAGAGCCTCTGTGTGATGACTCATTGAAGTGAAGTATTTAGTAAAGCCAATCCCTGGGAATTGAGTGAATTATTTGCTTTACTGGTGCAGGCCTGATTGGCAATGGCGTGGGTAGTGTTGCAGGAAAAAGATTCCCCCCCCTGACAGTGAGAGTGGACCCTCTTATGAAATCCGTGTCAGGAGACCCTGGCCCACGTGTCTAATGGACCCCAGGTAGTAATCTAGATTTCTGGAGCTTCTGTCTGAATCACATGTCAAACATCCGCTATCACCAACGTCCGCACACGTTATGGTATTTGGTTTGGGATGAACAACCTGTGATGCTCTGCAACTTGTATGGAGGGGTGTTAGCCACCTGGAAACAAGCTGTGATCTTCAGACCCCGTCTTATGCCTCGTACACACACAACAATTATCGGCCGACAGATCGGCCGACTTTTGTCCAGTGTTGTTGTGTTGGTTGGAATGTGCCTAGACTGCACATGAATTTTCTCGGCCAACAAAAATCTACTTCAGAAGTGATGTCATGTGCTGGTTTACTTTCCGTGTGTTTTTTCTTCACTGAGCATGCCCAGTCTTGCTCATCAGATTTTTGTCTGCCGAAATCTGTACTGACTGACGGAAAATTGGCCATTGTGGTGACGGCCAACAAAAATTTTATAGCCTGCACACCAGATTTTATTCGGCCGAAAAGTCGGTTGTCGAAAGCATTATATTAACAAGCCGAAAATCGGCCGATCGGACGTTGGCCGAAAATTCACGGCCAACTATCGACGCGCGTGTACGGGGCATTACACTAGGCATAGTTGGCAGGAATGGCTGATGAAATGTAAAGAGGCTGGCCTCAGGCAAGAAATCGCTCTGTGCTTCATTGCTGAGCAAGAAGAAGACATGTGGGACTACAAAATGCTAAAAATGTCCTTTTTCTCCCACAAATAGAGCTTTCATTTGGTGGTATTTGATCACCTGTGTGATTTTTACTTTTTGCGCTATAAACAAAAAAAGAGCGACAATTTTGACATTTTTTTATATGAAATTCCCCCCCAAAAAATGTAAAAATCTAATTTTTTTTATCATTTTAGGCCAATTTGTTTTCTGCTACATATTTTTGGTAAAAAAAAATCACAATAAGCGTATTTTGATTGGTTTGCGCAAAAATTATTGCGTTTACTAACATTTTTGGTGTTTTTTTTTTTAACGAGTAATGGCGGCGATCTGCGATTTTATTTTTTTGCGGGACTGCGACATTGCGGCGGACAGATCGGACCCTTGACTGACATTTGACACTTTTGGGGGTACCAGTGACATTACTACAGTAATCAGTGCTATACATATGCACTGTTACTGTAAAAGTGACACTGGCAGGGAAGGGGTTAATTTTTATTGGTGATCAAGGGGTTAATGTATGCCTGGTGCTTACTAACGTGTGTGGGGGGAGGTGACTGAGTGACACAGGGACAGATCGCAGGTTCAGCTATGCTGAATCCTGCAATCTGACCCTGTCTGTCACTTATTAGGAGATCCGCCCGCTTTGTTTACACAAGCGGGCGGATCTCCAGATTAGATTGCCAGACGATCGGGGAAGAGCGGCGGTGATCACCGCCGCTCCTCCCCTGGCCCGACTCCCGCTGTGACTGAATACAGCGGGAGCGAGCTTCCGGCGGCGCGCGCGTGCGGCGCCCACAGGGGGAGGAGTCCAGCGACGTAGGTCTACGTCGCTGGACGGGAACGAGCCACTTTGCTGCAGTACAGTCAACGTGACTGGTCGGCAAGTGGTTAAGCTATAACCAGCTGGTTAGCAATGGTAGCCAACTTTTTTACCTAATGATAGGGTCACTTTAGGCTGGGTTCACACTGTGTGCAGAGCGGCTCACAGCATGGAGTCTGGTGCGTCCCTGTTTCAGGTCTGAATCTGGTTCGAATTTTTGGCTGAATTCAGACCTAAAATGGAACAGAACACGCACAGGACCCTTCTGCAAACCACTCCGCTTTGGGAGCCAATCACAGTCTCCTGACATGCAAACTGGATGAGGGGAAACTCGCATCCAAATTTCACCAGTGTGGACCCATCCTCAGCCCCGGTTCACACTTGTGCGTGTGCGGGGTTCGCATGTAATGTCGGAGCGCACTGCTCCGACATTACATGCGATCAGCTGTGCGGTGCGAGTTTAGCCATACAAACTGTATGGCTAAATTCGCATCGCTCCCGCAGCAAACACGCACAGGAGGCATTTTTGCAGCCGCATCAGGATCGGATCGCACAGCGGTTCACACTTGTGCGATCCGATCCTGTGCGAACTGCACGATCGCACTGCGATATGCGATCAAACTGGGGGTGTCGTTAAGATTACATTGACACCCCCAGCGTATCGCATATGGCAGTGTGAACTGCCGAGGGTGCGTGTGCGATGCGGGAACAGGCTGCGAGTTCGCAGCCTTCCCGCATCGCATCAGTGTGAACCGGACCTTAAAGTGTATCTCAGGCAAAAACGTTTTTTTTCCGAAGTAGTAAACAGTTAGAACCCCACCAAGTTTTTGTTTTGCTGTCTGTATTCTTCATTCCCTGTTTTGGAAGTACAACAAGAAATATCTTCCAGTGGAGAGGAAACCTCCTCTTATGGGCCATACACACTATAAGATTTTCTGAAGACTTTTTCTTTCAGACTTACCAAAACCATATAATATGAGGTCAAACCTAAACACTTTCAATTTGTATGCAATCTGGCAGGCCCTTGCACTATATAGAAAAAGTAAATCTGAAGGAAATCTAACCACAACAGTTGGATAGTGTGTATCCAGCTTTAGTTTTACAATGTGTCTCTATTGGAGGATTTCCCTTTCTATTCTTGTTTCTGCGGCAACTGTAAAATTTTGTATTTCCCGTCTCTTTCCATTTTGGACAATGTCCATCCTAACAGAGAGGGTAAATCTTACCAGGTGGGACAGAGCAACAAAAACAAGGCAAGGGTTTTAACCCTTCCCTTGACTAAAAAAAAATGTTTTGGCTAGAAATGCACTTTAAATAGCACATTTATGTTGAAACACACAAACTAGCAAACACTTCCAGCGCCATGTTGTTTTCCCCTTTCTCTCCCCCGCTCCCTCTCCTATTCCATCTGAGTGGGCTGTTTTGATGATCCTATAAAAGTACCTTGTCTGGTGTCCAGTGTAGCCAAGCTCTGAGGAAGGGGGTGTGCCCCCGAAACGCGTCAGCTCTACAGCACTTTTATGTTCTTGACATTTAGTGTCCACACTGCATGGCTTTGTGTGGCCTGGTGGCTATTTTTAGTTACCATTTTGTGAGTATTCACTTTTATTTGCTTTTATATTGAATAAATGCTTTTTTTTTTTTGGTAATGCACTAGGTGCGTTCGCCTTCTTGCTTGTTTTTTTTCTGTAGAACATTTATGTATTCAAATCAGTATCTCAGACCTAGAAAATCTAATGCCGGAAAAATGCCAGAAAAAGAAAACAATTGTACAGTATAGGATAGGACATCAAACATGAGTATGCAGAGTATACTCGTGCTGCAGTTTCTTCTGCCCAGGGGAAGTCAGAATTCCTGCACATCACATTGGGGTCACATGTTGTATGACCTGCTAGAAAAATGCCTCTGGAGCCAGTCAGATTCTTCCACCTGACAACACAGAGAGCTTGAATGAATACAATTATACAATATACACTACTGTAGTGTAGAGCAGGCCTGCTGTAACTTTAAGGGAGGACAGATGAATCCTGGTCCTCCTGACCTGGACACACGCTACGTTTCCGTGTGATGATGCTCAGTAGTAGCGGGAAAGTAGTAAGTGAGGGGGAAGAAGCTGCCTGTCATGTGTGTGTCAACCACCGACCCGTCCCGATTCCAGAGGTTAGTAGTAAAAGCACAGCTTGCATATGTACTACTATGGATAGCCTAGATTCCGACACTGTACCCAAATGAAATTGATGTATTTTTTTCCCACAAATAGAGCTTTCTTTTGGTGGTATTTGATCCCCTCTGATATTTTTTTTTTCTCTATAAACTAAAAAAAGGCGACGATTCTGGAAAAAAAAAAAAACAATATTTTTGACATTCTGCTATAAAACATTCCTAATAAAAAAAATTTAAAAATCAAATATTTTTATCATTTTAGGCCAATATTTAATTTATTTATTTATTTCAGGTACTCCTATAGCGCTGTCAATTTACGCAGCGCTTTACATATACATTGCACATTCACATCAGTCCCTGCCCTCAAGGAGCTTACAATCTAAGGTGTACATATTTTGGTAAACAAAAAAAATCCCAATAAGTGTATATTGATTGGTTTGCACAAAAGTTTTTGCATCTACAAACCAGGGGAAAGATTTATGTCATTTTTACTTATTTTTTTTTACTAGTAATGGCGGCGATCAGCGATTTTTAGGGGAACTGCGACATTGCAGCGGACAGTTCGGACACCTAACTTGACATTTTTGACACTTTTGGGGGGACCTGTACAGTAATCACTGCTAAAAATATGCACTGTTACTGTACTAATGACACTGGCAGGGAAGGGGTTAACACCAGGAGAAATCAAAGGGTTAAATGTGTCCCTAGGGGGTGCTTCCTAACTGTGTGGGGGATGGGCTTGCTGCATGAACACAGCGACCTGTGTTGCCAAATAAGAGAAACATAGGATGCCTGTTCATTATTGACAGAACAGCAGTCTGCCATGTTTACAATGGCAGACCGCCGTTCTGTCTCCACAGGGAGCGATCGTAGGTGCCCAGCGGACATTGCAGATGATGGAGCCGCCGATTGGCTCCCGCTGCAGCCAATTGGCGCGTGCCCCCACTAGCGGTCCCGCGAAGCGACGTATAGGTACATTGTTTCGTGGGACAGAGCCGACCTACCGCCGTAAAACTACAGTGGCTGGACGGCAAGTGGTTAAATAGAAACGTATGTAGCCGGGAGCGGATTACTTAAATCTGGATGCAGACTATTCCTGATTCCCTTTACTGCTGGGCTCAGATCATCTGCATCACATTTCTGAGCCCAGAGGAGAGCATCATGGGAATTGTCATCCTCTGTACAGCCATCACTGAATTGCTGAATCCCTTGCAGACTACATCTTCCAGCAAACCACCCTCTCCAGGGGAGAATTATGGGAGATGCTTTAAAAGGATCCTCCCAGCAGGCCCACACTCTCTTCTTCCCAGGATGCATTTTGTGAGCACCGGCCTCGCCGCCCAGCTGTGGTGACTGTGGCCTACGGCAGGGCCAGGGGTTTGTTCCTGCCCAAGAGGGCATTGCCGTGCCCAGGGCTGCTGTTAGAAATAGCGGGGCCCCATACAGACTACCTGGGAGGACCCCCCCAAGAAAATATTAAAGGTATATTTAGCTAAAATTATAACAAAATCACTATTAGCAGACACAAATATAACATAACTCACATAATTCCTGCTAAATCTAAAAAAATAAAAAAAAACAATGTTAAATAAGAATGGAGCCCAGTGATCAGAGAGAGAGAAACAAAGTTACAAATAAATTCCTGAGCAGAGATAACATTAGAGCCAGTGCTGGGAGGGGGGCCCACACAGGGAGGGGGATTAGTGAGGGTCGACTGTCTCTTTCTCAGCAGATAAAAGCTGATAGCAGGGAGAGGGACAGATCAGATTCAGGTGCTGGAGCAGTGGCGTACCTACGGGGGGGGGCGGCCCGCCCCGGGTGCCACGCACTGGGGGGGTGTCAGGCTGCTCGGAATATCAGTCAGTGTGAAGGAGCTGCAGTTTCTAAAGTCCGCGCTGCTCGCGGGGGCGGCGGCCGGCGGGAAGAAGGTGAGCACTGAGCAGCCTCCTCCTTTGTGTCTGTGTGACTGTCTGGACTGGAGAGGAGATGGGACAGCTGGATATAGAAGGATTCATCTTTCCGTATTTCTCCTGCTGCCGTTGAATGGCCGATTCTCCTCTCCCTCCTGCAGTCAGCGGCAGCAGAAGGAATATGTAAAGATCAAATCATCTATATGCAGCTGTCCCATCCCCTCTCCTATACAACTTGCTGGCCCCCTAGTGCTCTCCAGCCCCCCCTCCCCTTGCTCTTAACACCCCCTTCTCTTAACACCCCCCCTGCTCTTAACACCCCCCCCTGCTCTTAACACCCCCCCTGTTCTAAACACCCCCCCTGCTCTAAACACCCCCCCTGCTCTAAACACCCCCCCCTGCTCTAAACACCCCCCCCTGCTCTTAACACCCCCCCCTGCTCTTAACACCCCCTTCTCTTAACACCCCCCCTGTTCTAAACACCCCCCTGCTCTAAACACCCCCCCCGCTCTAAACACCCCCCCCCCTGCTCTTAACACCCCCCCCTGCTCTTAACACCCCCTTCTCTTAACACCCCCCCCCTGCTCTAAACACCCCCCCTGCTCTAAACACCCCCCTGCTCTTAACACCCCCCTGCTTTTAACACCCCCCTGCTCTTAACACCCCCCCCTGCTCTTAACACCCCCCCTGCTCTTAACACCCCCCCTGCTCTTAACACCCCCCCTGCTCTTAACACCCCCCCTTCTCTTAACACCCCCTGCTCTTAACACCCCCTTGCTCTTAACACCCCCTTGCTCTTAACACCCCCCTTGCTCTTAACACCCCCCTTGCTCTTAACACCCCCCTTGCTCTTAACACCCTCAGTGCTCTTAACCCCTCAGTGCTCTTGCCCCCCAGCGCTCCTTAGCCCCCCAGTGCTCTTCAGCTCCCCGCAGTGCTTTTCATCTCCCCCCTATGCTCTCTGGCTCCCCCAGTGCTCTCCACCCCCCTGTGCTCCCTGCCTCCCCCCTCAGTGAGTTCCACCCCTGCGCCTTCCAACCCCCCTACAATGCTTTTCAAACCCCTCTTAATTCTCTCCAGTCCCCCCCCCCACGCCCTTCAGCTCCTCCAGTGCTCTCTGCTTGCCCTGTGCTCTCCGGCCCCCCTAATGCTCTTCTCAGTCTCTGACCATCTCTTGGATCATGTCCTCAGTCTCTGACCATCTCTTGGATCATGTCCTCAGTCTCTGACCATCTCTTGGATCATGTCCTCAGTCTCTGACCATCTCTTGGATCATGTCCTCAGTCTCTGACCATCTCTTGGTTCATGTCCTCAGTCTCTGACCAACCATCTCTTGGATCATGTCCACAGTCTCTGATCATCTCCTGTATCATGTCCTCAGTCTCTGACCATCTCCTGTGTGTTTTCTGCAGTCTCTGACCATCTCTAGTATCCCGTCCGTAGTCTCTGACCATCTCTTGTATCATATCCTCAGTATCAGATTTCTCTTGTATTAGGTCCGTAGTCTCTGACCATCTCTTGTATCATGTCCTCAGTCTCTGACCATCTCTTGTATCATGTCCTCAGTCTCTGACCATCTCTTGTATCATGTCCTCAGTATCTGATTTCTTTTGTTTTAGGTCCGTAGTCTCTTACCATCTCTTGCATCATGTCCTCAGTCTCTGACTATCTCCTTTAGCATGTCTCCAATCTCCTACTCAAACCTAAACACATTGATAATAGTATTAGCTATCTGTCTATGCCAAAGGTAGGGAGGCAGAGAGTGCAAAAGGGGGAACTGTGATTAGAGAGACAGGGGGGGGGGGGCAGACTGCAAAGGGCACTGTGATAGGGGGGCTGGGAAATTTGTGCAATAAATATTCTTGGAGACATTACAATTTTTTGCGGGTGTTTTTACATTTTAAAGTGGGGGGGGGGGGGTGCCAGATATAGGATCCGCCCCGGGTGCCAAATGCTCTAGGTACGCCACTGTGCTGGAGGAAGATTTCTGTATTTGTTGTCCATCACTAATCCCCCTCCTTGTGTGGGCCCTCGTGTGTGTTCGGGCCCCCTACAAGAGGGCTGGTGGTCCCCCCCTATCAGCGGCCCTGGCCACGCCAAAGACTCCCTTTGCCCGATTCAGTTAGTGGATTCAGCGATCTGTGTTGTCAGCAACCGTTGCTGACAACACAGATCGTTGAATCCACTGACTGAATCGCCACATCTGGCTCCCTGCTGGATGGTGAACAGACCTGCATTGCTTCCTGAGTGAACGGCAGCTGTCTTCAGGATCTGGTGAGGGGGCTTATATCCAAAACCTCTCTTGCCTGCTAGTAGCATACCACACTTGGACACTGCATGCAGACAGCATAACCTGGGAATGTCCAATGCTGCCGGTGAAGACAGACCTCAGGCCTAACATTTGGACTACTACTCTTTTTGCCTTTAACCAGTTCTGGACCGGAAGGATTTGCCCCCTTAATGACCAGGCCATATTTTGCGATTCGGCACTGCGTTGCTTTAACAGAAAATTGCGCGGTCGTGCAACGCTGTACCAAAATAAAATTGATGTTCTTTTTTTCCCACATATAGAGCTTTCTTTTGGTGGTATTTGATCACCTGTGCAATTTTTATTTTTTGTGCTATAAACCAAAAAAGAACGACAATTCTGAAAAAAAATATATATATTTTTCACATTCTGCTATATAACATTCCCCCCCCCCCAAAAAAAAAATGTAAATATCAAAATTTATCATCCTTTTTTTCAGCCAATTTGCATTCTGCTACATATTTATAGTCAAAAAAAGTCGCAATAAGAGTATTTTGATTGGTTTGCGCAAATGTTATCGCGTCTACAAACTAGGGGAAAGATTTATGTCATTTTTATTTATTTTTTTACTAGTAATGGCGGTGATCTGCGATTTTTAGCGGGACTTCGACATTGCGGCGGACAGATTGGACCCCTAACTGACATTTTTGACACTTTTGGGGGGACCAGTGACATTACTACAGTAATCAGTGCTAAAAATATGCACTGTTACTGTAATAATGACATTGGCAGGGAAGGGGTTAACCTAGTTGGTGATCAAGGGGTTAAATATAAGCCTAGGGGTGTGTTTACTAACTGTGGGGGGTTGGGCTTTTGAAATGATCACAGAGACCTGCGATCCTACATAGAAGGATCACAGGCGCTCTGTGATCATTTCAGAGAGAAGAACGGTCAGCTGTGTTTACAACAGCTTACCGTCCTTCTCTCTCAGCGGGGAGCGATTGCCGGTGTCATCAGAGTCCCCACTGCCGAGTGGGGGTGAAAGCACGCTGACGGTGGTGCACTCGCCCCTCAGCACCACTTCTGCGACCAACATACCCTTACGTAGGTTCACGCAGGAATGGTTTAACCCCAAAGTCTGTGTTCCTGCGTCGATCTCCCAGCAGTGCCTCTGATTGGCTGAAAGCAGCCAGCTGACACTCTCAGCCAACCAGTGACTCCCATTCATAAAACTGTCTTGAAAAAGGTATGTTACTTTTTCAAGCCAGTTTTATGAATGGGAGTCACTGAATGGCTTAGAACGTCAGCTAACCGCTCTCAGCCAATCAGAGGCGCCGCTTGCCTGGCCTGCAGGAGCCTTCCAATTTAGAGAGATTTCTAAACTGGAAGAGTCAGGATGCTGGGAGATTGGTGCTGGAACACAGAATTTGGGGTTAAACTATACGAGAATGATGAGCCAGTGCCAAGGACATCCTGGCACCATAACAACTTTATTTAGAATAAGTTGTATAGGTGCCTCGAATGTTTCTTTAATATTCAAAAAAAAGCTGAAGATCTATTTGTGATTAGATCACAGGATCAATACATATAGAACTTAGAGTGGAGCAGTGTGGTTATATACAATGGGTCATATGCATAAAGAGCAGTTCTGGGGCAAAGTGTTTTGCACCAGAAATTCTCTGATTACATATCCCCGATTCCCCAATTGGCCAAATTTATCAAACTAAAACTGGAACGATGTGGAAGCAAGGTGCCAAATTTTGGAGCTATTATTTTAGAGACCAATGTAATGTTTCTCAGAAACTCAGAACTTTGCCTCAGAACTGCATCTCTTCCTCACTTGTTCTCAGTGTTGGGGGTAACGAGTTACAAAGTAATGGATTACAGTAACTACATTACTTTTTTTGGTAACGAAGTAACGTAACTAGTTACAATACTAATATTGGTAACTACACTACTTTACTAGGCTATAGGAGGTAACTACACTACTTTACTAGGCTATAGGAACGCGCTTTCCTGCGTTACCCAAGCCGTGCGATACAATCGTTATTTCGAAGAATAGAGAGGGATGAAGTTTATCACTTTTTGTTGCACTTTATATTTTATTCTGTTTTTTCAGGTTTTGTTCTCATGTTTTTCTAAAGCCTGTGTTTATACAATAAACTCTATGCAGAAAGAGTGTCATGTATCTTCTTCTACACGGTCAATTAACCACTTGCCGACTGCCTAACGCCGATCTACGTCGGCAGTCAGCCCCTCACAGGCAAAGTGACGTAGGGCTACGTCACTAGCTTGTGAAGGTCTAGGGAGCGAGCGCGCGCCCCCGGAGGCGCGCTCCCGCGTGGTCACGGACCCCCCCGCGCATGTGACCAGCGGACCCGATGTCCGCCGGTCACTCGGCGATCGGCGGGGGAGAGGGAGAATGTCAGGCAGCTTGTGTAAACAAGCTGCCTGTCATTCTCCTCGCTGTAAAGACACTGATAAAACGGATCTAGTATGTAGATCCGTTGATCAGTGTCCTTACAGCTCAAGCCACAGCCAATCACAGTAGAAAGCACGCCCCTAGGGATACACACAGCCCCTCCCTTCCAAATAAAGTTAACCCCTTCACAACCAGTGTATTTTTACAGTAACAGTGCATATGTATAGCACTGATTACTGTAGAAATGTCACTGGTAACCCCAAAAGTGTCACAAATGTCAGTCAAGGGTCCGATCTGTCCGCCCCAATGTCGCAGTACCGCAAAAAAAATCGCAGATCGCCGCCATTACGCGTTAAAAAAAAAAACAACAAAAATTACAAAAATCTTTCCCTTTGTTAGTAAACGCGATAACTTTTGCGCAAACCAATCAAAATACGCTTTTTGCGATTTTTTTTACCAAACATATGTAGCATAAAACAAATTGGCCGAAAATTTTAAAAAATTTTGATTTTTACTTTTTTTTTTGGGGGAATTTCATATAAAAAAATGTGAAAAATATTGTTATTTTTGCAAAATTGCCGCTCTTTTTTTGTTTATAGCGCGTGATCAAAAAATCGCACAGGTGATCAAATACCACCAAAAGAAAGCTCTGTTTGTGGGAAAAAAAGGACGTCAAATTCGTTTAGGTACAGCGTCGCACGACCGCGCAATTGTCCGTTAAAGTCACGCAGTGCCGAATCGCAAAATACCCCCTGGTCAGGAAGGGGGTAAAATCTTCCGGGGCTTAAGTGGTTAAGAAAGAGGAAAGTAAAGTAATAAGTAGTGAAGTTACTTTTCAAATGCAGTAACTAGTAAAGAAATCTCGTTACAATTTACAGAAGTAATTAGTAACTAGTTACATTTTTTGAGTAACTACCCCAACACTGCTTGTTCTCACTCTTCAGTTGTCAAATATCTCTTTGGAAACTAAAGACATCCTTGTCTTTCATTTGCTGGATAGTTCTTATTAGACTGCCATTGCTCTACATTACGAACTGCATGAAATATTCGCAAAGCTCCTGCTAAAAGAAATAGCGTATGAAAAAAGAGATGAATTAAGATTTGCTCAGCTTTTATAATAAGTTACAGCTTTTTCTCCTTTCAAGTATGGCAAAGTTACTGCAGCTGCTTGAGTGTTCTGCAGATTAGGAAATCTTCTGTTTGATTTAAAAAGCCAGACCAAAATCCATAATTGTTTAGTCAATGACACTGCAGATGATGAAGAATGCATATTGGTAAAGAGATGGGTAAGCGCATTTTTTATTCCGGTAATTGGCACTTAGAGTACACTTGTAGAGCGCTACTTTATTTTTTTAACATTCTTAGGTGGGCAGGATATGGAAAAGTCTGCTTCATGTTGGAGTTGGTCGCTGAATTAGAAGGTGTGTAATGTATCTTTAGAGGTCGGTGCACTGGTCAAAATAAAGCAACGTGGAAAGATGGATTTAGAACAGCTAGTGCAGCATAGTGCTGAAGTCCTTGGTTGCAACCTGAGACTGTTGTAGCTGATGACATGATTCTCAGACATTGTTCCACAGTCCCCCTACTGGGTGTAAAATGTCCTTAGCAGTAGGAAAACTATCCTTAAAGCGGAGGGTCTCTGTTTTCTTTACATGCTAGATATGTACAATGAGTGCTGTCTATCTTATGGCTTATACACATGGTGTCTAAAATGTTGAGTTTAGATGCATACAGCTTATAGTTTTGTAGGCATCTAAATGCAGTACTAAGGGAAATATATGGGGCCATACATACCAGGTTCGTGGCATGGGGACCGGGGGGTGTGAGCACAGTGGGTATATGTGAGGGTTTACAATTACTTTAAGCCCTATAAGCCAGTTGGCTAGGCAACATGACCCGTCCAGTAATGATCCAGGATAATATCTCTATCCTGCTGGTTCTGCTGAGTCTTTACTCCAGCTGGACCGAAAAGAGATTTCATTTGGAGCTGGTAGTAAATCACATGTAGAGAGTCTTTGCTCTAGCACCCCACCAAGGAACTGGATTAGTAAAGGTTCACCCATGAGACATTGGAGATGACAGGAGAGCTGAAGATCAGTTGAATTCCAGAATGTCCTTGACCTGAGCATTGAAGCAAATCAAAACAAAGCAGTCCACATTGAACAAGCTTTATTCAAATGCTGTTGTAGGATTTATAGATATCAGCTTAGAGAAAAACAACAAAGGCTGATTAGTCTTAGCGCCGGTTCACATACACGCAACGCTACTTCCCGGGGCGACCTCTGAGATCGCGGAGCGAGCAGCGCGCCGCGACCTCGGAGCGGCCGCCACGGACTTCATAACATTGAAGTCTATGGTGGTCGCCTCCTGGTCGCCCCAAAGAAGCTCCGGACCCTTTTTCTAGGTCGGAGCGACTTGTGTCGCTCCTATTAGAACGGGTCCGCAGCTTCCCTATGGGAGGCGACCTGCGGCGACCTGTGAGGCGACCAGGTCGCCTCACAGGTCGCCCTAGTGTGAACCGGGGCTAACTCTTCTCAGGACAAAAAACTGGAGAAGAGATGAACCAGGGTGGAGAAGCGACTGGGATCCAATATAACTATAGAACCAAATGTAGGAACCAAGGCCTGTTTTGCCAGTTACGGAATTACGCCGATGATTGCCATTGTCTTTAGCAATAGACATTAAAAACTGTACATCAATCGGACTGGAGGAAAAGCATATGGCTTGTAAAACCTTTCCTTATCTAATGTCAACATTCTCATTGCACATGTTCCTGGATTAGGCTCAGAAGTAGCGGGTGCTGCAGCAACAGCCAGCTGGAGACTGGAGGCATCACAGGTCAATGTACATCTTTGCCAGCAGATTAACTTTAAATCTCTGTTATCAACAGACTTCCGTCAACGGAGCAGCTAAGAATAGACAAGTAAACATTTGAAGAGGAGGTTTCAGTCCAAGTCGCTGGCTGTAAATACAAGTACTGTATATGCATTTCATATGGAATATACTGCATTTCCTTCAAATCTGTTTAGGGTTCTGAAAGAAATAAAGCTATATAGCATAGCAAAACAAATTCCCTTACATGATGAACAGGTAGACTTATTTCAATCCTTACAGGAAGAGCAGAGATTTACACATATTTTCAGCAGTCTACAGCTCCATGTACACTAGCAGTTTTTTTTTAAAAACTCCTAGAAGCTATAATGGGCTTTTTTTTTTCCCGCTCCTAGAATGCCATGTCATGCCATAGTGTGTCCATGCACACTATTTTATCCTAGAAGCATTTTTCAAGCTTCACCGTTTAGGAGCAGAGAATAAACTGTTTTTGTAGAGTCTTTGGGAGCGTTTTCCCGGCCGAAAAAAAAAAAAAAAACACTAAACGCTCCTAAAACACAGCTTTTTTCGATTTTTTTTTTTTTTAACATGTACTGTAAAAATGCTAATGTTACTAAACGTTTCTAAAAGCTGCTAAAACGTCATTACAAGCTAGCACAAATACCCCATTATCAGCGTTTTTCATCCAGTGTTTTTTTCTAGTGTTTATTGAGCTTATAAAAACCACTAGTGTACATGCAACCTACATATGTAGTAAACTATGGTTATGGACTTTTATCATCTACTGAGCACTGCATACAAATGAAAGTAAATATAATAAATATGTAATAACCAGTATAAACATAAATGAAGAAATTGTTTCTTTTATTAAAAAATATATAATTTGTTTGCAATTGTAAAAAATATTAGTTTTTTAATCTAGTAGTGATTATATATAATTAAATTAATCCTCAATTTCCAGTTCTGCGAGTAAAATTATAATTGTGATTTTGGTTTATTGAGGGCAATTGCTCCGGAAACCTGAAGATTAGAAATTTCTTCAGCGGAAAAGCCATTTTCGGAGAGTACTTCATACGTGTGCTCTCCAACTAAAGGATCCCTGCCCATTGCAGGAACAGCGGGTGTTCTGGAAAGGAGAGGTGCCGGCCTCGGGCTCACTTCCCCTTCATCACTGCAGACAAAGGAACCTCGTTCTTTATTGTGTGGGTGTTCTGCTACATTGTCAAAGGTCAGAACGGGCGTCACGCAGGCATCAGTGCCATCAAACACCTCACTCCACTGTCCTTGTGTCTTTTCCAGGAATCTTCCAGTAAATATCTTCTTGAGTTTGGGCCACTCATTGTAGCTCATCTGACTAGGGAGGTCAGAGGGGTCAAGGTCCAGACCTGCAGGGAATCAGAGAACAATATATATATCACCACATGACATATAATTTTACAGGTTCACTTACATAATACTGTAGGTCAGCCTTTCTCAACGTTTTCACCACTGAGGAACCCTTGAAATATCTTTCCAGTCTCAGGGAACCCCTCTTATAAAAATGACTATATCTAAAACTCATGATACATTAGTGTGATGGTCGGTGGGAAGAATGCTCCGTACACTTGTGGTCATTGGGAAGAACTACCCTCTTACAGATAGCCAAATAGATCAATGGTGTCACTGAGAACTTATCTGGGAACCGGGAGAGGCAGAAATTGCTCATTGCTCAGGGAACCCCTAACAACCTTTGGAGGAACCCTAGGATTCCATGGAACACTTGTAAACCACTTGCTTACTGGACACCTATACCCCCTTCCTGCCCAGGCCAATTTTCAGCTTTTAGTGCTCACACTTTGAATGACAATTACGGGGTCATAAGGTAAATAGAAAGTAATAACCGCGCTAATGGTACAGGAGAACAGCAGCAACTTCAAGTGTGACCACACCCCAAGCAATATTTCTATAAAAAGTCGCGCTAACTTGAGTAATGGAAACTAAAGTCCATAAAGTCCATATAAATCAGGAACACAGTGTCCAAACAAGCTCCCTATGGGTATACGCTTACCAGAGCTGGTAAATCAAAAGGCAGGTTCTCAGAAGCCAATCTCGTCCCTTTGATAGTAGACTGGAACCAATATCTCGCGTAGACTCAATAAATTGGAGGAAAGATAAAAACGCAATAGCATAAAACCCAACAAAAACGGATGAACAAATACACCAGAGTGAGTGACTAACAACTGGATGAATAGTGTGAACTCCACCAGTGTATGAAAATCAGAAAAAAGAAGAATGCTCTAAAAGGGACACCTATAGGTACCCCTTACCAAAGGTAGCTGAAAAACATGCAGTCATATATGTGCAATCCTGTGACAGCCGGTGTCGCCTCTTACCACAGTGTAGAAATATGTTTGCCAATGTGAATGGAAAATCCTAAATAAGTGTCTTCTATGTAGATAACCACCACCAATATCACTCGCCTCTTACCAGATAAAAAATCAGATTGAGCCAAATAAAGCAAGAGAGTCAAGTATGACAGGACGCCAGCCTTCACCAATAGGATTTGCCTCTTACCCTAAGGGGATGGTAAATGAGCCTATGGGAATGATGAGCTTCACGGAACCTGCAGTGGACTCCAGGGCGAGTGACTCCAATATAGCCAGGGTAATCACCACCAAATGAAAGAAAAGACCTCCATAGTGTAAAACCATACGATTTATTGAAGAGAAAAGAATAAAACTTACAGAAAACGAGGAAATGGGGAGCATGTATATCAAGGCCGCCGGCCGGACGGTCTCCGCTCGTCCGCACTTCCTGGTCGCGATCGGATGACGTCAGTACGCCGTGTCCTTACGACGTTTCGTCACAGATGACGTTTTCAAAGGTAAAACGTCGTCCTTTGAAAACGTCATCTGTGACGAAACGTCGTAAGGACAGTGGACCCTGGAGTCCACTGCAGGTTCCGTGAAGCTCATCATTCCCATAGGCTCATTTACCATCCCCTTAGGGTAAGAGGCAAATCCTATTGGTGAAGGCTGGCGTCCTGTCATACTTGACTCTCTTGCTTTATTTGGCTCAATCTGATTTTTTATCTGGTAAGAGGCGAGTGATATTGGTGGTGGTTATCTACATAGAAGACACTTATTTAGGATTTTCCATTCACATTGGCAAACATATTTCTACACTGTGGTAAGAGGCGACACCGGCTGTCACAGGATTGCACATATATGACTGCATGTTTTTCAGCTACCTTTGGTAAGGGGTACCTATAGGTGTCCCTTTTAGAGCATTCTTCTTTTTTCTGATTTTCATACACTGGTGGAGTTCACACTATTCATCCAGTTGTTAGTCACTCACTCTGGTGTATTTGTTCATCCGTTTTTGTTGGGTTTTATGCTATTGCGTTTTTATCTTTCCTCCAATTTATTGAGTCTACGCGAGATATTGGTTCCAGTCTACTATCAAAGGGACGAGATTAGCTTCTGAGAACCTGCCTTTTGATTTACCAGCTCTGGTAAGCGTATACCCATAGGGAGCTTGTTTGGACACTGTGTTCCTGATTTATATGGACTTTATGGACTTTAGTTTCCATTACTCAAGTTAGCGCGACTTTTTATAGAAAAATTACGCGGTCATGCAACACTGTACCCATATGGCATTTTTATCATTTTTTTCACACAAATAGAGCTTTCCTTTTGTGGTATTTAATCACCACTGGGGTTTTCATTTTTTGCTAACCAACAAAAAAAAGCAAAATGTTTTTCATATTTTGTTGTAAAATTTTGCAAACAGGTAACTTTTCTCCTTCACTGATGGGCACTGATAAGTGACACTGATGATGATGCACTGATAGGTGGCACTGATGGGCACTGATAGGTGGCACTGATGAGCACTAAGGGTACCGATGTCCCTCTACCAGAAGCCAGTTAACGTCTTTTTTCTTTTCATAATGCAGACAGTGTGAGGAAAACAAAAGTCGATAAAAGGCTTCTGTTTACTTCTGTGATCAGCTGTCATCGGCTGACAGCTAATCACCTGGTAAAGGGCCTGCTGTAAGTGGGCCGTTACCCCGATCTGTGATCAGCTGAGTCCCGAGGAGGCGGTGATCACAGAGCGCACGAGAACGGGAGGACGTCCATGTACGCCCTCCCGGCAAAGGAAGCTGTATAGCGCGGGTGCCAAGTAGTTTAGAAAACCTGCTGTAGATTAAGGTTTTTCAACTTTACTAAAGGTAACCTGTAAAGAGTAAATTATAGGCTGCTGTAGCTGACCTCACCTTCTGAAAATGCTAGTTGCCCGGTCTGTCATGCTGATCCATTGTTTCAATACTTTGAGTTACTATAACTTCACTCTTCTTTTAGTTCTTCTACCACAGCAGTGATTCAAAGTACTGAAACCAAAGACAGCGAGCCAATGTCCCAGACATACTAGCATGTTGAAGAATAGGACATCAATGACTGTCTTCATATTTCTCTCAGGTACTGATTTCCCTTTCACCTTCCCCAAGAAAACATCTATACAGGGAGCGCCTGTAGATTAAAAACAACATGTGCAGCTTTGACTAAAGTAGGATAATGCTCTTGTTATAGGAGTAGGCCATTTACGTACCATCTGAAGCCTGGCTGAAAATCATACTGCCTTGTTGCTAAGACGTTGCAAAGACAATCACAGCAGTTACTGCTCACCCCTCACCATTACAGGAGTGAGCTCTCGAACACCCCCTTCCTCCCCACATGTAGTCCACTACTTTCTTTTTTGCAGCATAGCTGCGCTCAGAGCAACAGCAACATGGGAGCATCAGCACATGCAAGAGGGTTTGAATTAGCTTGGAATGTCTTAGCAACATCCTAGCAATAAGGCAGGTTGTAATGATGACTTTGGGTGTTTTTCAGCCAGGCTTCAGAGGTCCGTGTTGTCCTAAAGCAAGGACATTATTTACCTTGGTCAAAGCTGCACAGTTTGTTTTAATCTACATGTGCCCCTTAACTGTATAGAACGTTTTTTGGTAAAGAAAAACTAACTCTTTAAGTATCCCTTTAGAAAAATTAAAGCAGAACTAAAGTCTCAAATTCAAAAAATGTGAGCAGACAGGCTCTTTATTGCAGAAGAGACATGCATTGTGTTCTGGACATTTTATAGGTAGGCAACTCCTACCCTCATATTGATTAGTGGTTCCAAATTAATAACTACTGCAGTGGGGAACAGACACAAAAAGATACACTCCGCATCTTTCCCAAATTAACTGTTCTGTTCTATTTGACGCAATTGAAGGCTTGTATACACATGTTCATGTAGGTATTACATTAATATTACAATTGTACTTTTATGGTAACAAGGGGCGTAACATAGGCAGGCTAATTCTAATCAGGACTCGAAAGAATGCAAGCAAGTAATGAAAACATTATAAGTGCCATGTGCACAATGAGTACAGTGTGCAATACATACAAAATAAAATACAATAATATATAAGATGTACACATTTCCTCTACAATCGTCTCTTCTACAATAAAATAAAGCAGCAGTCTTCTTTAAAGGTACACTGGGCAGTGTGCCGAAAAGACTGAACTCCTGCACATGCACGACTGTATTGACGCCATCCTATGACAGCCAATCAAGGTGGCTGAAGCCCAGCACCTGGATTAAGTCAGGAAGAAAGACTTCATGGATGTTGGACTGTTGAAGCAGAGGAAATTATGGTGGACTTTAGCTGTTCTTTAGGGGTCTCCAAGTACCCCTAGGTATAGAATATCAAAGATAAAGTACCCCTTAACATAGAACTATTGATCGCTAGCAACCAGCTAATTATGTTCAAATGGTTTCCAAACAATCCATTAGGTTTGATTCCCAAATATTTAGCACAAGAGGTGGGATCTGTGTTAGCTGCAATCAAATGTTCGGAGAAAAATTGTTTGTCAGAACATTCTGTCTTGCCATCATTGAGTCAACTAACTTTGTTCAAAGTCCCTTACATTTTCAACCAGACTTGCCATTCAAATTGAATCCATGTAATAAGCAAGTCTGATTGCAGTATGTAAAATTTTTTAGAACATTTACGGGAGCTGGGAGACAAGGAGGAGCTGGCAAAGTCAGGTCTGCAGGGGGGCGCATAACACTTGGGGTTCCCACCCAGCCGGGCGCAGGGAGATGAGAACCATCAGCTGGTAGGGCCAAGTCTGCAGTGGCAGATACAGCATTGGAGTCTCCCGCCCAGGAGGGCGCTGGGAGATGAGGAGGAGCTGCTGGCAGAGACAGGTCTGTAGCAGAAGACATATTCAAAGTTCCCGCCCTACGCTGGACCGCACGAAGAAGTATCAGATTGTGTCCAGCCAGCAGGGGGCAATGTGAGCCACTCCGAAGGACAGGCAGAGTGGTGAGCAGAGAGGAGCGAGAAGCCAGCAGGTGAAGGCACTGCAGGGATGTCTCCCTCCATGTCGGGCACAGGGAGCGAGGGGGCAAAATGTGAAGCAGCTGCCTCCAGTACCCTAGTGCTCGCTGGTGAAGCAGCCAAAGTCAAAACCCTCACCCGGGAGGGTGCAGAAGGCGGCATGCAGGAGACGGGAGCAGTGACACTGACAGCTGCAGCAGGGGGACCCTGGGAAGACCTTTGTGGGGTCCTAAGACTCCGGGAATGAGGAGAGCGGGTATGGACCGTGCAGGACACATCTGCAGGTGGAGGGGCCCGCCAAGAAGAACCCAGGGGGCTGTGGGAAGAAGACTGGGGTGCCGCGAGTGGAGGAGAGACAGCACCATCAGTGCCTGTGGCTCCAGGGGTCAGGTGAGCAGTCCCTTCTCTGTAACTGGCCCAGGAAGGACTAGGGACCAAAGCGGGATGGTGGGCAAGAATGCCTCCTGGTCTTGCAGGCCAAAGGGCCCAAATCAGTAGTCTCAAGTGGTGGGGCAGCCGTAGGGGATGACAGATCAGGGGAGAGGAGGGGAGAAGCCAGACAGCCTGACCTCTGTCCAATAGCTCCCAGACCCTGGATAGTAGAAAATCAGCGTCCATGATGCAGGGAATGCCACTCCAAGGTCTTCAGCTCTTGCATCCACATGTGTTTCAAAAGGCCCAGAATTCGCTGGGGCAGAACTTTTTGAGCTCAGGCCCAGCCCAATCCCCCTTCCTTATCCAATCATCTCCGACCACTTTATCACTCCTTCCTCCACCCAGGTCCTGGCCATGCCCCATCAGTCAAGGCACTCTTTCCCAAGAATGATCTTGTCACTATGGTAGAAAATAAACATCATTTTGACAATACCAACACTAACCATTTGAAAACCAAAGGAACATTCCATAGAATTAAAACTTTTAAATTAAATTTTACTAGTATAAGGTCAATGCTTTATTCTCCAAAAAAAAAGTGATTACATTAAAAGCAATTGTCTCATGTATACCCGCATGACTTTGGTATGTCAGAGTTGGTCAAAGAAAGTGTAAAATAAGATAAATCATTGCCTTATTCTACAATGATATTCTAAAACGGCCTGGACAGATTTGCTGGTACGCCTAGACACTCTTATAATTGATTGGATCAAAGTGATATTTCAAGCTAGTTTCTGTAATTCATATCACACGTGTCTCCAAACTTGTGACAAGTCAGTCAGCCTATTTATATGGAGAAAAGTAATCACTCTGCTGTTTGGTATTATCATGTGCACTATATTGAACATGGAACAAAAAATGCAAAGGGGATAGTTTTGTAAAAAATGTCAAATGTAAAGACCATAAGGGCTCATTCACACGTGAAGTGCCCTCTGAGCAGCGTTCCTCATTAGATTGCTTTTCAGAGGATATTTGACAGGCAATGAGGAGGCATTGTGTCACCTCCTGGCAGCCTGAAATAAAGCCTGTGTTAAAGTATAACTAAAGGCAAAAATTTGATTTTTTTCTAGAACTTACCTGTAAAATCCTTACATTTGAGTACATCACGGGACACCGTGTACATTTGAGTACATCACGGGACACCGAGCAGGCTTTAATAATGACTATCTGGGTTATACGCCACCTATGGGCGACACTGGCAAACCAATAGACAGGGAGTTCCCCCTATATAACTCCTCCCACACAGGAAGAACCTCAGTTTTTGTAGCAAGCAATGAAGATCCCAGAAAAGAGGGGAGGGACCTCTGTGTTCCATGATGTATTACAATAAAAGGATTTTACAGGTAAGTTGTAGGAAAAAACGGACAGTCGCCGCCCACTCATACAGTCTTCACTTATGGGGTATTGACTTCATCTCCACAGGAGTTTCTAGGCATAAGACTTGTCAAAGAACAATAAATCAACTTAGTTACACCCATGGGGGCTGTCCTTCTAGTCCAATACCCCCCTGCAATAGCCATCCCACTTCAGTTTGGTCGCAAGCAGTGAAAGTGTATAACAAAGAACCCCAAAAAGAGGGGCGGGGGCGGCGACTGTTGGAGGACTCAAAGAAAGGAATTTTACGGTAAGATTTTACAAAAATTCAGTTTTCTCTTACGTCCTCCGACAGTCGCTGCCCACTCATACAGTCTTCACTTATGGGGACGTCCCAAAGCAGTGTAGACGTGAGGGCTGGGTAACGTAACTGCCAGAAAAGCAACGTAGTACCCACATCAGAGAAAGGAACATTACATGTGCAAGAAGGTAACCTTCTGGGTAACAAAAAAAAAAAAGAAAAGAGGCTGAGACTGTAGCCTCAGCACAGGGATGCCTATCCACTCCTGAAGCTAGGCAGAAGACAAACTGAAGTGGGATGGCTATTGCAGGGGGTATTGGACTAGAAGGACAGCCCCCATGGGTGTGACTATATAGATTTATTGTTCTTTTACAAGTCTTATGCCTAGAAACTCCTGTGGAGATTAAGTCAATACCCATAAGTGAAGACTGTATGAGTGGGCGGCGACTGTCGGAGGACGTAAGAGAAATCCAATTTTCTTTTTGGTACATCATGGGACACAGATAAGGGTATAATAATGACTATCTGGGATGTCCTAAAGCAATGCCCCTGAGGGAAGGGAACACAGTAATCCCAAGATCGCCCTCAGACAACAAGGATCTTATACTGCTGCTTGTAGCACGCTACTTCCAAATTGAGCCCCCTCTCACGCTCCATCATCCACCTGGTAGAACCTAGTGAATGTATGCACAGAAGACCAGGTAGCAGCCTTGCAAATCTGAGCCATTCTCTGTGTGCAAGGGACAAGGCCAAAACACAATATTGGATGTCTGTGATCTTTGGGCCCTCAGATGGCACTGCATTCAAAACAAAATCATTGTCTGAACACAGTTCACTGCGCCGTCTCAAAATGCAAGATAAAACTCCTTAAAGCAAAGAAGAAGCCATATCTGAACAGGATCCAGAAATGCAGCATCTTTTCTGGGCCAAAGCTCCTTTAACCGGTTGCCGACCGCCGCACGACTATATATGGCGGCGGTCAGCCCCGGCCCGCGGGGGCGCGCGCCTGCCACGGCTCGTTCCCTAGGAAGTCCGTGCGTGTGACCGGCGGACCCCATGTCCGCCGGTCACTCGGCGATCGTCGGTGGAGAGGGAGAAAGGCAGGCGGCTAATGTAAACAAGCCGCCTGTCATTCTCCCCTGTGTAGGAATGGTGATCATACGGTTCTACTATGTAGGACCGTTGATCACTGTTCCTACACTAGTAGCCATGTCCAATCACAGTAAAAAGCACGCCCCTAGGGACACACTTAACCCCTCCTTCCCCAATAAAGTTAACCCCTTCCCTGCCAGTGTCATTTTGCAGTAACAGTGCATATGTATAGCACTGATTACTGTAGTAATGTCACTGGTAACCCCAAAAGGGTCAAAAATGTCAGTCAAGGGTCTGATCTGTCCGCCGCAATGTTGCAGTACTGCAAAAATTTTAAAAAAACGCAGATCGCCGCCATTACGCATTAAAAAAAAAAAAAACACCAAAAATTACAGAAATCTTTCCCTTAGTTAGTAAACGCAATAACTTTTGCGCAAACCAATCAAAATACGCTTTTTGCGATTTTTTTTACCAAACATATGTAGCAGAAAACCAATTTGCCAAAAATGTTAAAAAATTTTGATTCTTACATTTTTTTGGGGGGAATTTCATATAAAAAAATTTGAAAAATATTGTTATTTTTGCAAAATTTACGCTCTTTTTTTGTTTATAGCGCAAAAAGTAAAAAATCGCACAGGTGATCAAATACCACCAAAAAAAAGCTCTGTTTGTGGGGAAAAAAGGACGTCAAATTAGTTTAGGTACAGCGTCGCACGACCGCGCAATTGTCCGTTAAAGTCACGCAGTAAAAAAAAAAAAATCGCAAAAAACCCCCTGGTCAGGAAGGGGGTAAAATCTTCCGGGGCTTAAGTGGTTAAAATGGTCTGTTGCAAAATAGAAAACTATTCTGAGGTCAGACGAATCGATATTTGACATTCTTTTTTAGCATCTATGGGCAAAATTAGGAGAGATACCTTCTGACTTGTTGTCAGCACTCAAAAGCCTGCTTCTCAGATGGAATGGGTGTGCATTAGTGAGTATGGAATGGGCAGCTTGCACATCAGGAAAGGCACCTTCTATGCTGAAAGATATAATTTGCTTTTATAGCAGCATATGCTCCCATTCAAAAAAACATCTTTTTCAGGAAAGGCCTTGCATATTTCAGCAGGACAATGCTAAATTGCATACTGCATCTAGGGCAGCATGGCTGAGTCCAGGTGCTTAATTAGCCTGCCTGCAGACCAGACCTTTCACCAAATGACAATATTTGGCACATCTTGAAAAGAAAAAATACGACAACGAAAATACAGGACTGTTGAGCATTTAGATATTATATTAGTCAAAGATGTGACAATAGCTACAAAACACTAACATTCATTTACTATACATATCATGCATGTATGACTTACACTGGGTGTCCAAGGATCAATGTGGGTTTGCAAATTAATATAAACAAGAAAAGTCCTGGCGCTAGTCCTTTGGACGTCCTCCTATAGGATGATGGAAACCAAAAGTCCCAATGGTGTGGAGATGGAAACAGGAATTGAATTCACATGAGGCTGCCAAATCCCTAACATAGGATGATATGTAAATAGTGGAATGGCTGGAAGGAGGGATGGCGCACTACAGTGTAATAAAATACTGTGTCTCTTGAATAAAACCACTGATGGTAAGTTATGGCAAAGGGATAACATAAAGGTTTATTGATAATGATAAAAGCACCGACCAGTCCTGGAGTCTTCGGCATCACCTGGAGTGCTGTGAGTCTCCCACTCAATGGGTTCGCAAAGCAGTGTGGCCGAATCCAAAGGGAGGAGAAGGGAAGGAATCCCGGGGGTCCAAGGGAGCACAGGGAAGGGTGCTGCCGCACAAAGCCTGTGTCGGCCGTAACACGGGTAGTGCGCCGGACCTCTCGTTGCTTCCGGGAACCTCCTCCTCACAGCGTCACCGGAAGTGGCGGCCGAGACAGGGGTGGAACGCAAACCGGATGTGGAGCGTGGAGCACAAGCTTCTGGTTGACGTAAATACATGTTTCGCGCACATGCGCTTTGTCAAGTCTTGCAAATTAATATACACTATATTGTCAAAAGTATTGGGACGCCTGCCTTTACACACACATGAACTTTAATGACATCCCAGTCTTAGTCCCTAGGGTTCAATATTGAGTTGGCCCACCCTTTGCAGCTATAATAGCTTCAACTCTTCTGGGAAGGCGGTCCACAAGGTGTAGGAGTGTCTATGGGAATATTTCACCATTCTTCCAGAGGCGTATTTGTGAGGTCAGGCACGGATGTGGGACGACAAGGCCTGGCTTGCAGTCTCCACTCCAATTCATCCCAAAGATGTTCTATCAGGTTGAGGTCAGGACTCTGTGCAGGTCAGTCAAGTTCCTCCACTCCAAACTCGCTAATCGATGTCTTTATGGACCTTGCTTTGTGCACTGGTCAAAATCATTTGGTGGAGGGGGGATTATGGTGTAGGGTTGTTTTTCAGGGGTTGGACTTTAGTTTAGGCCCTTTAGTTCCAGTGAAGGGACCTCTTAAGGCGTCAGCATACCAAGACATTTTAGACAATTTCATTCTCCCAACTTTGTGGGAACAGTTTGGGGATCGCCTATTCCTGTTCCACAATGGCTGCGCACCAGTGCACAAAGCAAGGTCCATAAAGACATGAATGAGAAAATTTGGGGTGGAGGAACTTCACTGGCCTGCACCTCAACCTGGATGAATTAGAGTGGAGACTGCGAGCCAGGCCTTCTTGTCCAACATCAGTGCCTGACCGCACAAATGTGCTTCTGGAAGAATGGTCAAACATTCCCATAGAAACACTCCTAAACCTTGTGGACAGCCTTCCCAGATGAGTTGAAGCTGTTATAGCTTCAAAGGGTGGGCCAACTCAATATTGAACCCTATGGACTAAGACTGGGATGCTATAATAAATGATGTGCGTGTAAAGCCAGGCGTCACAATACTTTTGTCAATATAGTGTATGAATACTACTGTCTCATAAAATTACTATAAGGATCTAAATGAGAGTCCAAAATGTATTTCTATCATTCACTCCATGTATTTTTTTCCTCCTTTTCCAACAATTTTCCATCTCATAAAGCAGAGGAATTTCTGAACTTCAGAAGAAGAATCTTAAGCTTTTAGATCCACAGGAAAAACTTGAAAGCACACTCAATTTAACTAATAAATAGAGCAAAAGCCCATGCTTTGTGTCACACGGAAAGCCTTTTGCCTCACTGGGAAGGGTATTACAGAGTAGACTAATATGTACTCTGTTCCAAATAGATAAAGACAAAGCATAAAATCTAAAGGTTAGTTCAAGCGGTCGTGTAATTTTTTTGACACGTATTTTCTGTATAATTGTTGGGTTGTTTCATAAAAGAGCACAACTGGATTTCATGGAAACATACTAGAAACCAGAGAAAATCAGCAGAAAGGTAGAATCAAATTATCAAGTTCTCTAGTAAAGGGTTGGGTGATGACACTTGTAGGTTTGAAAGAAAGTTCCACTTTTGATATAAAAAAAAAATCAAACAACATATGCTATAATACCAAAAGTATTGGGACGCCTGCCTTTGCACACACACACACACACACACATAAACTTTAATGGCATCCCAGTCTTAGTCCGTAGGGTTCTATATGGAGTTGGTCCACCTTTTGAAGCTGTAACAGATTCAACTCTTCTGGGAAGGCTGTCCACAAGGTTTAGGAGTGTCTATGGGAATGTTTGACCATTCTTCCAGAAGCGCATTTGTGAGGCCAGGCACTGATGTTGGATGAGAAGGCCTGATTTGCAGTTTACGCTCTGATTCAACCCAAAGGTGTTCTATCAGGTTGAGGTCAGGACTCTGTGCAGGCCAGTCAAGTTCCTCCATCCCAAACTTCACTGAAACTAAGCCCAACCCCTGAAAAAAAACCTACACCATAATCCCCCCTCCACCAAATAATTTGAACCAATGCACAAAGCAAGGTCCATAAAGACATGATAATGAGGGAGTTTGGGGTGGAGGAACTTGTCTGGCCTGACGTCAACCGGACAGAACACCTTTGGGATGGATTTGAATGGACACTGCAAGTCAAACCTTCTCGTCCAACATCAGTGCCTGACCTCACAAATGTGTTTCTGGAAGAATGGTCAAACCCTCAAATTCCCATAGACATACTCCTACACCTTGTGGACAGCCTTCCCAGAAGAGCTGAAGCTGTTATAGCTACAAAGGGTGGGCCAACTCAATATTGAACCCTACTGACTAAGACTGGGATGCCATTAATGTTCATGTGCTTGTAAAGGCAGGCGTCCCAATACTTTTGGTAATATATTGCATATAATTGCCTTTTTAATCAGAGTATAGCATCAAGTCAATCAAACTCCTGGGATATTCATCTGGTCAGTTAAGTAGCGGAGGTGGTTGTTAATCAGTTTCAGCTGCTTTGGTGTTAATTAAATTAACAGGTTCACTAGATTGGCAAAAATGAGACAACCCCCAAAACAGGAACGGTTTTAAAGATGGAGGGCACTGAAATTTATTTTCCATACTCATTTTTTCGGACAGTTCTTCACTAGTTTTGCATTTGGCTAGGGTCAGTGCCACTACTGGTAGCAGGAGGCCATACCTGGACCCTATAGAGGGGATACCTGGACCCTATAGAGGCCATACCTGGACACTATAGAGGCCATACCTGGATCCTATAGAGGAGGTCAGTGTCACTACTGGTAGCATGAGGCTATATCTGGACCCTATAGAGGCCATACCTGGATCCTATAGAGGAGGTCAGTGTCACTACTGGTAGCAGGAGGCGATACCTGGACCCTATAGAGGTTGCACAGGCAGTCCAACTCCTCCAGGATGGCACATCAATAGATGCCATTTTCAGAAGGAGCATGGAGGAGATTTCAGAAGACAGGCAATTACACTAGGAGAGATGGACAGGGCCATAGAAGGTCCTTAACCCATGAGTAGGACCGGTATCTGCTCCTTTGTGCAAGGAGGAACAGGATGAGCTTTGCCAGAGCCATACAGAATGACCTCCAGTAGGCCACTGGTGTAAATGTGTCTGACCAAACAGTCAGAAACAGACTTCATGAGGGTGGCCTGAGGGCCCAACATCCTTTAGTGGGCCCTGAACTCACTGCCCGGCATGGTGGAGCTCAATTGGCATTTGCCACTGAACACCAGAATTGGGAGGTCCACCACTGGCCCCCTGAGCTTTTCACAGATGAGAGCAGGTTCACCCTGAGCATATGTGACAGACATGAAAGGGTCTGGAGAAGCCGTGGAGAATGTTATGCTGCCTGTAACATTGTTTAGCATGACCGGATTAGTGGTGGGTCAGTAATGTTCTGGGGAGGTATATCCATGGAAGGACACACAGACCTCTACAGGCTAGACAATGGCACTCTGACTGCCATTAGGTATCGGGATGAAATCCCTGGACCCATTGTCAGACTCTACGCTGGTTCAGTGGGTCCTGGGTTCCTCCTGGTGCCCGACAATGCCTGGCCTTATGTGGGGAGAGTATGCAGCCAGTTCCTGGAGAGTGAAGGAATTGATACCAGTGAATGACCCCCATGCTCGCCTGACCTAAATCCAATAGAACACTTCTGGGACAATAACGAACGTAGATAGAGCCTGCAACATCCGACTATGGATGATCATGTGGCAGTGTTGGTGCTTGTGAGTGGGGAGACAGCAAACCATGTGTAAGCTCCAAGTAGAGCTTACAAGGGCTGTCTTTCCTCCCAGCAACTAAATGGAGCAGCAGGGGAAAAAAGGAAATGATGTCCTGGCTAACAAGCCGCCATGCGATAATGATTCAGAATACTTAATTAATCCCAAGGGAAATTATTATGTGAGTGCATTAAGCCTCCCAATGTCTCCTTGCCCTCCATTGCAGCTATGTAAGTATAGATTGTGCTTAATTAGCTGCATCCTCAGCTGCAGTAGCAAGAATTATGCTGTGAACCAGGAAGCATTGTGTATTATGTCATTCCAATTTTGCTGCTGTTATTCCTTGGCTACTGTACCCCAGGATGCAGCTAATCACGCACAATTTGTACCTGATTAGCATTTTTGGAGGACAGGGGACACTTTGGGAGTTTAGAAGTTTACTAGTCACGGGGGGAACTGGAGGTTCCCCAATCACCTTCTGCTCTAACTGTAGGAGCAGAATCCTGTGGTCTTGGGCTCCCCAGAGGAACAGGAGAGCCCCGGGAACCACCACTGGCACTGCTGATAGTAAGGGGGGGGGGGGGCACACTTTTAGAGCCCCATAAGGCTTGGTTTGCAAAACTGCAATGCAACTTCTATGTGATTTTACAGTGTGATTATGTGCTGTGACTTTGCATATTCTATGGGGCAAAGTCGTACTGTAAATCGCACCTCAGTAGCGTGGGAACCTTTTCCAAAATCGCACCATTCGGAATTGCATCAATTCGAACGGGAACCATTGAAAACAACGGGATTTCTCTTGTTATGCGACTCTAGTTCCATCAGAAGTAGCACTAGTGTGAACTGGGCTTTAAAGTGATCTCTAGAGCCACTCAGATCACATTTATCAGATAGCTCTTTAGCAGCTTTTAAGGTGGGTCCCAAGCTCACAGCTTCAGCTTTAACCCCTTGTATAACATGCCTTTCATAAATGTACCTTGGTAAACATGATTTTTATTTTGTCCTTGCTCTACATGTGCAAATCACAGGTTTACTTTCTCGACGGAAATAATTTTTTTAAAGACATGCTGGAACAATTAATGATAAACCACAATCCTCCTCTGACTACCCAGCTTATCCTTCCTTGCCAGAGACTGGACCAGTGACTGCAAGGCTGAATCACCAATCCACTTATCAGTCTAACCTCCCCAGCTTATGTCACTCATGACTGAGATCCTGAGATATTCATGGAAAGGCAGCAAGAGGACATATTACATTGTCAAGTGAAAAATCAACTTCAACAAATCAACTAAATACACCACTGAAGCATGCATAGGAATTTATTTACCCATCAAAAGAAATGGAACATAAAGTATATACAGTGGGGAAAATAATTATTTGATCCCCTGCAGATTTTGTAAATTTGCCCAATTAAAAAGAAATTAAAGGTCTAGAATTGTTATCATATTTTACATTTTAAATTTTGTGTATTTTAAATGATAGAGACAGAATATCAACCAAAAATCCAGAAAAGAAACACATGATACAAATGTTATAAACTGAGTTGCAGTTCAGTGAGTAATATAAGTATTTGATCTACCAACCAACAATAATTCTGGCTCGCACAGACTGGCCACAGTATGTGCTCATGTGGTACACAGATCAGTCCTGTCAATTTAAGAAGGTGCTCCTAACGACAACTTCTTATGTGTATAAAAGACACCTGTCCACAGAATCTCTTTTTTCCATTCAAACCTTACCATCATGGGCAAGACCAAAGAGCTGTCAAAAGACATCAGGGACAGGATTGTAGACCTGCACAAGGCTGGAATGGGCTACAAGACCATCAGCAAGAGCTATACAGGAGGAGCTTGTGAATGATCTCAAGGCCGTTAGGACTAGAAATAGACCGATTATCGGCAGGGCCGATATGCACTTTTCCCGATATATCAGTATCGGCCCCGGAACTGGCTGATATTGCTGATATTTTTGTGACGTCATTCTGCCTCCTTAGGCCGCCTCCCTCACCTTGGACAGCCTCGTCTGGAGTCGGGACTAGTCTCGCAGGAGTGTATCACAGCCATACACCCACCCACAGCAGCCCGATACCAGTCAGCCACCCACATCCACAGGCCCTGTAAAAGCCAGCCACCAGCGAGCCAGCCAGCCACCCACAGGCACTGTACCAGCCAGCCACCCACAGCCCCTGTGCCCGCCAGCCACCCACCTACCATAGGGTGCCTGCCACCCACCACAGAGTGCCAGCAAGTCAACCATTAAGCATTAAACAAAAATTAACATGTTCAGTACCAGATTTGTGTCAACAATTGTCTTTATTTTTCAAAACTTTAAATGTACAAAATATCGCCCCATACTGATACGTTGTGACCAAAATATCGGTATTGTTATCGGCCCTGAAAAAACCATATTGGTCTATCCCTAGTTAGGAACACAGTCAACAAACAAACCATTGGTAACACCATGCATTGAAAATTCTTCAGCGTCCTTAAGAA
This sequence comes from Pelophylax lessonae, assembly GCF_965119305.1. Classification (NCBI taxonomy): domain Eukaryota; kingdom Metazoa; phylum Chordata; class Amphibia; order Anura; family Ranidae; genus Pelophylax; species Pelophylax lessonae. Next base: position 72,901,731 of record NC_138768.1, read on the forward strand.
GGCACTTGTACAGGCCCATCTGAAGTTTGCCAATGAACATCTAAATGACTCTGAGAAGGATTGGGAGAAAGTGCTGTGATCAGATAAGACCATAATTCAGCTCTTGGCATTAACTCGACTCGCTTTGTTTGGAGGAAGACAAATGCTGACTATGACCCTAAGAACACCATCCCTACAGTCAAGCATGGAGGTGGAAACATTATAATTTAGGGCTTTTTCTCTGATAAAGGTACAGGCCAAATTTGCCCCATTGAGGGGCCAATGGACAGGGCCATGTATTGTAAAATATTGGATGAGAACCTTCTTCCATCAGCCAGAACACTGAAGATGGGTCATGGATGGGTCTTCAAGAATGACAATGACCCAAACATACCACCAAGGTAACAAAGAAGTGGCTCAAGAAGAAGCAACTTAAGGTCATGGAGTGGCCTAGCCAGTCTCTAGAACTTAATCCTATAGAAGATTTATGGAGGGGGCTGAAACTTTGAGTTGTCAAGCAACAGCCAAGAAACCTTAACCAGCTCACATCCGCGCTACAGCCTATATACGGCTGCAGCGCGGACTTGAATTTTCGGGAGGCCGTTTTTAAACGGCCTCCCATAAACACGCCCTCCGCGCGCTCCCGCGAGCGCGCATCGGGCAGAAGCTGTGTTGGCCGTGTCCCTTGGACACAGCCAATCACAGATCGAGACGAATGGCCAATCACAGCGGCCATTCGTCACGATCGAGGCATCCAATGAGAGATGATCTCATATGTAAACATATGAGATCATCTGTCATTGCCTCGGTAGTAACAGACTCCCTGTGCGCTCCCGCGAGCGTGCACCGGGGATAATCTGTGTTGGCCGTGTCCCTTGGACACAGCCAATCACAGATCGTGACGAATGGCCAATCACAGCGGCCATTCGTCACGATCGAGGCATCCAATGAGAGATGATCTCAAATGTAAACATTTGAGATCATCACTCATTGCCAGCTCTCCCTCCTCACACACAGACTGCAGTGTGAGGAGAGGAGAGACCGTAAGTGTAAAAAAAATTGCCCACCAGTGATCACCAGTGCCCACCAGTGTGCCCACCAGTGTGCCATCAGTGTGCCAAGTGATCAGTGTGCCCAGTGCCCACCAGTGCCCACCAGTGTGCCCACCAGTGCCCACCAGTGCCCGCCCAGTGCTCATCAGTGCCGTCCAGTGCTCATCAGTGCCGCCCAGTATGCATCAGTGCCGCCCAGTATGCATCAGTGCCGCCCAGTGCTCATCAGTGTGCCCAGTGCCCACCAGTGCCCGCCCAGTGCTCATCAGTGCCGCCCAGTGCTCATCTGTGCCGCCCAGTGCTCATCAGTGCCGTCCAGTGCTCATCAGTGCCGCCCAGTGCTCATCAGTGCCGCCCAGTGCTCATCAGTGTGCCCAGTGCCCACCAGTGTGCCCATCAGTGCCCGCCCAGTGCTCATCAGTGCCACCCAGTGCTCATCAGTGCCGCCCAGTGCTCATCTGTGCCGCCCAGTGCTCATCAGTGCCGCCCAGTGCTCATCAGTGTGCCCAGTGCCCACCAGTGTGCCCATCAGTGCCCGCCCAGTGCTCATCAGTGCCGCCCAGTGCTCATCAGTGCCGCCCAGTGCTCATCAGTGCCGCCCAGTGCTCATCAGTGTGCCCAGTGCTCAGTGTGCCCACAGCGCTCATCAGCGTGCTCATCAGTGCTCATAAGTGTGCTCATCAGTGTGCCCACAGAGCCTATCACAGTGCCCATCAGTGAGCCAGTTTAACTGTGCCCATCAGTCCCACCGTGCCCATCAGTGTCACCGTGCCCATCAGTGTCACCGATGGCAAAAAAAATTTTCTCAGCCGAGGAGGCCTTCGATATCATCAGTGAGGACATGGACAGGGAGCTTTCTGCTTCGGAATCTTCGGAGTCAGAGTCTGACTCCGAAGTAAATTACGAGCCGGTCATTAGCAGCGGGACGCAGACCGACTCCGACGAGGAGGAATACTGCCCGCCTGCCAAACGAAGGCGTTCTGGTGAGGAGGAGGCAGTGCCATCCACCAGCTCCGCGGTGCCATCCACCAGCTTCGCAGTGCCATCCACCAGCTCCGCAGTGCCATCCACCAGCTCCGCAGTGCCATCCACCAGCTCCGCAGTGCCATCCTCCAGCACCACAGTGCCTCGGCAAGAAAGGCCAAGCTCAAGTGGGGTGTCACCTCGCCCCCAAAGGGTTAGGACCAACGCCAGCCTTCCCTATGCCCTTCTGAACCCCCTGTGGCTTCCTCCCAACTCAGGAGAAGCCATCATTCCCCCTTTCACTGCCCAGCCAGGAGTCCAGGTCAACACGGAGAACTTTGCCCCAATTGACTACTTCCGTTTAATTTTTACGGAGGACCTGCTGACGTCCATTGTGGCCCAGTGCAACCTGTATGCACAACAATTTATCCAGAGTAACCCCACATCTTTTTATTCCCATCCCTTTGAGTGGAGAGACCTAACGGTGGAGGAGTTCAAGATATTTTTAGGCCTCACCTTCAACATGGGACTCAATAAAAAAAACGAACTGCAAACATATTGGTCAACCAAACCAATCTACCATATGCCCATCTACTCTGCAGTAATGTCCAGGGCCAGGTATTTGATGATCATGAGGTTCCTCCATTTCAACGACAATACCCAGTGCCCTCCCCGAAATTCCCCAGCATTTGACAAGCTGTTCAAAATTCGGCCACTTCTAAATTATTTTTCAGAAATATTCCCTCAATTATTTACCCCAGACCAAAATATATGTGTGGATGAGTCCCTTGTGAAATTTACCGGCAGGCTGGGCATCAAACAATTCATTCCCAGCAAACGGGCCCGCTATGGGGTGAAGCTTTACAAACTATGTGACCGAGCCACAGGGTACACCTATGCCTTCAGGGTGTACGAAGGGAAGGACACCCAGCTGCATCCCCCTGAATGTCCGGACTACATGGGATCAAGCGGGAAAGTTGTTTGGGACCTCATTTACCCTCTCCTTGAAAAAGGCTACCACCTGTACGTAGACAATTTCTACACCAGTTTGCCCCTGTTCCGAAACCTTCACAGAAAGAAGACTCCTGCACGTGGCACGGTCCAAAAAAAACGGAAAGGCTTTCCTCAAAGGCTAGTAAACACCAAGCTGAGAAGAGGGGAGACGGCGAGTCTGAGAAATGAGGAAGTTCTGGCTGTGAAGTGGAGGGACAGAAGAGACGTCTACATGTTGTCTTCGATCCACAATGACAACTATGTGGAATCCCGACGAAGGAATGGCCCAGTCCGAAAGCCAACATGTGTACATGAGTACAACTTATTCATGGGGGGAGTGGATTTCAACGACCAAATGATGGAACCCTATCTACCCACAAGACGTACCTATCATTGGTACAAAAAAGTAGCAATTTATATTTTTCATTTGGCCATATACAATTCCTACATTTTATACCGCAAATCCACCGAAAGCCCCCAACCCTTCCTTTATTACCTGGAGGAAATCTTCACAACCCTCATATTTCCAAATGGCCCACCAGAAAACATTAGATCTGATGTAATAAGCAGACTGTCTGAACTCCATTTTCCAAGTAAAATCCCTCCCACACAAAGAGACCAAAAACGGCAGAAAAAATGTAGGGTGTGTACCAAGGCAGGAATTCGAAAAGACACCCGCTATTATTGTCCCCAGTGTCCTTCCCAACCAGGCCTCTGTGTAGACGACTGTTTCCGCCGTTACCATACTTGTCTAAATTATTAGTATGGTAAACGTAGTCCTCCGCTTTCACCCCTTATGCCACTGTATGCTCCTGAAATGACCCTGGACTGTTATTCAACGACGCCTTTGCCTGCTGATTTTGTACCTATGTCTGCCTGCTCCGGAACTGACCCTGGCCTGTTTTTTGACCATGCTTCTGCCTGCTGATTCTGTTCATACCTCTGCCTGATCTGGAACTGACCCTGGACTGTTATTTGACCATGTCTTTGCCTGCTGATTTTGTACCTACCTCTGCCTGCTCTGGAACTGACCCTGGACTGTTTGACCACGATTTTTGCCTGCCTCTTGAAGTAGTGGGATTCATACCACAGGGGTCTCACATATGTGAGGGGACCAGAATTGTTTTTCTGGATGAAGAAAACTATTTTTTTTGTTGTTCTTCTTCTCAAATTAGGGTCTGGATCCCGGAGGCTTCAAAGCGATTTGGGTGGGAGAAGCCTCTACCCCTGTCCCCATTCTATCCCGACAGAGGCCCTACTTCTGCCTGCAGGACTACCATCATGCCTCTGCCTGCCGCATGCACTGACACTGGACTGGTATCCTTGCCTGGAGAATTGCATGCACTGTTGCTGACCAAGTCCCTGCCTGCTGCCTGGACTCAACTCCTGTGGACAACTGCGCTTCTAAAACTACAGGTAAGCTTTTGTTTACCCTTTGCTCAGCAGAATGTATTGTGGGGTGTAATTCATGGTAATTCATGGTATGTGCATGCTATGTGTCTTTGCATGTTGGGCCTCTGTATGTGACCTGACTGCGTAAAAGTCTCACACATGTGGTATCGCCATACTCAGGAGGAGTAGCAGAATGTATTTTGGGGTGTCATTTTTGCTATGTACATGCTATGTGTTGGAAATATCTTATAAATGGACAACTTTGTGTAAAAAAAATGCGTTTTCATTTTTTTTCCACATTTTCCGAAAGATTCTGGAAAAAAATGACGTGTTCAAAAGACTCATTATGCCTCATAGAATATACGTTGGGGTGTTTGCTTTCCAAAATGGGGTCATTTAGTGGGCTTTTTCATTGTGCTGGTGCTCCAGGGCCTTCAAAAGTGTAATAGGTGGTTGAGAAATGAAAAGTGTATTTTATGCTCCGAGAACGCCTGGAGGTGCTACTTCAATGTTGGACCTCTGTATGTGGCCTGGCTGTAAAAAAGTCTCACACATGTGGTATCGCCATACTCAGGAGGAGTAGCAGAATGTATTTTGGGGTGTCATTTTTGCTATGTACATGCTATGTGTTGGAAATATCTTATAAATGGACAACTTTGTGTAAAAAAAATGCGTTTTCATTTTTTTTACACATTTTCCGAAAGATTCTGGAAAAAAATGACATGTTCAAAAGACTCATTATGCCTCATAGATTATACGTTGGGGTGTTTGCTTTCCAAAATGGGGTCATTTAGTGGGCTTTTTCATTGTGCTGGTGCTCCAGGGCCTTCAAAAGTGTAATAGGTGGTTGAGAAATGAAAAGTGTATTTTATGCTCCGAGAACGCCTGGAGGTGCTACTTCAATGTTGGACTTCTGTATGTGGCCTGGCTATAAAAAAAGTCTCACACATGTGGTATCGCCATACTCAGGAGGAGTAGCAGAATGTATTTGGGGTGTCATTTTTGCTATGTACATGCTATGTGTTGGAAATATCTTATAAATTGACAACTTTGTGTAAAAAAAATGCGTTTTCATTTTTTTTCCACATTTTCCGAAAGATTCTGAAAAAAAATGACATGTTCAAAAGACTCATTATGCCTCATAGATTATACATTGGGGTGTTTGCTTTCCAAAATGGGGTAATTTAGTGGGCTTTTCCATTGTGTTGGTGCTCCAGGGCCTTCAAAAGTGTAATAGGTGGTTGAGAAATGAAAAGTGTATTTTATGCTCCGAGAACGCCTGGAGGTGCTACTTCAATGTTGGACCTCTGTATGTGGCCAGGCTGTAAAAAAGTCTCACACATGTGGTATCGCCATACTCAGGAGGAGTAGCAGAATGTGTTTTGGGGTGTAGTTGTAAGTATGCATATGCCATGTGAGAGAAATAACGTGTTGAATATGACAATTTTGTAAAAAAAAAAAAATTTAATTTTGAAAAGAATTGTGGGAAAAAATGACAACTTCAAAAAACTCACCATGCCTCTTATTAAATACATTGGAATGTCTACTTTCCAAAAAGGGGTCATTTGGGGGTCATTTGTACTTTCCTGGCTTGTTAGGGTCTCAAGAAGTGAGATAGGCTGTCGGTACATTAGGCGTGATCAATTTTCAATGATTAGCACCATAACTTGTAGACTCTCTAACTTTCACGCAGACCAAATAATGTACACTTATTTGGGTTATTTTTACCAAAGATATGTAGAAGTATACATTTTGGCTAAAATTTATGAAGAAAAATTACTAATTTGCAAAATTTTATAACAGAAACTAAAAAAAAAAAACGTTTTTTTTTTTAAATTTGCGGTCTTTTTTCATTTATAGCGCACAAAATAAAAAGCCCAGTGGTGAATAAATACCATCAAAAGAAAGCTCTATTTCTATGAAAAAAAGGACGAAAGATTTATATGGGTTGAGTGTTGCATGACCGCGCAATTGTCATTCAAAGTGTGAGAGCACTGAAAGCTAAAAATTGGTCTGGATGGGAAGGGGGTTTAAGTGCAAAGTAGGCAAGTGGTTAAGTAGAACTATGAGCAAAAATGTTTTTTCCAATTTGGATAGAGTAAGGGAGGGCTTATAACCCCTGTCAGATTTTCTTTCACCATCTCTGTTTCATTGCGGAGATTTGCCTTCACCTCCTGTCCCATAGACAAACAGGAAGTCTCTGCAAATGTAGGGAATTTCCTGAGGACCCCCAAGTCACCAGAACTAGTGTGCCCATTGGAAGATTTTCACTCTATTACTCTTCTGGGGATAACTCAAAATTTGCGATTTTCTTTTACTTTCATTTTCAATGAGAATGGTAAACAGGACAGATAGAGAGTGTGAATTGCTCCAATAGGGGCACAGACAGCAATAAAAACTGATAGGGGTTCTAATCCATCTCAATTCTATCCAGCACTAAAAAAAATGTTGCCTTTAGTTGCACTTTAAGGATTAACAACCACCTTAACTACAGCATAGTAAATTATGTTTACTATGCTTTAGTTTGTGAATGAACATGAAGCCGCTCAGCACAGAGCACTTCCCATTTGTTCACTGTCCAGTGCAGCTGAGGCTGCATAGAAAGGGACTGGGGAATCTCTTTCCTCAGTCCCTTTCTCTGTCTCAAAAGAGTGACATCAGAGGTCTGTTTGGACCTTTGAGATTTCACCAAAGCCCCCCAATGGTACTCCTAAAAAAATTGTAAAAAAAATAATAAAAACATTATATCGAAAAAAAAAATTATTAAAAAATGATAAAAATAAAAAACTACAGACAACATCCACTGCCCTACTGACACCAATCTCGGCTATGCTGACACTGTCCACTGCTTTGCTGATATACACACGTGTTTGTGCTCTGTGGTACACACCCTAATTCCACAGGCTGCACACACCAATGGAAAGGTGTTAGGTTTCAGTGGTAGTCAGCCCTTGTAGAACGCCAATTGGGGGGTTCCCCAATCGATTTTCACCCAGTCCCCTGATAGTGAGGATGGATTTGCAGCAAGCTGGAACAAGGTGGTGGCCCCCAGATACACCCAGGTGACAATATGGAGACCACTCGTGTATACAAAGTACAGATGGCAGGAGACAGAAGAGGATTCAGGAAACAAGCCTAGGTCAGGGAAGGTGGCCAACAAGCACAAACAGATTACAAAGGCGGAGTCAGTACACAGAAAGTCAGGCACTAAATATAAGAAATACTGGGCAACCAGGAGCTCTGAGAACTAGGAAGTTGCTCAGGCAACACAGGCTGCACTGAGCATATGTTAACACACAAAGAGAAGAGCACACAGGCTCTGGTGCAAAACCTTTTATTCATTAGGTAAAATATGTAGATAAAAAAATATTACAATCACAAGCATGGGTGGTAAGAGGCATCAAATCCACTACAATGCGTCCAGACCTGAAGAAGGAGGCGTTGTCCTAGAATCCACGTATGCTATCTGTCAGCTGCCTTTCCTTTGGGTCACGTGACAAGGCAGGCAGCTCCACTTACCTGGCCAGCGAGTCTCCTTCGAGTGAGAGTGGTCAGCGTGCAGACTGACAAGTTATACCTGTTTCCTACTATACCCGGAGCTCACGGTGGGAAGCCTAATCAGAGAGATCGATTGTAGTGGATTTCATGCCTCTTACTACCCATGCTTGTGAGTGTAATATTTTTTATCTACATATTTTACCTATTCAATAAAAGGCTTTGCACCAGAGCCTGTGCGCTCTTCTCCTCTTTGTGTCTTTGCAGTATCCAGTGCCTGCTGACTCTGAGAGCAGCAAGGTGGTGATCTTAACCAGAGACCTAACCCCTCATATACTGGATTGTTTTATTGGACTATTTGGGACTTCTGCCTCTGGATCTATTTAGACCTAAGAGAAGGTACTGTAAATATTGTGGTATTTTGACTGAGCATGAATTATACTGCATAGCCACTTGAAACTGCCTAACATTCCAGAAGTATACCGGGATGATGACTGCAGCTACAGGCATCATCCCGCCATTGTTTTTTTTAAGAGGCAATCGTCTTTTTTTGTAAAAGCCATCTGAGCGGCTAGTTAGCCACTGGATTGCTTTTACAGGCACAGTAGGGGTCGCCCTGTGGAGAACCCAGAACTAAAGCCGGCAATTCTGCCAGCTTATCACAGAGCCCATGAAGGAACAGAAGGTCTTCCAATGAGCTCTATGGTACGAGAAACTGGAAGCAACGAGTGCTATCATCACTTCTGGTTTCCCCAGAAGTAAACAGCACTTTTTTTAAATCTTGAAAGCATTTGACCATACAGGCGGTCCCCGGGTTACAAACAATATAGGGTCTGTTGGTTTGTTCTTAAGTTGAATTTGTTTGTAAGTCGGAACAGGTACATTTTTTAAGTGTAGCTCCAGCCAAATAAATTATTTTTACGTTTTTTGGATAGGGAAGGGTTACCACCCCTTTAACATTTGTTTTGCTGTCTGTGCCCCTGTTCAGAAAAATTCCCCTCACTTTCTGTCCCTATGCCAATTGGATTTTCAATATTTTGGGTTGTTGTGGAAAGAAGGTTTGGTGATAAAGCTTCAGTTGAGACACCTTTTTCCCATAACAACTCTTACAGGAGTGAATTTCCTTTCCTAGAGGTAGATTTCATCTCACCTTCTGTTGTCTCCCTCCGTTTGTAAGTCAGATGTTTGTAACCCGGGGGCCGCCTTTTGGTAAGATCAGATCTTAAGGTAAGATTAAGGTAAGATCTTGGTAAGATCAGATGCCTTTAGGGCAGAGGAGACATCTGGGGTCTAATAAACCCCAGATCTCTCCCTAAAGAGTATCTGTCACAAATGTAAAATGTAAAGAAAGTGTAAAAAAAAAAATACATTTAAAAGCACCCCACCCCACCCCCCTGCATTTGCACGCAAAGGCGAATGCACACGTTGATCACGCACGCAGATATAAACAGCAATTGCACTACACATGTGAGGTATCGCTGGTAACATAAGAGCAACAGCAATAATTCTAGCACCAGATCTCCACTGTACTCTAAACTGGTAACCTGAAAAAAGGCTTAAAATGCATCGCCTATGGACATTTTTAAATACCGTAGTTTGGCGCCATTCCATATGTGTGCACAATTTTAACGCATGACGTTTGGTTTCTATTTACTCAGCATACCACCATATTTTATATTTTATCAACAAAATTGGGTATTATATTGTCTTTGTATGTAATAAAATTCATTAAAGTGTATTCCCCCCCCCCCCCCAAACAATTGCGTTAGAAAAATACCAGATATTAAAATTTTTCAAATCCCACCACTTTATTCTATAGGGCCTCTGCTACAGAAAAAATATATACCTTAATGTTTGGGGGTTCTAAGCTATTTTCTAGCAAAAAAAAAACAGATTTTTATATGAAAAAAAAAGTGTCAGAAAAGGCCTGGTCTTTAAGTAGATAGCGAAGCAAACTGGGAGGTGGGCCAGGAAGTGATGGAAGAGAAAGGAAATAACAAATTACAGAATAACAGTTGCCACCCATATGTGAGCACAGAAGCCAAACAAACGAAAACAAAAGAATCAGAGGTTTAGCTGCACCACTGCAACAAGGAGGTAACACAGGCAGGAAACTGCTGGGTACACCGTAACAAAAAGCTAGAAAGTGGGGATAGGAGGTAGGAAGGGGATAAAAGGAAAACACCAGAGCAAAACAACCCCCCAAGCGAAGATATTTCAATGGATACCATGAATGGGTGAAGGTTCTATAGTTGGTAAAGGAAGTAAGGGATTATAGAAAGGGTTACCACCTCATCCCAAACCAGGACACACATTAATTACACAGGTTCTGTGGCTTGTTAAGGTGGTAATTAAACTCAGTGCCTTATGTGCATTATATTAGCCTCAGAAACTGTGTAATTCATATTTGTCCTGGTTTAAAGGGATGAGGTGGCAACCCTAGTTATCCATGGTGTCCAGACTTTCCTAAATTTTTTTCGCAAGACTCTCCTAGTGTAGCAGAAGCCTTCTCATTTATTACACACCAGGCCATTTTGTTTATGACCTGTGGCTGATTGCTTGGACCACAATACTCTGCTTAGCTGCAGTGAAAATAACAGTAAGTATTTTTATTAAATGCTTCCTTAAAGCTAAACTCCAGTTTTTGTTACACTTTACAAGCTGGCCAAAACAAACTGTGTCCCTCGCTAGCACATGAGGCCGCTGGATGTGCTGTATACACTGTATGTAGCTGAGGCTACATACAGCATGCCGAACTGTGTTCTGGGTTCGAGCCGAGACCTTCCCGTCTCATACCCGGAACACATTAGAGTCTATCTGAGCGGTGCTCAGCCATTCATAGAAAGCAATGTGTTCTAGCAATGAATACAAAACTTCCTCTGATTGGCTGAGTCAGAGGTTGTGACATCATCAGCCCGCCTCTCTGACTCAACCAATCAGTGGTAGCTTTGTATTCATTACTAGAATAAATAAATTGCTTTCTATGAATGGCTGAAAGTTGCTCAGATAGACTGTAATGTGTTATGGGTAGGAAGTCTCGGCTTGAACCCAGAACACAGTGCTGTATGTAGGAACAGTGCTGTATGTAGGTTTACACAGCACATCCAGTGGCCTCTCATCTTAGCAAGACACCTAGTTCGTCGAACTATGTAAAGTGTAACAAGAGCTAGAGTTCCGAATTAAGTCTTCTAGGTGCAGGTTAAGAAGGTCCTCTTAATGTTTTTTGACAGTTGCGCAGGTGCAGGCAGTGTGCATTGGGAACACGCACCCACAAATTGGGACCAGCAGCTGTGTCCATGCAGCCACTTCATCCCAGTAGACATAAATGGGACTTTATACATTTTTAAGCCTCCATAGTAGAAGCACATGCATTAAAATGAATAGGCAGACAGAGGGCAGATGAGCCGCCTTAAAGGCACAGGGGCACACTGGACACCCAGAATATAGCACAATGGCAGCAAAGGTGTCCAGTGCGTCCCCTCACCAGTATTCCAGTAGGACTGCAGATAATAATGGGGTGCCTTGTTTCAGCCTCCGCAGCTTACGCATGTATTTACATAGATGGGACTGCCTGCACGCAGATGCATTGAACCCCTGGGACTGCCTGCACGCAGATGCATTGAACCCCTGGGACTGCCTGCACGCAGATGCATTGAACTCCTGATGGCCCTTGGCATGAATGTACACAAAAGTACATCCATGTGAATGAGCTGGTGGTCATTCATTCAAAATCTTTTGATCTTTGGGCAGTCCAACCAAATGTTTGTGGGTACCAGTCTATTTCATCCCCCTGAAGCATAATTTGTGCTCCCCACTGATTGGAGAGCTCTGCCTCTGACTCAGAAAGGGGCGTGTTGGACCTCTGCAGAGAGATCACTGCTCACCTACAAAAAGAATGTTTCATAAAAATCCTGACATCGTCTTTTTGTTCGGGGAAGCATGAAGGAAACGATAACAAGTGTTTTACCAAGTATGTTTACTGTGCGTTTGTCTAGCTGGAAAATATTGTTCATATGGTAACTATTGCTGCTGTCAAATATGACTAAAATAGGTTTTCAAATGAAAACCTCCAGTGACCAACATGCGACCGCACACGTGAGGCCGATATCAATCCCACTCCCTATGTAAATAGCTGCCACAAGTTTCTTATTATACCTAAATGGCTAGATCCAGCCGCTATTCACTGCGCACAGCCTGGACCCATTCATATGGGATAATCAGTGTTCATTCATGGAAAGAGAACTGACTGATATAGGAAAGAAAGGGCTCCAATCTTACATAACAGAAGACGTCTCTCCTTCAAAGAATACCTTGCATGTATTCAAGAATTGATTTGTCTGCGAACAAAGGAAGGAGCCAATTCATGGAAAAAGAAAATATCATAAAGAAAGTAGGCAGGAAGGCAAACATTGTACAGCAAATTTAAAGGGTCAATAAATGAAATACTCTCCGGTGTGGAATTCTTTCTAAATTTGCTACATAATGGCGACCTTAAAGCCCTTTTTTTTTTTTTTAAATTAACCACAGCCTTAATAGAAAAGCCTTTCCCCAGCCAACATGCTAAAGAGTGAAACTATCTGCTACCATAACACTGGTATTTAACGTCAAAGTACCGACGTAAAACTGCGGCGGGCGGTCCTGAAGTTGTTAAAGGGTAACTCCACTTTGTTTGGGAAAAAAAAAGCAAATAAAGAAAAAATAATACAGAGTATACAATTGTGACACAAGTCATATTGAAATTGAATGTTATGAAAAATGACGTTTCCTTTTCAATCTGCAGTGCTGTAATTTTCTGACAATGCAATGCAATATGGCTACCTGGAGCTGTTCTGTACACAGAATGTATACTGACCACACCCCAGAAACATCATTTCCTGCTTGTGTGATTGACTCACCAATTTTCCCAGAAGTCTGCACTAAGATATAAGTCAGATTTCAGGCGTCCCCTACAACAAAAATGTCATTTTTGGTGAGAGACTCTAAATAGGAAATAATATCTAAAGGGATGCAGGCCCAGCAGCTTTCTTCATTAGTGCCATGCAGGTGCACAGCTGATTGATAATTATAAAACCACTCCCATTAGACTCACTTTCCCACATGGATACAGACAAACAGTTACATAGTTAAATAGTAGGTGAGGTTGAATAAAGACAATAGTCCATCCAGTTCAACCTGTGTAGGTGTGTGTGGCTGTAATCATCTCACATAGCCCTTAATGTCCTGATCCTTGAGATGTAAGTCTATGAGTCTTTTGAAAGCCACCATACTACCCGCAGAAACCACCTCTTGTGGTAGAGAATTCCACAATCTTGTAGCCCTAACAGTAAAGAACCCTCCTTGTTGCCTGAGGTTAAAACGCTTCTCCTCTAATCGCATTGTATGCCCCCGAGTCCTCATGCAATTCCTTCGAATGAACAGCTTTTTTTCTAAGCTGAGATCCCCATTAAGATATTTATAAATTGCTATTATGTCCCCCCTCAGACGTCTCTTCTCCAGGGAGAATAAATCGAGCGATTGCAGCCGCATTTCATAGTTAAGGTCCTCCAACCCCCTAATCAGTTTAGTTGCCCTTCTCTGGACTCTCTCCAGCTCCAACACATCCCTCCTGAGGACTGGTGACCAGAACTGGACAGAATACTCCAGATGCGGTCGGACCAGAGTTTTATAAAGTGGAAGGATTATAGTCTTATCTCTGGAATACATCCCTTTCTTTATGCATGCTAATAATCTGCTGGCTTTGGCAGCTGCCGCTTGACATTGCATGCTGTTGCCTAATCTATCATTAACCAAGACTCCCAGATCTTTCTCCATTTTTGATTCCCCCAAGGGTTCCCCTCCTAACGTGTATTGTGCTTTTATGTTTTTAGTCCCCAAGTGCAAAACATTACACTTCTCCACATTAAACCTCATTTGCCATTTCGTTGCCCACTCCGTTATTTTCTCCAGGTCATTCTGTAGGATATCTGCTTCATGTTGTGAAGTTATTGGCCTGCCCAATTTTGTGTCATCTGCAAAAAATGATAACGAACTACTGATCCCGTCCTCAATGTTGTTTATGAATAAATTGAACAAGGTTGGTCCCAGGACTGAGCCCTGGGGCACCCAGCTTACTACCTCAGACCAGTCTGAGTATGCGCTGTTTATTACCACCCTTTGGACATGCCCTTTTAGCCAGTTCCGTATCCAAGAGCTGTCGATACCTGCAGACCTTATTTTATAAATTAAGCGCTTGTGGGGAACTGTATCAGACGCCTTAGCGAAATCCAAGTACACCACATCCACTGGTCTCCCCCTATCTAGCTCACAGCTCACCTCCTCATAGAATGTTAGGAGATTGGTTTGACAAGAACGCCCATTTGTAAACCCGTGCTGGTTACTGCTGATGATGTTGTTGTCTTTAGCATACTCTATGATATAGTCCCTTATCATCCCCTCCAGAAGTTTACATACTACTGATGTCAAACTGACAGGCCTATAATTTCCCGGGATATGCCTCTGGCCCTTTTTGAATATTGGAATCACGTTTGCTTTCCTCCACTCCCCTGGTACATCTCCTGCCCTAATACTGTCAGCAAAGATCAGGAACAGTGGTCTAGATATAACCTTACTGAGTTCCTTGAGTACTTTCGGATGTACGCCATCCGGGCCTGGTGATTTGTTTGTGTTAAGTTTATCCAGCCTTTCCCTGATTTCACCCTCTGTTAGCCATAGTGGCAAGTCCTTTGTATTACTACTAACCATACAGTCATGGTCAGTGTACCCCTCCTTTTCCTGTGTAAAAACTGACGAGAAAAAAGCATTCAGCACGGTTGCTTTTTCAGTGTCCTCTGTAACCATCCTCCCATCATTGTTAATTATGTGTGCAATATGCTCTGCCTTAGTTTTTTTGCTGTTGATATACTTAACCACTTCCATACCGAGTCATGTAAAATGACGTCGGCAAAGTGGTTGTCTAGATCCGGGCCGCCGTCATATGACGTCGGCCCGCTCTAGCTGCTACTGCGCGCCCCCGGCGGCGCGCAGCGGCGCGATCAGGGATGAGGCTCGTCCCTCGGACATAGCCCATCCCTGATCAAGGTAAACAGCCAATATAAATTGGCTGTTTACCACGTGATCGGCTGTGTCAATCACAGCCGATCACATGAGCGGCTCCAGCACGAGCCGCTCGTTCTCTCTGCAATGCGCGCCGCCGGGGGCGCGCAGAGCAGCGATCGGGGACGAGGCTCGTCTCTCGGACAGAGTCGATCCCCGATCTAGGTAAAGAGCCAATGAAATTGGCTCTTTACCACGTGACCGGCTGTGTCCAATCACAGCCGGTCACAAATGTCAACAGAGAACACGGTAACTAGCTGTCACCGTGTTCTCCTCCTCACACACTGATCCTGTGTGAGGAGGAGATTGTGGTAACAGCTAGTTACCAACTACAGTGCACCCTAAACACACTGATTGCCCCCCCCCCCCAATAAAGAGCACCTGTCACTAGCCCATCAAAGTACCCGAGTACCTGTCACCAGCCCATCAGGTACTCAGATGACAGGTACTCGGGTACTCTGATGGGCTGGTGACAGGTATTCGGGTACTCTGATGACAGGTACTCTGATGACGGATACTCTGATGACAGGTACTCGGGTACTCTGATGACAGGTACTCGGGTACTCTGATGACGGGTACTCGGGTACTCTGATGACAGGTACTCGGGTACTCTGATGACAGGTACTTGGGTACTCTGATGACAGGTACTCGGGTACTCTGATGATGGGTACTCGGGTACTCTGATGACGGGTACTCAGGTACTCTGATGACGGGTACTCGGGTACTCTGATGACAGGTGCTCGGGTACTCTGATGACAGGTGCTCGGGTACTCTGATGACGGGTACTCGGGTACTCTGATGACAGGTACTCGGGTACTCTGATGACAGGTACTCGGGTACTTTGAGTACCTGTCAACGGAGTACCCGTCATCAGAGTACCTGAGTACCTGTCACCTACCCATCAGAGTACCCGAGTACCTTCCACCTGCTCATCAGAGTACCTGACGCCTGAAGTACCCAAGTACTTGCCGCCTGCTCATCATTACCCATCACTACTCATCAGTACTCATCAGTACCTATCACGTATCAGTACTGATCATCAGTACCCATCAGTACAGTATCACCTATCAGTCAGTGAGTACTACTCATCAGTACCTATCACCTGCCTGTCACCTGCCCATCAGAGTACCCGAGTACCTGTCACCTGCCTATCGGAGTACTCGAGTACCTGCCACCTGCTCATCAGTACCAGAGTACCTGTCACCTGCCCAACAAAGTACCAGAGTACCTGTCACCCTTCATACAGCCACCATGTCCAAGTCCAAAAAGGTTTATATACGTCGTCCGTTTAAACCTAAATACCGGTGTTATGGCAGCAGATAGCTGCCATAACCCTGGTATTTTTTTAAACGGTCGACGGTTGGCTTTCCGATAAGGGTGGTCCCAGCAGCGGATTCGCCGTGGGATCACCCTTCCGGGATGGCGGAAGAGGCGCCCCCCCCCCCTCCCGACGCGTTCCGGTCCTTTTCCCCGCTTACCGGACCCGCCGGCAGCGGGGAAAACGATCCGGTCCCGAATCCTCACAGACAGGATGTCGAGTGAGGGCAAGCTTGTGTGATAGGTAGTAAGAAAGTTTTATGTGTATTTATGCTCCTAGAACGCCTGAATGTGCTTCTTGGACGTGGAGTCTCTTTTTGTGGCCAGGCTGAGTAAAAGTCTCACACATGTGGTATCGCCATACTCGGAAGGAGTAGCAGAATGTATTTTTGGGTGTAATTTTTGCTGTGTACATGCTATGTGTTAGAAATAGCTTATAAATTGACAACTTTGTGGGAAAAAAAAGAAAAAAAAAAATTTTTCTTCATTTTCCCAAGAATTGGGGGAAAAAATTACAACTTCAAAAAACTCACAATGCCTCTTACTAAATACCTTGGACTGTCTACTTTACAAAAAGGGGTCATTTGGTCGGTATTTGTACTGTCCTGACATTTCATGGCCTCAAGAAAGGAGATAGGCCGTCAGTACATCTGGTGTGATCAATTTTCAGTAATTGGTACCATAGCTTCTAGACTCAATAACTTTCACACAGACTAAATAATATACACTAATTTGGGTTAATTTTACCAGAGACATGTAGCAGTATACATTTTGGCCCAAATGTATGAAGAAAAATTTATTTTTTGCAAAATTTCATAATTGAAACTAAAAAAAAGTGTTTTTTTTTTCAAAATTTTTGCTCTTTTTTTGCATATATCACGAAAAAAAAAACCCCCAGTTGTGATCAAATACCACCAAAAGAAAGCTCTATTTGTGAGAAAAAAATGATTAAAATTTTGTTTGGTTACAGTGTAGCATGACTGAGCAATTGTCATTCAAAGTGTGAGAGTGCTGAAAGCTGAAAATTGGTCTGGGCAGGAAGGGTGTCTAACTGCTCTGTATGGAAGCGGTTAAAGAATTTCTTTGGGTTTTTTTTACTATCCTCCGCTATTTGTCTCTCAAAGTTGATTTTAGCCATCTTGATTTCGTGTTTACTTTTCTTATTTGCCTCCTTGTATTGCTCGAAAGCCGATACTGTGCCCTCTGATTTATATTTCTTGAAGGCCAATTTTTTTCCCCTAATAAGTGATTTCTTCAGAATAACAAAAGGTAGGAATCTGCAACAGTTTGTTAAAATTCTTGTAATGTACAGAGATCACGCAAGGGAGAATGTTTTTTGTCACGCTTTAACTGTATTTTTAGGGCGGTGGGAGAAGTTGATCTTTTAAAATTTAGTTTATCTTTTCATAAAACATGAAAAGGTGAATTATCTCACAACACCCTCCCCACACCCCCAGTCCCCGTTGCCCTTACCTTCTTGAATAATTATCTTTCACCGCCCATGCTAGCGCATGTAGCAGTCCAGGCATTTCAAACCTGTGCACCTCAGCACCCTTCTTTCTTCCAGGATGGCTCCGAGCAATTCTCATTGGTCAGCATGGTCATGTGCTGGTGCCGACCAATGCCTACACACCACCATGATACACAGCCTCCGGGCTTGTATATTTGTATACTGGCTGTGTGCGCAACAGAAGATATTAAAATAAGGAGGAAAGTGCAGCAAAAACCGGGCAAGTGGAGAGGATGTAGCGAGTTCACCTTTTTTCTCTTTTGTACAGGAAAGTTATAACCCCTTTCAGTTTTTTTTTTTTCTTCCACCTATGTCCGATTAGGGAAATTGCCCTTCACCTTTTGTCCCAAAGCTGCCACAAGAAATAAGTAATAAATCCCACAAAGTGTGGGAATCCATGGTAGTCACCAGAAACTAGTGTGTTCATATATCGGAAAATTTTCCCTCTATTCCTCCTATGGTGACCGCTGAAATATTTGGATTTCTTTCACTTTCAGTGATATCGGTCACCAGGACAAATAGAGAGGGTGCACAGACAGGGATTCTAATTTCTTTCCAATCTATCCAAAACTTAAAAAAAATAAATCAATAAATAAAAAGCATTTCCATTCAGTTATACTTTACGGGCCGGTTCACATTTGTGCGAGTGCGGCGATCGCATGTAATTCGGAGCGCACTGCTCCGAATTACATGCGATCGGATGTGCGGATGCGAATTCAGCCATACACTTTGTATGGCTGAATTTGCACTGTATCCGCACCAAACACGCACATGACCCTTTTTTCCAGCCGCATCAGGATCGGATCGCACAGTGGTTCACACTTGTGCAATACGATCCTGTGCGAACTGTCAGATCACACTGCGATATGAGATCAAACTGGGGGTGTCGTTAACATTTAATTGACACTCCCTGCGTATCGCATATGGCAGTGTGAACTGCCAGATGTGCGTTTGTGATGCGGGAACAGGCTGCGAATTCGCAGCCTTCCCGCATCGCACAAGTGTGAACCGGGACTAACTGCTTGCTGACCGGGCCTTTTCTGAAACATTTTGTTTACAAATTTAAATTGGTATTTTTTACTAGATAATTACTTAGAAACCCCAAACATTATATGTTTTTTTTTTTTAGCAGAGACAGTGTATCTGTATTTAGCATGTCATACTGTATTTGCGCAGCGGTCCTTCAAAATCATTTTTTTTTATTTTAAATACACTTTAAGGAATTAAAAAAAAAAAAACACTAAAGTTAGCCCGTTTTTTTTTTTGTAGAATGTGAAAGATGTTACACCGAGTAAATAGACGCCTAACAGATCACATTTTAAAATTGCGCACGCTCGTGGAATGGTGACAAACTACATTACTAAGAAACTACATAGGCGACACTTTTTACAGGTTACTGGTTTAGAGTTGCAGAAGAGCACTAGTATTATTGCTCTAGCTTTAACGTCTGCGACGATTCTTCATGTGTGGTTTTGAACACCGTTTACATATGCAGGCGCAACTTAGGTATGCATTTGCGTCTGTGTGAGAGCTTGGAGGGATGGGGCGCTTTAAATTTGTTTTTTTTTGTTTTTTTTACTCTTTATTTTTACACTGTCCCTTTATTTTATCACCTGTGCGATTTTTACTTTGTGCGCTATAAACAAAAAAAGAGTGTAAATTTTGAAAAAATAACAATATTTTTCACATTTTTTTTATATGAAATTCCCCCCCAAAAAATGTAAAAATCAAAATGTTTTTAAATTTTTGGCCAATTTGTTTTCTGCTACCTATGTTTGGTAAAAAAAATCACAATAAGCGTATTTTGATTTTGATCTTGATTTTTGATTCTTTTTGGTTTGCGTAAAAGTTATTGCGTTTACTAACTAAGGGAAAGATTTCTGTCATTTTTGGTGTTTTTTTTTTTAACGAGTAATGGCGGCGATCTGCGATTTTTTTTGCAGGACTGCGACATTGCGGCGGACAGATCGGATTCTTGACTGACATTTTTGACACTTTTGGGGGTACCAGTGACATTACTACAGTAATTAGTGCTATACATATGCACTGTTACTGTAAAAATGACACTGGCAGGGAAGGGGTTAATTTTATTGGAGAGGGAGGGGTTAATGTATGCCTGGTGCTTACTGACATGTGTGGGGGGGAGGTGACTGAGTGACACAGGGACAGATCGCAGGTTCAGCTATGCTGAACCCTGCAATCTGACCCTGCCTGTCACTTAGGAGATCCGCCCGCTTTGTTTACACAAGCGGGCGGATCTCCAGACTCGATTCCCCGACGATCGGGGAAGAGCAGCGGCGATCACCGCTACTCCTCCCCTGGCCCGACTCCTGCTGTGACTGAGTACAGCGGGAGCGAGCCTCCGGCGGCGCGCGCGCGCCGCCGAGAAAGGGGAGAAGTTCAGCGACGTAGGTCTACGTCGCCAGACGATAACGAACCACTTTGCTGCAGTAAAGCTCTAGTGAGCAGTGGCAAAGTGGTTAATCACTTTTTTTCCTCCTACAAGGAATGTAAACATCCCTTGTAATAGGAATAAGGATGACAGGTCCTCTTTATGGAGAGACCCCAGATCTCTCCTCTAGGCTGAAAAACAATCTCAGGCTTTCCAGCCAAACACACGGCAGTGTTTACAACTGCCGGGGCCGGGCGTGATGTCATAACGTTGCACCTAGCCTCCGAGAGTCATTGAGATGACCGATGACCATCTGGTTGTTGGTCAGCTCTATGGTAAACTTCTGCCACCGGAGGATTTCTTCTACTTCTCAGGCTTGCCGATCGCATGGGCGAGACGGGGTAGAAGCACCAAAGGGACATCTGCCCCCCCCAACCGCCTGTAAAAACAATCAAGCGGCTGAACTGTCACTATGATTTTTATTTACTATGCAGGGGAAAAAAAAAGCTGAATGATGCCTGCAGCTACACATATCTCCACTTCAACCTAAGGATGTCATATGTCAGCGGTATGGAAGTGGTTAAGATAAAAAGATGATTGGTGTCATTCTGCAGGCTTTGCTAAGTGGTGTTGGCCCTGGAACTATGCAGGCACCATCAGATGGGAGGTCAATCAGCCACAGCTCAAGAAAACCCTGGCAAGCTCTGGAGAAAGTGTTGGGTTTCATGAATCCTGGTTGAGAATGTCCTCCTTAGAGGGTAGAAAGATGAGGCCTATAAAGTTTGATGTGCACAGGGAGTGTTTGTTCCAAGTCAGATATGTCTTCTTGGTGATGCCAGCATCCATCCGACAGCCTTGAAGGGTCATTAAAATGCAGATCAGCAATGACAGCTGCCATATTTGTTCCCTCAGCAATTCCCATTGTTTTTCATCAGCTGCCCAGAAACTGGGATATGGGCAACTTAGCTATGCAGTTTATTGCTCATCAAAAATGAAACAGGCAACAGCACGACAGTCATTTTCTTTTACAGGATTACTAAACTGGAAATAAGAGCTTGAAAATATTGCTCCACCATGGCACCTTCAGTTTATCAAAATGATATTAATTCAGTTTAGAAGATTTAATCACATCTGTGCTGATAAACCTCTGAAAGCTTTACATATCCTCCTATAAAGCCTCTTGCACACAGATATAATCATTTACTAATGTTTATACTGCTGGCAGATCATGCTGGCAGAATGTTCCAGAGTAAAAAAATATTATTTAGGGTTATGCTCTGTAAAGTGCTCCTTTTTATACCCGTACAGGTATGTACATGCATATACAGTATCTCACAAAAGTGAGTACACCCCTCACATTTTTGTAAATAATTTATTGTTTATTTTCATGTGACAACACTGAAGAAATGACACTTTGCTACAATGTAAAGTAGTGAGTGTACAGCTACAGTGTACAGCACTCCATACGTCTATTTCCCAAAGACAACCTCTGGATATGACGCTGAGCACGTGCACTCAACTTTTTTAGTCAACCATGGTGAGGCCTGTTCGGAGTGGAACCTGTCCTGTTAAACTGCTGTATGGCCTTGGCCACTGTGCTGCAGCTCAGTTTCAGGGTCTTGGCAATCTTCTTATAGCCTAGGCCATCTTTATGTAGAGCAACAATTCTTTTTTTCAGATCCTCAGAGAGTTTTTTGCCATGAGGTGCCATGTTGAACTTCCAGTGACCAGTATGAGAGAGTGAGAGGGATAACACCAAATTTAACACACCTGCTCCCAATTCACACCTGAGCCCTTGTAACACTAATGAGTAACATGACACCAGGGAGGAAAAATGTCTAATTGGACCCAATTTGGGCATTCTCACTTAGGGGTTTACTCACTTTTGTTGCCAGCAGTTTAGACATCAATGGCTGTGTGTTGAGTTATTTTGAGAGGACAGCAAATTTACACTCACTACTTTACATTGTAGCAAAGTATCATTTCTTCAGTATTGTCACAAGAAAAGTTATAATAAAATATTTACAAAAATGCAAGGGTGTACTTACTTTTGTGAGATACTGTACCTGCATAAAATACTTCTTCATCCTCTTCTAGCTGCCAGTGTTGCAATCTACATGTATGTGTTCTTATATAATTGCATATACACATGTATATGCATAAATTACTGCACTCAAAATGAAAATGTCCTATTCTATGCATCATTGCATTATGGATCTTTAAGCAGCTGGACCCGTCACCAGCCCAATGCTTTCACATAGGGGGCTGGTTAAATCCCTTTTGATATCAATAAAGTAGAACAAAAATTTTTTTTTTAATAAAATAAAAATAATAAAATCTCTAATTACTCCCTCCCCCCCCCCCCGCACATACACACAAATAAAAACTTGCACATGGGTCCCACACGTATATATACATTTCGCCAGACATATGAGGTCCTCGAAATGAACATCCGAGTGGGAGCAATTACCGTAATGATTAAGCACAAGATGTATGTGTGAAACGCGTCTACGAGACTTCATGCTGGTGTCTTTGGTGTCATCACTTGCAACTTTTTGGAAATAAAGGTATTTGAAACCTATTGGAATCCCTGGATGTGTGGCTAATTCTTTTCCTACAAGTGTTCCCATGGAGGCGGGCCGGGGCCAGCACTCTACTGGATATCCTATCTCCTTGCAATCACCACACACTATACACCTGGAGCAGTGTCTTTCCTTTCTTCAATAAAAGATATCTTTGCAGCTTCATGCACAGATGTCTATTGAAATTGCCCCCGAAGTCACCAAAAGTAGGTTGCAGGACTACTTTTGGAAATCTGTGCGGCGTTGCACCAATTGGGACGCTCCCATTGCCGGCAATAGGCCGCATGTCAAATCGTTCCGATGTCAACAGGGGTATAAGGAGAAGCTGACAAGATAGAAATTTTGGGATTATGACTGCTAGTGGGGTTTGCCATGCTCATATCTGCCTTACTACTTAAGGTGCAGCCAAACAAAAAAATACAATTGAAAGATCAGCACAAGGGACAGAACTTACTGTCAGTAGGATGTGTCCCTTGTGCTGATGATGCCTCAGATGAAATCTTGCTCCATCCATGCCCCTTCACCCTGCCACTGTTAACCGCTGGGGGTTAATAGAACAAATGAGCTGTCACAGGCTCTCATCAAAAATGTCTGACTATACCCGCTCCTTACACCCAGCTGCTCCATTCATAGAAGCCATACTACAGCTTCTATTGATGAAACGTGGTGCATGAATGGAAGGGGCGGAGATATCAATCATCTGCCCTTGCTCCATTCATAGAAGCCGTACTACAGCTTCTATGAATGAGACCAGATCGATGAATGGAGGGGGCAGACCTATCAATCATCTGCTCGTCCATCATTTATAGAAAGCTTTAATAAATATAGTTGGGCAGGATGTACTTTTTTATTATTTGCATACACCCCATATGCTGTACGGAAATTTATAGCGCCGCCATATACACAAGTACAGCGGCACACAGTTAGTTATGTCAATGACAGGCTGTACATTGCACCTAGACAGCCCAGGCAAGGGAAATAGGCTGAGAATTACGCTGAATGGGCTCAGCCATCCCGTGTGCTGGAAAACCCTAAATGTACCACTTTAATGGAAGCTTTAGATATTGAAATTTTGTGAACTCATTTTTGGAATTACATTTCCATATTAAAGCTTGTATGAGATCTCAGTCATCGGTTTTACATAATTTAATCTAGCAGCATGTCCTGTGACTCACTAAATGAGAGGATATTTGCAAATGAGTAAAGTGAGTTTGGAAAGGAAGAGGACAAAGAGTTCTTCTATCAGTAAGTGTCCATAGATTACGCCCTCGGACTGCATTGATTTCACCTGTCACAGTCACTGCATGGGAAGACAGGGATCGCTGAAGTGTTTTCATACCGAATGAATCACTGAGACCGCAAATGATTGCCATGCAATATCACTTCGCACACCTGGGACTGACTGATATCGGTCTTGCAGTCAATAGACTGCAAATTGGATTCTACCTCCATGTTTATTCCAAAAGACTTCATTTATATAATGAACAGAAGCATTATCATACATAAGAGCCATGCTAATGTCATTTTCTGTAACCTGGATAACATTTTCCATAGAATTCTTTTTGGAAAAAAAAATTCCTTATCTTCTGTGTTCAGTAGAGAATGCTGCGAAGTATGTGTTTATTTTTATCATCCGCAGCCCAATTTTTGGTCTGATGGCAAGAGGAATCAATTGCCTCAGCGCTGGTTCCCACCCTGGGTGTATATATATGTAGCACCCTCCTAGGTAGGTGCTAGGAATAAGTATATATTGCTCCTTCTGCTTATCAGGGGAGCCTAATCTGTTAGGTTGCCAGTTGCATGTCTCCAGGTGTGATTTACTGGGTCTCAGGGAGTGTTCCCACTGTATTCAATGAGGGAGCTTGTTGGACAGTGGAGGAAACCCAGAAAGTGACACACTGGCTTTTGTGGGAGTTCCAGTGGGAGGGCATTCTTGCAATGCCTCCTGGGATTGCTCATAAAAGCCGGGGGGACATGTGACAGGGTGTCTTTCACAGGAAGCAGAGTCCCAGGAGGAGGTAGACGGCTGTCTCTCCTCCTGCTGTGTGTGAGGAAGGTGGTCTTAAGCAGTCAGCCTAGTGAACCAGGTGTGGCGCTGAGCTGCAGAGGATCCAGTGTAGCAGACGGTGGAGCTGCTGGCAGATTCTCTCGAGAAAAACAGTGTCTGTGAGTACTAAGGGACTTGCCAAAGGGTCGGCCAAGGAACAGGGACCACTCCAATGAAGTCAGGGGATCAAGGAGCTAGCTCACACAGAGAGAGATACAGTAAAGGGGGTGCTGTGTAGAACCCTGAAGGATAGGGATAAAGGGGTGCCTAGTTGGGCCCTGAAGAGCGATTCACAGAGCAATACAAGTTCATTAAATTCTTCTTCACTGCTAGCGACAAGGTGAAGCAGCGGCCTTGCTGCACTCAGTTATGTCTAGATGTCCCAGCAAATTGTGCATAGTTCATTCAAGTTGGAGTATCCCACTCATCCCTTCTCCTATCCGAGTTCTCAAATAAAACTACAAAAAAACAAAACCCCTAGACTGTTTCTCACTGAGCCAAGTACTTTGAACATGCTTTATTGTGATGTTGTTGCTATAGGTAAAACAGGGGAATCCATAACCAGCAGCTCCCAAGGGAGTAGTGCTACATGTACATCAATTGCCTCTGTGCTGGTTCCCACCCTGGATATCTCTACATCAATTGCCTCTGTGCTGGTTCCCACCCTGGACATATGTACATCTACTGCCTCGGTGCTGGTTCCCACCCTAGATATATGTACATCAATTGCCTCGGTGGTGGTTCCCACCCTAGATATATGTACATCAATTGCCTCTATGCTGGTTCCCACCCTGGACATATGTACATCAACTGCCTTGGTGCTGGTTCCCACCCTAGATATATGTACATCAATTGCCTCGGTGGTGGTTCCCACCCTAGATATATGTACATCAATTGCCTCGGTGGTGGTTCCCACCCTAGATATATGTACATTAATTGCCTCAGTGCTGGTTCCCACCCTGGATATATGTACATCAATTGCCTCAGTGCTGGTTCCCACCCTGGATATATGTACATCAATTGCCTCAGTGCTGGTTCCCACCCTGGATATATGTACATCAATTGCCTCAGTGCTGGTTCCCACCCTGGATATATGTACATCATCTGCCTCGGTGCTGGTTCCCACCCTGCATATATGTACATCAACTGCCTTGGTGCTGGTTCCCACCCTGGATACATGTACATCAACTGCCTGAGTGCTGGTTCCCACCCTGGATATATGTACATCAATTGCCTCTGTGCTGGTTCCCACCCTGGACATATGTACATCAACTGCCTTGGTGCTGGTTCCCACTCTAGATATATGTACATCAATTGCCTCAGTGCTGGTTCCCACCCTGGATATCTCTACATCAATTGCCTCTGTGCTGGTTCTCACCCTGGACATATGTACATCAACTGCCTTGGTGCTGGTTCCCACCCTAGATATATGTACATCAATTGTCTTGGTGGTGGTTCCCACCCTAGATATATGTACATCAATTGCCTCAGTGCTGGTTCCCACCCTGGATATATGTACATCAATTGCCTCAGTGCTGGTTCCCACCCTGGATGTATGTACATCATCTGCCTCGGTGCTGGTTCCCACCCTGGATATATGTACATCATCTGCCTCGGTGCTGGTTCCCACCCTGGATATATGTACATCATCTGCCTCGGTGCTGGTTCCCACCCTGGATATATGTACATCATCTGCCTCGGTGCTGGTTCCCACCCTAGATATATGTACATCAACTGCCTTGGTGCTGGTTCCCACCCTGGATATATGTACATCAATTGCCTCGGTGCTGGTTCCCACCCTGGATATATGCTTCAGCTTCTTTATAAATGGCCTTTTGTGACTTACCCTCCTTGTGGAGGGTGTCAATGACTGTCTTGTGAACAACTGTCAAGTCAGCAGTCTTCCCCATGATTGTGTAACCTACTGAACCAGACTGATAGACCACTTAAAGGCTCAGGAAACCTTTACAGGTGTTTGGAGTTAATTGGCTGATTAGAGTGTGAAACCATGAGTCTACAAATTTAACTTTCTCAATATTCTAATTTTCTAAGATACTGAATTTTAGGTTTTCCCTAGCTGTAAGCCATAATCATCAAAATGAAAAGAAAGAAATGCTTGAATTATATCACTGTGTGTGCAATGAATCTATATATGAGTTTCACTTTATTGTATTACTGAAATAAATTAACTTTTAAATTACTAACTTTTAAAATAAATACATTTTTTGAAATGCACCTGTATGTACATCAATTGCCTTGGTGAATTAAAGTGTATCCCAAAATAAAACTTTTTTTTTTTTTTCCTTTTGGATAGAGCAGGGGCCAGTTAGAAACATTAGGCTCTATTCACACCTGAGCGTATAGTTTTCAGGAGTTTGTTTGGGCCTTTTTCAGGCTTTTTTTCAGGCAGGCATTGATATTTAACAAAAATGCTTGTAATCTGCCAAAAAAAAAAGCTCATGTACATTTTTGAGCTTCAGGTGTTTTGCTTCAGGCGACAAAACGCCCATATGTGAACAGGGGCCATCGAAATGAATGGGATTTTGCTTGTTGGGCGTTTTGAGACTTGGCGTGGCAACTCTACTTTGCAGAGTGTTAACCACTTCAGCTCTGAAAGGTTTTACCCCCTTCATGACCAGGCCAACTTTGTGTATTTAACACTCTGCTAATTTAACTGGTTATTGCATGGTCATGCAACGCTGTACCCAATCAACATTAGCAGTATCTCACAAAAGTGAGTACACCCCTCACATTTTTGTAAATATTTTATTATATCTTTCATGTGATGTGTTTTCAAAGTGTTCCTTTAATTTTTGAGCTGTGTGTGTGAGAGTATATATATATAATATACACCTATAAAGTATCTCAAAAGGAGTACGCCGATCACATTTTTGTAAATATTTTATTACATCTTTTCATGTGACAACACTGAAGAAATGACACTTTGCTACAATGTAAAGTAGTGAGTGTACAGCTTGTATAACAGTGTACATTTGCGGTCCCCTCAAAATAACTCAACACGCAGCCATTCATGTCTAAACCACGGGCAAAAAAAGTGAGTACACCCCTAAGTTAAAATGTCCAAACTGGGCCCAATTAGTCATTTTCCCTCCCCGATGTCATTTTGACTTGTTGGTTTTACAAGGTCTCAGGTGTGAATGGGGAGCAGGTGTGTTAAATTTGGTGTTAATCGCTCTCACTCTCTCATACTGGTCACTGGAAGATCAACATGGCACCTCATGGCAAAGAACTCTTTGAGGATGTAAAAAAAAAAAAAGAATTGTTCCTCTACTTAAAGATGGCCTAGGCTATAGGAAGATTGCCAAGACCCTAAAACTGAGCTGTAGCATGGTGGCCAAGACCATACAGCAGTTTAACAGGACAGGTTCCACACAGAACAGAACAGGCCTCGCCATGGTCGACCAAAGAAAGTGAGTGCACATGCTCAGCCTCATATCCAGAGGTTGTCTTTGGGAAATAGACATATGAGTGCTGCCAGCATTGCTGCAGAGTTTGAAGGGGTGGGGGGGTCAGCCTGTCAGTGCTCAGACCATACCGCACACTGCATGAAATTGGTCTGCATGACTGTCATCCCAGAAGGAAGCCTCTTCTAAAGATGAGGCACAAGAAAGTCTGTACACAGTTTACCGAAGACTAACAGACTAAGGACATGGATTACTGGAATCATGTCCTGTGGTCTGATGAGACCAAGATAAACGTATTTGGTTCAGATGGTGTTAGGTGTGTGTGGCAGCAACCAGGTGAGGAGTACAAAGACAAGCGTGTCTTGCCTACACTCAAGCATGGTTGTGGGAGTGTCATGGTCTGGGGCTGCATGAGTGCTGCCAGCACTGGGGAGCTACAGTTCATTGAGGGAACCATGAACGCCAACATGTACTGTGACATATTGAAGCAGAGCATGATCCCCTCCCTTTGGAGACTGGGCCGCAGGCCAGTATTCCAACATGATAACGGCCCCAAACACACTTCCAAGTTGACCACTGGAGCTGAGGGTAAAGGTGATGGACTGACCAAGCATGTCTCCAGATCTAAACCCTATTGAGCATCTGTGGGGCATCCTCAAATGGAAGGTGGAGGTCTCTAACATCCACCAGTTTGTGATGTCATCATAGAGGAGTGGAAGAGGACTCCAGTGGCAACTTGTGAAGCTCTGGTGAACTCCATGTCCAAGAGGGTTAAGGCAATGCTGGAAAATAATGGTGGCCATACAAAATATTGACACTTTGGGCCCAATTTGGACATTTTTACTTAGGGGTGTACTCAGTTTTGTTGCCAGCATTTAGACATTAATGGCTGTGTGTTGAGTTATTTTAAGGGGACAGCAAATTTACACAAGCTGTACACTCACTACTTTACATTGTAGCAAAGTGTAATTTCTTCAGTGTTGTCACATGAAAATATATAATAAAATATTTACAAAAATGTGAGGGGTGTACTCACTTTTGTGAGATACTGTATATTATATCTATGTTTTATTGCAGATAAAAAAAATATTTTTTTTCACAAAACAAAATTTTTGAAAGAAAAAAAATGATTTTTATACTATCTGCTATAAAACATATCCAATAAATTCAAATTTCTGCATAAATTTAGGCCACAATGTATTCTGCTACATGCCTTTGGTAAAAAAAATTCCCAATAAGTGTATGTTGATTGACTTGTGTGAACGTTAAAGTGTCTACAAACTATGGTATATACAATATACAGGAAATTTATATTTATTCTTTTTTATATTTGTATTTGCGGTGATCAGCGGCTTATAGTGGAATTGTGATAGTGTGGCGGGTAATCCTGACATGAACTGAAGCTAGATGGAAGGTAGTTAAACTAACTGACACTGACATCACCAGTGAGGAGGTTAAATACTTGCACTTTGACCCAAATAAAAAAACTTGGAGCGCCACTCAAAGCACTGCAAAACTCCCCCCTGTATTCCAAAGCACAGATTGGTAGCTGATGTTCACACAAGTTTATCCAGGCTAGCTGAACCAGATCAGAAGACAAAGTGGAAATGCTGCACACTGGAACTAAGTCATTATGTAGAGAGGTAAAGATATGGCTTCAGCCTGAACTGATCCTGGCTATACTCCTCTAACATGCTTTGCCCCGCCCTATGATTAAGCCCTGTAGGCAGGGCGAAACATGTCCGAGGAGCATAGCCAAAAGGAATTGAGCCTGAAGCTGTATCTTTACCTCTTTATATAGTGTCTGGGTTCTGGTGTGTGGTGTTTCCACCTTCTGTCTTACGACTTACTTGCATTTACTGGAATCTTGCAAGGCCTCTTTTACATGGGTTGCCAGGGGTGCAGTAAGGGAAGAAAAAACAGATGGTTGAACAATAGCTTTACTGCTCCCTGACCATCAACCTAAAGCCTACTATGCAGCCGGAGTGTGCTTAAGAGTCAATGGATGTGTGGACAGGGTTAACTGAGAATCTTAAGGATTCAGATGTGGACACACCTCTCAAGCACCTCACTTGATTGAGATGAGTGTATGCATGTGCATAAATGTTACATAAACACGCAAACAATATGATTAATAGTATTTATACATCCCACCAACTTATTAAAGTTTAGGTGTTTCCAGTGAAGGGTACAAACACATTTTTGAAAATTGTAGGCCTACAACCTAGGTGAGGACAGTTTGAGAAAAGCCCTTTTCTGTTCCAGTATGACTCTGCCCTCTGCACAAATCCAATTTCATAAAGACATGATTTGATGAGAATGTTGTAGAGTCAAATGCCCCCCACAGAGTACTGACCTCAACCCTACTGAACACCTTTTGGATGAATTGGAATGAGTCAGGTCTTCTCGTCCAACATTACTACTTGACCTCACAAATGCTCTTTTGGTTAAATGGGCACAAAGAAGAGTTGAGGCTGTTATAGCCACAAACTGTGGTCAACTTTATCTTACTGCCCAAAGTTTTGGAATGGGATATCAGTCTCACATAGGTGTGATGGTCAGGTGTCTGCAAACCGTTGGCCATACAGTGGACAAGAGCTATTTAGATTTGAGCAGAGACATGGTATCAAGTTCCATTGTATAGTTTGGTTCAGTGACTAGATGGGGTTCTGTAGCACTCATCTAACTGTCAGTGCATCCCAATTTGGCACTATGGGGTTGTTTACTAAAAGTGAAGAGTGCAGAATTTGGTGCAGCTGTGCATGGTAGGCAATCAGCGTCTAACTTCAGCTTGTTCAATTACGCTTTGACAAAAAAAACAACTGGAAGCCGATTGGTTTCTGTGCAAAGCTGCACCAGATTTTGCACTCTCCAGTTTTAGTAAATCAACCCTAGTATGTTCACTAAAGTATGTTTTGTAATATTTGTTTTCCAAATGTAGAGATTTGGAATTTTGCAAAGTAGACCGGCCACAAAAGATCACTTTGATGGACTTGGCCAGCTTGTATTTCTAAATATGTAAATCAAGAATGTTCTGTTTTTAGGCAAATGTTTGCTAGAAACAAGTAAGGGTGAATATCAGTGTGCAAATGGTTAATTGAAAATCTTTTCTCTCTGATCACCATTGTTCTAGTGACAACAATATAAAACTGGTCGTACACTGATAGACTTTCATATGAAAGTTTTCGTTTTTGTAATGTTTGAAGTATAGATACATTTTCTAATGGTTAGTGGTTAGTAAATCATACATATTGTAGTGAAGTTGTTTAATATGTCTGGGATTCCATTCAAAAAGTAGATCTGAACCAAATTTTTAAACCTAATTTAGCTTTCAAGCTAAATTAGTTGACTCCATGATGTCATGAAAACTGAATTTTTGTAAAATCTTACCGTAAAATTCCTTTCTCTGAGTCCTCCGACAGTCGCCGCCCCTTCCCAAGTCTTCACCAATGGGTATTGACCTTTGCTCCGCAGGAGTAGCTAGGCAACAAGATTTGTTAATAACAAAAGCTTTTAGCATAGACACACCCCTAGGGGCTGTCCCCTTAGTCAATACCTCCCTGCACCAGCATTCCCAACTAAGTTTGGTAGCATAGCAGTAAGAGTACACAAAAACCCCAAAAGAGGGGTGGGGGGCGGCGACTGTCGGAGGACTCAGAGAAAGGAATTTTACAGGAAGATTTTACAAAAATTCAGTTTTCTCTTACGTCCTCCGACAGTCGCCGCCCCTTCCCAAGTCTTCACCAATGGGACGTCCCAAAGCAGTGTAGACCTGAGGGGTGGGAGACGCAGCCGCAGAAAAGCAACGCAGTACCCACAGCAGAGAAAGGAACCTTACACAAAGTAAGAGAACCAACTGGGCAACAGGAAAACGTGCTCAACAGGAGCAACAACCCAGGAAAAAACAAGTAACCCAGGGGTAAAACACCCCAACAGCCAGAGACCCAAAAACAGGGGTCCCTAAGGCACTGCCGCACTGAGAACTTTACGGCCAAAGGAGGCATCAGCCGATGCCTGAACATCCACCTTATAGAACTTTGAGAAGGCGTGAACGGACGACCAAGTCACCGCCTTACACACCTGGGCCACAGAAGCCTGATGCCGGAAAGCCCAAGATGTACTCAAAGACCTGGTAGAGTGCGCTTTCACAGGGAAGGGAGGGACCTTCCCCTTCAAGGCATAGGCCTGCACAATGGTTTGTCTAATCCATTTGGCGATAGTCGCAGCCGACGCCGCCATGCCCTTCCGAGGTCCCTCAGGAAGGACAAAGAGGGAATCCGCCTTGCGAAACGGCTTAGTGGACGACAGGTAAACCCTGATCGCCCGGACAACATCCAATGAATGTAAGGCAACCTCCTTAGGGTGCTTTGGCTTCGCGCAGAGCGAAGGTAAGACAATTTCCTCATTAAGGTGAAAATCCGAGATCACTTTCGGCAGAAAGGACGGGATAGGTCGCAGGACCACCTTATCCTTGTGGATCACCAAGTAGGGAGAGCTGCAGGACAAAGCTGCCAGCTCCCACACCCTGCGAGCCGAAGTGATCGCAACCAAAAAGGCCACCTTTTTGGACAACAGAGGCAACGAGATCTCCCTGATCTTTTCAAAGGGAGCATGTTGCAACGCGGACAGAACCAGGTTCAAATCCCATGGAGGCAAAGGCTCCCTCTGCGGGGGGGGCCAAATGTCGCACCCCTGCCAAGGTCTTGCACTTTGGCACTACCCTGCACTTCTCCACTTCCCTTTTCCCCACTCTGTTTTTCTTTGTTGTGTGTCACGTTTGTCCCTTTTGGTTGAGCACTTTTGCACGA
This sequence comes from Pelophylax lessonae, assembly GCF_965119305.1. Lineage (NCBI taxonomy): Eukaryota > Metazoa > Chordata > Amphibia > Anura > Ranidae > Pelophylax > Pelophylax lessonae. The sequence continues at coordinate 72,934,778 of NC_138768.1, forward strand.
CTTTGATGGCGTAGGTCCTCGGGCCTGCCCTGTAAGTCTTGGGAGGGGGTGGATATGGCCTTTTGGCTTAGTTCGCCCTCTCCCATGGGGTCTCCCTTCGGGGGAGCCCCACCTAGTACTCGGGGTGGGCTGTTTCGGCAGTCCCCCTGAAGAATGGGGTCTGCCCGGCCTCGGCTGGGTGGACCAAAGTGAGTACCTCAGTCCCTGTCAGGAGCTTCGCGCCCCGGGGGATCAGGGTCAGGGCCCTTCCTCTTCGGAGGAGGGCCATGTGTACGCCTTGTGCACTTTTTGTGTGTCCACATTTGCGTGTGTGCACTTTTTTATGCACCGGGTGTTAAGTTTTTGGAGTGTGTTTCACACACCACGGGCTTAAAAAAAAAAAAAAAAAAAACCCCTTGAACAAAAGTGCGGATCAACGAGTTTGATGCCACAGGGCGCTGAAAAAGGACGGCCAGTGCAGAAATCTGGCCTTTAATCGTGGCCAACGCCAAACGCTGGTCCACTCCAGATTGGAGGAAAGCCAACACTCTGGACACCAAGTACGAGCGAGGGGAAAACCCCCTGGACTCACACCAGGCAAAGTATGCCTTCCAAGTACGGTAGTAAATCTTTCCCGAAGAGGCTTTCCTAGCCTTAATCAAAGTGGGAATGACTTCAGGGGAGAGACCTCTGTCCTTCAGGACCTGGCTTTCAGCCAGCGACTGTAAAGCAGGATGGAATATCGGCCCTTGAGACAGGAGGTCTTCTCGAAGCGGCAGACGCCACGGAGCGTCGACTGCCAGATTTACAAGGTCTGCGTACCAAGACCGGCGAGGCCAGTCCGGTGCCACCAGAATCACCGTGTGCGGTTCCGAGGCTAACCTGCGAAGGAGCCTGGACAGCAGCTGAATCGGTGGAAAGGCATACATCAGACGATACTGATGCCAGGGCGCCACTAACGCGTCTGAGGCGTCCGCCAGAGGATCGCGCGTCCTTGCCACGAACCTTTCCACCTTGTTCTTTAGACGAGACGCGAACAGGTCCACATCTGGGGAACCCCACTTCACGCACAACATCTGGAAGACATCCGGGTGAAGGGACCATTCCCCCTGGTCCAGGGTCTGGCGACTCAGATAATCCGCCTGCCAGTTCTCCACCCCCGGAATGTGAACTGCCGTTATCGCCGGGACGTGCGTCTTGGCCCAAGACAGAATGTCGGCCACTTCTCGAGCCGCTCGGGCACTCCTGGTGCCCCCTTGATGGTTGATGTAGGCCACCGCGGTGGCATTGTCCGTCTGAACCCGAACCGGACGGCCCTGAAGCCGTTCCGACCATTGCAGAAGGCAAAGCTTTATCGCTCGCAATTCCAAAATGTTGATCGGAAGGGAGGACTCCTCCTCCGACCATGTCCCCTGGGCGGACAGATCGCCCAGGACACCACCCCAGCCCAACAGGCTGGCATCCGTGGTGACCACCGTCCACAGCAAAGGACGAAAAGACTTGCCACCCGACACTGCCGGGGACTGGAGCCACCACAGAAGACTCTGTCTGGTGCGGTGGCTCAACGAGATCCGCAGATCCAAGGACTGCGGACGCCCGTCCCACTCCGCCAGAATCTCCGCCTGGAGACCCTGCGTGTGAAACTGGGCAAAGGGGATCGCCTCGAAGGTTGAGACCATCAACCCCAGACATCTCATGCACGTCCTGAGGGACGAGCTGTGGTTGGCCTTGAGGGCCCCGACCTCGTCCTGAATCGTCCGAAGTTTGTCCTCCGGAAGGAAAACCTTCGCCTGTACAGAGTCCAGAACCATCCCTAAATAGGGAAGGCGAACCGAAGGACACAGAGTCGACTTCGGAAAGTTTATGGTCCAACCGAACTCTTGCAGGGTCTGCACCGTGGCAGACAGGTCGGCCATCAGGCTCTGGCTGGCAGTTGACCTTATGAGGAGATCGTCCAGATACCCCAAGACCGCAATACCCTGTGTCCGCATCAGGGCCAGGACCGGCGCCAGCACCTTGGTAAAAACCCGCGGAGCCGAAGCGAGATCGAAAGGTAACGCCACAAATTGGTAGTGTTCCTCCGCAATGGCGAATCGAAGGTACCGTTGATGACCCTCGAAGATGGGGATGTGTAGGTACGCATCCTTCAGATCGATGGAGGCCATGAACTCCCCCGGACTCAGGGCAGCCACCACCGAGCGCAGGGATTCCATGTAGAACTTGCGCACCCGCACAAAGCGGTTCAGAGCTTTCAAATCCAGAATCGGACGCACCTTGCCCTCCTTTCTGGGCACAGTGAACAGATTGGAGTAAAACCCCCGAAATCTGTCCCGATGAGGCACCGGGACCACCACTCCTTGGGTCCGCAGGTCCCGCACCGCCAGGTGCAGATCCTGCAAACGCTCCGGAGACAGCTGAAGATTTGAGGGAAAAAATCTGCCCGCCGGCCGAGAGAGAAATTCGATCTTGTAACCAGATCGAACGATTTCCTGAACCCATCTGTCCTGAATGCGGATCAGCCAAGGTTGGAGGAAACCGCGCAGACGTCCCCCCACCCCAGAAACGGGTGAGGGCGTCCCTTCAGGCAGAACTAGCGTGGGTAGTGGAACCGGACTGACCGGATTTTTGCTTACCCGCCCACGGCTTCTTCTGGGAGCCCTGGCTCTTGAAGGGCTTGCCCTTGGATTGTGAACGAAAGGCACGAAAGGACCCCTGGGAGGGCCTAAATGAGGGATTCCGTTTGCCACGGAAAGATTTGTGTTTGGGATTCTGGGGTAAAAGAGTACTCTTGCCCCCAGTAACACCCTTAATCAGAGTATCCATAGCCTCGCCAAAAAGGCGAGATCCCACGTAGGGAAAATCCGCCAACGTCTTGCGAGAAGATTGGTCCACAGACCAATTCTTCAGCCATATCAGGCGACGGTTGAGCACCGCCACGCCAGACAGGCGTGCAGCCAAAGGAGCCAAATTCAAGTCCGCGTCACACAAGTACATGACGCCTTGATGGATTTGATCCACCATGGCCAATGTGGTAGGCGGAGCCGAAGCAGCCACCAGGGTGCGCCTGAGCACCTTCGTCCAATGGGCAACCGCCTGGGCCGCCATAACCGAAGCAAAAATAGGTTTTAGCATAGAACCAGCAACCATGTAGGCATGACGGGCAAGAGACTCCAATCTCCTGTCCATAGGGTCCCGGAAAACCGGGGTATCCTCAGAAGGAATCGCAGTAGCTTTGTTTAAAACGGCTACCGCGTGATCCACCCGAGGCGCCACACACCAACGCTCGTCGGTGGATGGCGCAAATGGATAAAGCAGTTTAAACTTATTCTGCACTGTAAAGGGCTTCTTTAAATTGCGCCACTGCTCATTAACCATATGGTGAAATTCAGCAGGGCAGGGAAAAACCTGCGCAGCTTTGCGGATCCTTTGCCTCCCAAAGGAGGACACCCTAGTAGGAAGAGCTGGCTCATCCTCCAAGTGCAAAGTATCCTTAATGGAGGCGATCAGCTCATCCATGAGTGCAAGCTCTTCAGGCGAGCCAGGGGGAGAAGTATCAACCCCTTCCACCTCCGCCTCCCCCTCAGACCCCACGAGGTCCAGAGATGAGCGAGACCCTGAGAAGGACACGCCAGCCCCAGCAGCCACATCGCCCTCTGAATCAGAGGAAATGGAAAACCTGGCCCTTTTTGCGGATCGTTCAGCCATCAGCATCTGCACCTGAGACACTAAGGATGCCACTACAGTGGCCAGATCAGCCCCCTCGGGGGTGCAGCAGCCCCCTGGTCCCCCACCAGGGCGGGGGGAAACTTGCTATCCTGAGAATCCATGCCCCCAGTAATAAAAGCAAAAAAAGGGTACTGTCCCTTTAACACCACGGCGAGCGCAGCCCACCGCACACTACTGCATGCACCGATCCCACAGGGATAGAGAACACTGACAGGAATGACAGGACAAAGAAGGAAAAAACCTGGAGAGAGCACAACCAGGCTACTGCCACCGATCGATGTCCCAGAGAAAGAGGAAGTGATATAGCCTATGAAGGCTCCGCAAAAATGGCCGCTCAGACTGAGGGATCGAGGCTACAAGAAAATGGCGCCAACATGTGCTCGAGCGAGCGCGGCCCGCCAAAATGGCGGCAATTGGCTCCAAAACACAGTGCTGTACAGGACAGGGCCATCCATAGCATTTTCTGCAAAAAGAAATGGCGGGCCGCATAGCGGTCGCCGCTCAGGCATGTCTGTCTATTCAGCTCCACCGAACTCACAGCAGAGCGGGAGGGCCCCCCCCCTAGCTCCATACAGGGATCTGACAGGGAGCCCGCATAGCACACAGACATGAGGGTACACACAGCCAAAGACTGACACCCACACAGATGGTTCCCACATAGAAGGTGCTTACCGTACCGGATGGCGTGGGGAGCCTTCTCAAGCGACAAACCGCTATCAGGATGACAGGGAGTGCCGCAGCCAGGACGCAGTGGACCGCAGCACAAGACCGCAGAATGGCATCCAGTGAGGTAGCCACCTCACAGGCAGCATCCCTGCAGTGAACAGGGATGGGTCGTTCATAGCGCCAGGGCGAACCGTAGCTGAACGCTCGATGGCAGGCTGGGGATCCATCTGGCCCTCAGCCCTGGGATCCAGGGCGGCCAGTCCGAGACCGAGCTCCGCATGATCATCTTCATCCGAAGATCCCTAAACTAAAGCTGACAAAATAACAGCTAGTAAAGAAAAGAAAAATACTTGAAATAAAATCAAAAAAAAAAAAAAAGGTAGAAGGCTGAGACTGAAGCCCCAGCACAGGAAAGCCTGCTACTCCTAAGCTAGGCAAGATCAAACTGAGTTGGGAATGCTGGTGCAGGGAGGTATTGACTAAGGGGACAGCCCCTAGGGGTGTGTCTATGCTAAAAGCTTTTGTTATTAACAAATCTTGTTGCCTAGCTACTCCTGCGGAGAAAAGGTCAATACCAATTGGTGAAGACTTGGGAAGGGGCGGCGACTGTCGGAGGACGTAAGAGAAAGAACATTTTAAGAATGTTTTCATAAGAATTTTCATATGAATGTTCATAAGAAATTCTAACAATGTATGGCTAGCTTAAGAGAGGATTTCCCCTCACTTTGGAGAGACAGCTCTTCAAATTTCTATTGTGTTTGTAGGACAGGAATTGGGGGGAAATTTCAATAGGACGCGGACAGCAAAAAAGCAATAAAAATACTAAACTGGGTTTCAGGATACACTTGAACTGGTTACTGAGTGGCATTTGAGTCTTGCAATAAATTTACCTTTTAGAAGTTCTTTATAAAACTGTGGTTCGATTGCACCTACAGCCATGTATTTCCCATCAGAGGTTATATAGGTGCTGTAGAATGGAGCTCCACCATCCAGCAAGTTCTCCCCTCTTGGCTGGTCCCATAAGCCCATGTTCTTTGTCTTATAGACAAAAGACCCCAGGTAGGCCGCACCTTCTACCTAAACGAGAAATGTGATGGTTATTATTAAAGACAAACTATGATGGTTTTAGGTCAATTTTATTTATATCTTTAAACTGATATGTTTTAAACTACGCTATTATATTTTTTTGGTTACAATTTATACAACATCTCTATTTTCCAAATAAAAATTCAATACAGATTACCCACGAGACAGGATTTACAGAGCATTCTGTATGTATTAATATCTCCGTAAATGTATTTTTTTTTTATTGAAGGAGAAGTTTGGGATTTTCAGAATAAAAAGAATAGAAGCTTACTTACTCCCGTCTATGCTGCAGCATCAGCCTCATCGGCTCTATGACCGAGAACTGACACATGACCACTGATCACTAAGTTCTAGGTCTGCTCAGAGCAGAGAGAAGAGACTACCAGTCACCACTCTATGCTCTACTCCTCCAGTGCTCACTGGAGTGATGGGCAGCAGAGGGGGTGGATGTAGCTGGCTGCAGCTCTCTGCTGCAAGCTGAGAGCCGGAGCCAGCTATCATTCGGGAATCTAGATGGATCCCAAAAAAATTGTTTGAACGTTTCAGATCCTGAAGTGGCTCTGCCTGCTGTCAGCTGACTCTTGGTCATTGGAGAGCAAAATTATGTGCACTCCTGTGACTTACAAAAGTAGTATAGCCAAAAAAAACAAGTATCCTTGTGCTGTTAAATTCATATTGGTGAAACAGCATTAGTTGTTCTAACATTATTTCTCAACTGAGGTTCAGCGAGAGGTCCCCAGGAGCTCTGTGGCGATCTGTCAGTCACAGGCAGTTAGTGGGTAGATTGCATCCCCTCTGCTGTCTCATGCACAGCTGCACAAGCAAACGGCTTCCCACTGGCCTCTCTTTCCTTCCTGTCCACCCGGGTGCTTGTATGTGACATCATCTAGGACTGACAGAAGGGGCCAGTGGGAAACAGCACAGCACCGTTTCCCTCCTTAGCTCTGCAAATGAAATGACTGCTGCCCTGCCATTTTTCCTAAGCTCATGTTAAGGTACCCTGATTCCATGTGCCATATTCCCATCTAAGGTGCCCTGATTCCATATATGGTGCTCTGATCTCATGTAAGATGCCCTGATCCTATGTAATGTGCCCGGCTGTGTGCCCTATAATTTGCCCTGCCCCACGTAATGTGTCCTGCTGCCCCCTTCATAGTGTGCCCTCCTAACCCCCTGTGCTTTCCCCTGTTGCCCCTCTGTACACTGCTTATTTCAAGTTTAACCCAGAACTGAGAAAACACAAGTTTTACATTAAACAGGTACACTTTAAGATTGATTCCATTATTTAACGCTACAGTATTTAAAAAAATAATTGTTATATCAACAGCTTGCTGATCACATCAATCACACCAACTTTTGCCAAGGATTCCTCCAATTTAAAAAGGTTGAGAAACACTGTTTTAACATAACTAGAAAATTTATTTTTTTACCCCACTTTTTTCTTCCGAATTAAAAACAATAAAATATAAGCACTGAAATTAGCAAATGGCTGTGGCCATACAAGAGATCTCTGCAAAGGACAAGGTAAATGCTTTGCAACCCAAATAGCTGGAAGGGTCACTTTCTTTGTCCTTCATTGTGGTCAATGGTTCCTCTCGCTAACCTCTACATCACTACAGAACACAGTAGAGTGGTCAGTGATAAGAACCACTGAGCATAGAGAGGGACCAGAGGATCGACACTCTCTACTGTTTAGAAAATTAAAATTAAAATTGGCTGTTTTTTCATTCCTAATAGAATGTCTTTTTCAGTCAAAATAATCTCAATTCAACAGGTACAGATTGACTTTTAATAAATGTTGGAAAATAAGTCATTAATACAAAAAGTTTGGTTATCATATACCATGAAAAAGTTGTTCTCCATGTAATGTAAACCAGGTCATCCATTATTTTGAACAGTTTAACCTGAAGAACATGACATGTAATTACTACACTCTAGATGCTGCAGAATACCCCAGAACAGCTGCAAGCCTCACATCTCACTTTCTCAGATCAGGCATAGTGACTAATTTGGTTTTATTGCCCAGAAGAAAGGAGTTATCCATTGGACTTCAAACAGAAGCCCACTACAGTAAACCCCCCTCCATTGCGGGGGTTACGTTCCAGACCCAGCCGCGAAAAGTGAAATTCCGCTAAATAGAAAAACCCTATTAACCTCCCTGGCGGTATGATTCTTTTGGATTTTAGGTGCTGAAAGCGGTACCATTATTTTGCATGTAATTCTTGTGAATGAGCAGTCCAAACCAACTGTATACATTTATTATATATATATATATATATATAATGTATACAGTTGGTTTGGGCTGCTCATTCACAAGAATTACGTGTGTATATATATATATATATATATATATATATATATATATATATATAATGTGTGTGTATATATACATATACGTATATATATATATATATATATATATATACATATATATATATATATATACATATATTTACATAAAAAGTACAGTAAAACTGCAGGAAAGGGCACTTGGGGGCAATGTAATGTGATTTTATTTTATTTTGAACGGTATCAGTGTGTTTGGTGCATTTTACATTTGAATTTGCCGCCGGTTCCACCCCCCAGCGGACGTCACGTCGCCGGAGACGGAAGCCGGGGCTCGCAGACGATCGGGAGGAAGCTCCGCCGCCGCACACCGCCCGCAGTCTTCGCTGGATCCCGGAGAAAAGGTAAGTAAAACATCCTCCAGCATCCAGCGATCTTCTTAGCGCTACCCCGAGTGTGACTCGGGGTTACCGCTTTTGGCACTAAAATCTTACCCCGAGTCACACTCGGGAATACCGCTAGGAAGGTTAAAATGCATTGTAGGCATGTTTATTTTACTGTCACTGTACGTGTAGAAGCATTTTAAGGTCTTTAAACACACTTTTAAAACAATAGAAACTCATTTAAACACATAAAAGATACTAAGAGACAGAGCAAGAGCTATGGAAAACACAAAAATATTTCATTTTTAATGATTTATATAGTAAAATAACATTACAAAAAAAACCGCGAATTACCGGGACCGCAAAAACTGAACCGCGATGGAGCGGGAGATTACTGTATACAGCATTCAGGAGGTATATCTCTGCCTCTGAACTAAGGCCAAAGGATAAACCTTGCTATATGATTTTCTTTTTCTCAAGAGCATCTGCCACTGAATTATTTATCAGGCCCACACATAAAAGGCCAAGTGCTTGATCAAAATGGCTCTTCAGATGTTTTCCAGGCCTGTGTTGTGCAGTTGTGGCCTGTCATAGGCCCTGTTATATGGAGACAGCGAAGCATGGTAGGTCTCTACCACCTGAAAGGCTTGTGACAGGCGTGAGAAGTCTGACTAATTTTTTTTCCTTCAATTAGAACAGGCCTTTTGGTGAAAAGGTTGGCAGGTTTCTGAAAAGATATGACAGTCTTCGAAGTGAAACAGATCTGTCTGGCCTTCTGTCAGAGAAAACCTTGGATTTCACATCACAATCTGTTTGACTTTTGGAGATGGGTACTTACATCACAGAGATAAGTATTATAAAGGGAAATTATAGCATAGTATTTGTCCTCCTATGACAAATGATTCTCTTTTATGTTACCTAAATAGTCCTCCCTTTTAAGTCCCACACAAGAAAAAGCATAACACATACAGATATAACATCAAAACAAAACTAGACAATTTTTTTTAATTCAGTTTTCATTAAGTTCTTAAATGAAAACAGCAGTACAAATATGCTACACTTTTAATAAATATGGGTTTCCCGCATTCCAATGCTTTCTTATGTGTCTACGTAGCAGCTTAGTGACCAGGGTCCTAGTTTTGATTTCCACCAAGAAAAGCATCTACTTTAAAGTATAAGCTCAACTTTGTAATATTGTTAAACCCATATTTAGGGTGTACCTTTTAACATGTTCCAGCAAGTTACCTTCTCCCTTACCCACCATGACAGCAGCCAAGGGTTCCTCTCCCCCACAGCTGCTGGCACATTTAAAATGTATGGGCAGAAAGCTGAAGGCCTTGTCTGCAGGTGACTGATCATGAGTACAATGCTTTGTAGGCTCCTGTGGGCAAAAATAACTGGATTTTTGTTTTACCCTAAAATCCTTTACTCTGAAGTTCATTGACAGACACAGCTCCATATAATTGACCATTGGGTTATGCTGCCACCTACAGGAGTAGAATACTAGGCAGGAAAAAGTTTTACCACGCCTATGGGGCCGTCCCTGCAGGCATACACCCACACAATCTGCTATAGGTTTCAGTTTCGTTGCAAGCAGTGTTTAAAGGAAATACCCCAACCCACTCAAGATGGAGGGGCGGGTGCAGCGTCTGTCAATGAACTTCAGAGAAAAGGATTTTACAGTAAGACAAAAATCCAGTTTTCTCTATCGTTTATTGACAGACGCAGCTCCATTTAATTCTTGACCATTGGGATGTCCCAAAGCAGCATTTGCATGAGGGGAGGGAAAAACGCAGCAGAAAAGAATGTAATTCCCAACAAGGCCAAAACTTTAGCCAACCAGAGAATATAGAGATCAACCAGGAACAACAGGAGCTCACCTGGACAAACACCCTCAAAGAGACTAAGGGGTAGATTTACTAAAGCTTGTGCACTCAGAATCTGGTGCAGCTGTGCATGGTAGCCAATCAGCTTTGAACCTCATCTTCTTCAAAAAAGCTTTGGCAATAAAACCTGAAAGCTGATTGGTTTCTATGCAGAAGTGAGCCTGATTTTGCACTCTACATCTTTAGTAAACAAGCCCCTAAAATGTCTTCATTTAGATGGAAATCAGAAACCCCCTTAGGAAGAAATGACTGACTAGGTCAAAGTACCATTTTATCTCTGTGGACCACCAAATAAGGCAAATAAGGCAAACAACCAATTCTGATACTCTGCAAGCAGAAGTAATAGCCACCAAAAAGTCAACCTTCTGAGACAAGGTAAGCAGAGGAATCGCCCTAATGTTCTCAAAAGGAGGATTTTGAAGAACAGACATACCAAATTCAGATCCCACGGAGGTAACAGGGATCGCCTCGGAGGGGCCACATGACAGACCCCTTGGATAAAAGTGTGAATCAACGCATGCAAGACTAAAGGACATTAGAAAAACACAGCCAAGGCTGACACTTGGCCTTTAATAGTAGCCAAGGCCAACTTCTGTTCGACACCTCTTTGAAGGAAAGCCAAGATCCTAGAAACCGAAAAAAGGCGAGGATGCACCTTCATGGATTCACACCATGAAATGTACGATTTCCACGTACGATGATAGATCTTCCTGGAAGTAGACTTCCTGGCCTTCAACAGTGTAGGAATCACTGAATCAGAAAGACCCCTATCCTTCAACACCTGGCTTTCAACAGCCACGCCGTTAAAGCCAGCGACTGTAAAGCAGGATGGAAGATTGGCTCCTGAGACAGCAGATCTTCCCTAAGAGGAAGTCTCCAAGGAGCATCAGCGACCAAGCTTACTAGATCTGCGTACCAAGACTGGAGAGGCCAGTCTGGAGCCACCAGAATGCCTGGTATCCCATCCATCTCTATTCTGTGCAGAAGTTTCGGCAGGAGTTTCAGCGGTGGAAACACATAGGTCAGCCGATAATGACCCCAAGGAGCCACTAGTGAATCTACGGCGTCGGCTAGGGGATCCCGTGACCTGGCTACAAACCTTTGAACCTTCTTATTGAGCCGAGACGCCAACAGATCGACATTGGGTGTCCCCCATCGAGCACACAGGAGATGAAACACATCCGGGTGTGGAGACCATTACCCCTGATCATACACCCGATGGCTCAGGTAGTCCGCCTGCCAGTTTTCCACACCTGGGATGTGTATTACGGAGAGAGCCAGAAAAAAATTCTCTGCCCATTTTAAGATTTCGGCCACCTCCCGGGCCGCTAAGACACTCTTGGTGCCCCCTTGATGATTGATGTAAGCCACGGTCGTGGCATTTTCCGATTGAACCCAGACTGGACAACCCTGTAGACGATAGGCTTTATTGCCCTGAGTTCCAGAACATTGATTGGTTGTCTGGACTCTTCCACTGTCCAAGACCCCTGGGCACACAGCTTCCCCAGCACTCCTCCCCAGCCGGACAGGCTGGCGTCCGTGGTGACCACAGTCCAATATGGAAGGAGAGACTTGCCCTGGCGGAATGCCAATGAGCGAAGCCCCATAGAAGAGCAGTCTTTCTGTTGTGACTCAACCGAATCATAGAATCCAACGACTTTGGATCTTTGTTCCATTTGACCAGAATTTCCCTCTGTAATGACCTGGTGTATAACTGAGCAAATGGAACCGCCTCGACAATCAGGCCTAGGACTCTCATGCAAGTCCACAGAGAGGACAGGTTGCTGGACAACAACAAACTAATCGCCCCCTGCAACTTCTGCAGCTTGTCCAGGGGAAGAAAAACCTTCACTGAAGCGGAATCCAGAGTCAGACCCAGATAGACCAGCATTAAGGATGGTACTAGGGCTGATTTTGCGAAATTGATGACCCAACCAAACTCTTGCAGAGTCCTTACAGTGATTGCAAAATCCCCCAACAGAGATGAATGAGAATCTGCTCTTAACAGGAGATTGTCCTCCAACATAGAAGTCCCTGGGAGCAGAGGTGAGACCAAAGGGTAACGCTAAAAAAATCGAAAGTGCTCCTCCCCCCGAAGAAAACGCTGGTGTCCAGCATAGATAGGGATGTGTAGATATGCGTCCTTGATATCAATAGAGGCCAACAGGTCTCCCTTATGTAGGGAAGCCACCACAGTGTGAATAGACCCCATTCAAAACTTCTGTACCCACACCCCACATAAAGTGGTTCAGAGCTTTGAGATTCAGGATTGGACGCACTTTGCCACCCTTCCTGAGCACAGCAAAACCCTAAAAACTTTCCCGAGAGGGAACCGCCACAATCACTCCATGTGAAAACAGATCTTGCATCGCCTTTCGTAGGTCCGTTAACTGATCTGGAGATAGGCGGAGATTGGAGGGGGAAGAACCTTTCCGATGGTCGGGACCTGAATTCGATCTTGTAACCTGATCGGATCAGTTTGTGAACCCATTTTTCCTGAATCAAGAAAGTCCATAGTTCCAGAAATAAGCAAAGATGTTCCCCCCACCCCAGAAACGGGTGAGGGCGTCCCTTCCTGCAGACGAGGGTTTTCCTGCAGATCCGGATTGGCCTGTTTTCCGCTTACCCGACCATGTCTTCTTGGGACCCCCAGAAGACCTGAATGGCTTAGCTCCTTTCTCCTGCAACCACTTCATGCGGGTACAGAAGTTTTGAATGGAGTCTATTCGCACGGTGGTGGCGTCCCTACATACCAGTGGCACCAGGTGGGCACCACTCCAAACAGACTACCTCTCTCCCTGGGGTGGGGGTGGTGACGGCCAGGGAGTACACTGCGACTCAGGGCGTTTACCTCCGGCACCCAAGCATCTAAGATGCAAGTTGTCCAAGTGTCAAGAAGGTTAATAAATGTCCACATGAAAAGTGGGGGTGTATCTTCATGCAGAGGAAGCCTTGTCTGAGGATTTGGCATGCTTTGCACCCCAGACCTTGCAGATGAACTGGGAGCCAATCTTGGGCAGTTCTGGATGTGGAGTTCAAGGGAGTGGAGAAATTAAAGGTACATTTTCTTAACAGATAAGGAGGGAGAAGACCCAATCTATTCCAAAGGCTTCTTCCGCTTTTGCCACCAGTAGCATTCTTTGCTACAAAGGCCATGTGGACCAGACCCTTTTAGAGGAGGGTTCCACAGCCCAGGAATTTGGCCAAAGTGTGCTAGGCATGTGTATTGACATGAGATCCATGCAAAATATCAGCTGCAAACTGTCATAACTGAAGTTCAAAGCTACAGCCATTTGTTTTCACAGCAGTAGAAACCCTTTTAAGGAATTTTACCTGTCAGCCATGGTATGGCAAAATAAAGTTACAGCCAAGAGGGGTGAAGAGAAGGACCCACAAGTTAAAAAAAACAGCGCTCTTGAAATGGTTTCCAACTGCTTATCGGTTGTTTTCTTAAGGACAGGTACATCCACTCGTATCCACAATGGGGATAGCCCACTCCTCTCCAAAAACAAGGCTAATAAGCATTTAAGGGGAGCAAAGAGCCTGTTAGAGTCTTTCCAATATCTGTAGAAAAAAAATTGATTGGAAGACCATTACAGCCTTAGGCTCTAAAAGACCCAGGACTGGAAAAAAAAAAAAAAAACATACTGGTAGAGACAACAGAGTGATCCTCTAGTTTTAGAGTGGTGCTCTAAGACCCAGGACTGTAAAAATAAAATACACTGGTAGAAACAACAGAGTGATCCTTTAGTTTTAGAGTGGTGCACGCAACATCAAAAAAGTTGAAAAGGTTTCTTAATTTTGTAGTAATTGCAGAATCAGACAAAGTCTCTATGACTGATGGTTGAGCAACCACTAAGGCCACAAGCAAATCAGATACAGGTTCTACGGGGAAAGGCACACAAGCACATTCGTGGCTTCTGTGGTCAGGTCAGAGGACAGCAAATAACTGGGTGATTTGGACCATTAAAGCCTAGTACACATGGGCTGAATGTCAGGCAGCATTGGTGTTGAATAGAAACCGGCCGACATTTGGCTCATGTGCTCTGCAGTCGAAGGGGCACAACTGGAAAAGGTCTGCCAATCGGCTCCCAATCAGCAATCTCAGCCAATGGTTGACAGGGCTGACCAGAGTGTTCTGGCTAGAATAGACTTTAGGACCAGAGAGTGATAGGAATCTAGACTGCAGATGTCAGCAGCATCAGTACATTCTGCAAGCATCTCCAGGGCCATTAGAAGAGTGTGAGCTGGGGGTACATGTTACAGTGGGACTGTCCCCCTCCATGTCCAAAACTAGACATGTTGCAACTGTATGGCAGTAGGGTAATTTAAAGTGGAAGGAAAGCCAAACACTTACATGCTCCCTCTGCAATCATTCATGTAAACCAAAGTCATCCTTATGCTGCATTTTTCCAAAATCGTCAAGTTTTACATTTTTGTAGTACCATCTACTGTCTGTCACTTGACGCATTGCCTGATGCATTCAATTCTACTTTCTAATTCTGACAGTTGTTTCTAAATCCCAAATTTAGCAATCCAATTAATGGATATGAAAGTTTATTCATTTTTTGTATGAAACAAAAGGCAAATTTTAAATTTTGACTGGAAATCCAATTTAAAGCTTAGGGTACAAGGAAAGGGCTTAGGTACTCCCGAGCCTCAAAAAGGGTTGGATGACAAGAGGGGACCAAAGTCACGGTTGGCAGGCAGCAGGAACAGACTAAGTACTGGTATTCCATGTTGTGGTTTAAAAGCAGGAGCAGCAATGGGGAGATGCTTCCACCTCCATGTATAACCAGAAGATGCAAACTACAAAATATAACTTTCAGTTCCTTTAGTAGGCTATGGCCACACGTTTGCTTCAAGTTAGCTCATCTGCAGTTATTGATTACACATTTTACAGCTCTGAAAACCTCAAACTCTATTAAATGGTACCAGTCTTTTATTTGTCATTACAGACCTAGAGCAGATGATGCGTAAAGCAGTGGTGGGTGTTTTGGAAGTGTGGACATGACTGACAGCAATCGGATTGTAATCTGCATCAGAAGCGTGCAACATAAACTGACAACCTGGCTCCTTGTCATCTATTGATGTGAAGTATGTAGGGCATCGCCAAAAACATGTCTAATTTAGGGATCATCATGGAAAATTTGCTTCACAATCATCCTGAGGCATGAACAGGATAGAAAAAAAATATGTAAGGCTGTCAGGAGTCCTGAAGGTGCAAAAATGGGCATAGGAGTTCTCCCAGAACCAGCAAAGCCACAAAATACACTTTCGTAGCTAAATCATTACATCTTATACAGATAATCAATTACTCTGCTGTTCTTTTCTAAGCCAAGATTTTACTGGGTGGCTGGATTTTACCATATATCCCCAGCTTTAATCTGCTTGGAGGGCTTTCATGCTAAACCTAAAACACTATTTTACAGGGAAAAATATGAAGAAATGAATCCTAAAAAAATCTACAGCATGAAATACTTTCTTGTATGAGAATCTTGAAGTGGAAAATTGGAAGGCTGATTAAAGGCGCATCTAATTTTGTATATATATACTAATTAGAACTAAATACATAGGAAGGATTATTAGGCCACAAACTGCCTGTGTACTTCAGCCAGCTTAGGCAATTTACCAGTGTACAAATGATCTGAGCTGCACTGGAAGATAGATCTAAGAACCCAACTATCCTATGATACTCTGCCTAGCTTATATACACTAAGATAATTAATTAGTCTTTTCTTTATTTTGTCCTTTTTTTTTAAGCAAATATTTTTAAAGGCAAATGTTTTTTGCAGTTCTTAGAAAAATCAATACTATTTTTGGAAGTGTTTTGTTAAATACAAATGTGATCAGAATAAAGTAAACATTTAAGTTGAAAAATTGTTGTGTGTCTCTGGGGTAGTAATTAGTACTAAATTAAGATAACCTGGTACCTACATCCCAATTATAAATCTAGATCAAGGACTAGAAAGGTCCTACCACATGGTGGTTTAGTTTGAGGGCTTTTTAGGCGGACTTTAATGGTACATATTCACCAGATAAACAACAAATTCTTAAAAAGTTGTACATTTTATTGCATTTCTTGACATACAAAAAAAAAATGAAAAAAATCAGCAAAAAAAAAAAGACAATCATACAGACATTCCATATAGAAATTTTTTTCTTTAAAAACATAGTATGCTCATTTGCTAGTATTACTCCTCAGTTGATCTGCCAAAATGGCTAGAATAATCAACAGTAGCCCTGGGCATGTGCCAAAAATGACCCACTAATTCATGACATTTTGGCCATAGTGGGCTGAGAGAGGGTATGAATTTAGAAATCTGTAGTGCATTTAGAAATTAAGATTTTCCCTCACTACACGCATTAGAACTGGACTGCTGTTTTTTCCTATAACGTCTGTCAGGACAGCACATGAGAGAACACAGCTTCTCCTCCTCATACAAGAAACACACACCCACTTCAAGCTATAAATTAAAGGCTTCTCACCACAGCCCCAGTTATTGTGTTTCCCCCGGCCAGGTAGGAACACAGGAACTATGGGTATTCACGCTCACTCCATGAGAGCTCTGGCATCTGCATGGGCAGCGAAGGCTGGTGCCACCCCAGAACAAATTTGTAGAGCAGCAACGAGGTTAAGCATGTTCATGTTTATGCGCCACTATAGACTAAATTTATTGTCAGCTGGGGAGCAGGCCTTCAGTAGGAAGGTCTTGCAAGCTGTGGTCCCACCCTAAGGGGGTAAATTCTCATTTATCCTCATTTGCTGTACTGAAAGTGGTTTTTAGAAAATTCAAGTTAGACTTAATCGTAACTTGTTTTCTAGTAGCCTTTCATGGCAGCAATAATTGCCTGCCCTGATATTGGTTATGCTGTTGTGCTTATGTTTTTCAGATGGGTCGGAGGTACTCTTCGACATATGAGGGCTGTGGGGAGAGGCCTCCAATTTCAAGTTTGAACTGTGTGTGTTCTCTCACGTGCTGTCCTGAAAGACTACTAGAAAACAAGTTACCAGTAAGGGCTCATGTACACAGGGCAGCTGAAACCCTTTTCTGAATGCTGGAAACTTGACAGCTGGAAATCAACAGTGAAAAACGTCTGTTTTACAGCTTTTACATACCACGTTTTTGCGTGTTTAGCAGCGGTTATGAGAATTTTAGGTTTATAATAACTTTAAAGATAACCTTAGGAGAGTTTCCCAAAGGCCCACAATGCATGAAAAACAGGTAAATTATCTTTCTCTTACGTCCTCTGACAGTCATTTACATAGACACACCTGTAGGGAGCTGTCCCTTAGGCCCAATACCCCCCTGCTATCAGCCTTCCCAACTCAGTTTGGTAGCAAGCAGTGAAAGTCCATAAAACCCCAAAAGAGGGGCGGCGACTGTCAGAGGACTCAGAGAAAGGAATTTTACGGTAAGATTTTACAAAAATTCCAGCCATTCTGTGAGAGCTGAGAGAGCAGTGTGCTTGTAGATAGCTCTCTTATATTTTGTTTTTTTCACAATGGATCTCATCATGAGCATGTGTTAGGAAATGCACCTGATGTTGCTGTGGCTCCGAAGACGTAGGAATATGCATGAGAGGACCTGAGTTTGTCGATACTGGACTCATCCATTGATGCAGGCAACAGCATGTGGTGAAATTTGTGTTTTTAAAACATTTTTATATGTTTCAAAAAGCATCAGAAGTTTTTTCCCCTTTAAAAAGCTTATAAAGTCAAACGCACATAAACGCAGTTTACCGTGGTTACAAGCATTTGGCATTTGAAATGCCGGTAAACTACAGTCCCGAATGCAATTTTTCTGCTTTCAAAAAAAATGCCTGTAACCTTAATTGCCTCTAAACTACTTTAAACGACTTGAGTGTACATGTACACTTAGAAGAACATAGTTCAGGGGCTGTTAAAAAAAAAATCGCCCAACTGCTCTTAAACTTCAGTTTAGCAGCTGTAGTGTACATGAGGCCTATGTCTAACTTGAATTTTTTTTTTCCCTGAAAATGTCATTCCTATGTTTATTCTTTACAAGGATGTGCTTCAAGTTCTGTTCATAAATTGGCTTCTACCATTCTGCCTTTACCAACCCTGTAACACCTACTATGTGGTCTGTAAATTTATTGTTGCTGTCAATGAAGCATTGGGACACGCTGGTGGCTGTACTGTTCAAGAACGCACAGGTTACCCACAGTAGTCACTCAAAACCTTTGCTGCCCTGTAAAGAGGGGAAACTAGAAGTGATCTCAACTACAAAGCCTTGGAATTCAAAGAAAATAAATGGATTTCTCAACATAACCAGGGTGGCCTCAGATAAGTTGTAAATCTGCATGCACTAAAATAGACTACTTTTTCCCTTCGAACTGTAAAAATATATTAAAAACTTAAATGATCTACTAAAAATCAACTAGTGGAAAATGGTCAGCCTCTTAGCATCCCACTGCTTACAATCAGGAATGATCAAATCTAGGCTAGAACTACAGTGTGTAATGGTCCAATACTACCCCAAAGGACAGATATGCAACTACACAACTTTCTTTCCACTCGTACTCTCTAACCTCTCTTCTCTAAAATTCCAACACAATTTGAAACTCTATGACCTAAAGCTTCAGAAGTGAGAAAAACAACTTCCATTAACATATGCTTTGCTACAATCATCTATAAATACTCAAACTGTACATTTTAGAAGTAAATGGGAAAATGCTTTGGGAAGAGAATTTACTGACACACAATGGAAAAAAGCTTGCATACGCACACACAAAGGCTCTATCAGCACTAAATTAAAGGGAACTTTCTATAAGTTACTTACCCACTGGTATGCCACTCCAGATAGATTGCATGTTTGGTATCCAAACTCTAGTAACATTTGCTGGAGATGCAAAGATGAAACTGGCACTTTGCTACACATATGGTGGCATTGCCCCCTGACCACCAGTTATTGGGACAAAATATGCGATCTCATCCAAAGAGTCGGATACCTGATTTGATGTAGCTACATGCCTACTACACATGTCTGCACAACCTATTCACCGTTGCAAACATTCACTAGTCATACACCTACTCAATGCAAAAAATATTAAGATCTTGGAAGACCACCCACACCCCCACGGTCAAAGAATGGCTCACAGAAGTTAATATTAGCCATTCAATGGAAGAAACCATTGCAATGGCTAATGATCGATTAAACCAATATCAAAAAACCTAGAAGGCTTGGCATATCTTTGTTTATTCTGATGAATATAATCGCTTGATGGGCACTTGAAAATAATTTAACCGTTTCCCAGTTCAAAGTTCTTTGACTTTCTTACTGGTATAAAACCATGTTCAGATGTGTTTACAGATGTCTGTAAACCCTATTTTTTCTTCCTTTCAAAAAACAGAACTGAAGCAAAAACGGATGTCAGTGGTGTCATCCGCAGACATCCGTATTTACATAGACATGCATTATGTCAGTTTTTCATCCGCAAACGGATGGGATGAAAAACGGACATACGGACCGGATGACACAAGTGTCATCCGTGTCTGTTACAAAAAAAAAAAAAGGACCTGATCGGGCAAAAAAAAAAGGAACGCCTGTGTGAAAGAGCCCTAACTACACTTTCTCTACTTTAATACCTCATTGACTCTATATTTTCATGTTCGACACCTTTTGTACTTTGTGCATTTATAAAAGTGTATCCAATAAATATGGGATAAATCCAATAAAAAAAAAATCAACTAATGATATAGTAAGGCTGATGATCTACCTCAACATGACCATTGCTTCAGGAAGGCATAAGCATTACCGACTTACATGAGAGACAGCATAGTAGAATCACTGACTCCCATGGATCGATGGAATCGCTTTGATGCAGCCTGTCCATTCCAACTCTTTAGATTAAGAATCTAATTTCTTTCTATATATGAAAGGTGCATTTCATTACATTTTTTTTTTGTGGTGACTGACAACACACAGGCAAAAGATCTTAGACTACAATACTATGAGTACGAATTTCATATAGTCTAGACTAGCAAGAAAGAAAGAATACTTACCATACTTGAATCAATGACTTGTCCTTGTCCTGATTTACTGCGTTCAAATAGAGACATGACAATGCCCAATGCACATATGTAGCTTCCACCTGCAAAGTCTGCCAGGAGATTGAGGGGGAAAGATGGTGCCTCGTGTTTCTTTCCGAGTTTCGACAATAAACCTATAAGGATGTAGGAAATAGCATTTTACACAAATTAACTGAGATAAGAATCTTAGGACAGATTATTCGATAGACAGTAACATGTCCATTTTAAATAGAATAACATGGCAATTTTATTAATATTGGAATACTTTTAAAGAGGATTATTCCTTTCAAAACTGACAACTCCATTTGGTTGGACATCCCATCTCCTGCAAACTTTCTAAAAGTACTGGTAGCCCCGGTGAGAAACACCTCTGCTGTGGAGTGACTCATTTGAATACATACGAGATCAAGTCCTATTGTGTAATTGAAAAAGCTCCTTCAAATGAACACTGTGTCTTTGACTTGAGCTGCACAATCTGAACCTAATAACATTGGTGGAGCGCCTGGAGGGGACTCTATCCTCATCTCTACAGAAGGCTCTTCACTGTGGAATACATGGAGAGGGACATAAGAATGTACAACCCCTAGTAATGCTAATTTCTTTTACTAGGCTAGATTGCAAAAAATATCTCAAACTACAAAATGTAGATAAGATAAATGGATTCATAAATTCTCCAGATTACATAACATCTGAGTGATGTAACTATGATTCAGTTATTATTTTATATCCCAGATTTATATAGCACGGTATATTACACATCACATAATACATTCCCATCAATGCATGACTCTAAAAGAGCCCCCTAACTATTGCCCTTGGATATACAGGGGGTATAGAAAGTAACCACCCCCTTTAAAATAATCAAATTTGGTTGCTTTGCAGCCTGCAATGAAGACAGATACCATTTTTATTTTATCCAGCTGTATGTGTGCAACTTGAGATCCAAGTTAAAGATACAACAACATGTCAGAAATAAAACTTAAAAAGTCAAAAACAGAATTACGGAGTTGGAAAAAGGATCACCCCCTTGTGTCAGTATTTTGTTGCTTTAACCACTTCTGGACCGGAAGATTTTTCCCCTTAATGACAAAGGTCATTTTTTGCGATTCGGCACTGTGTTACTTTAACGGACAATTGCGCAGTCATGCAACGCTGTACCCAAATAAAATTGATGTCCTTTTTTCCCCACAAATAGAGCTTTCTTTTTCTTGTATTTGATCACCTGTGCGATTTTTATTTTTTGCGCTATAAACAAAAAAAAAAAAAACAAAAAAAAGAAGAGCGGCTATTCTGAAAAAAAAAAACAATATTTTTTACTTTCTGCTATATAACATTCCCAATAAAAAAAAAAATAAATAAAAATAATTTTTTTTTCATAATTTTAGGCCAATTTGTATTCTGCTAAAATTTTTGGTAAAAAATCCCAATAAGCGTATTTTGATTGGTTTGCGCACAAGTTATCGCGTCTACAAACTAGGGGAAAGAGTTATGCCATTTACATTTATCTATTTTTTTACTAGTAATGGAGGCGATCAGCGATTTTTAGCGGGACTGTGACATTGCGGCGGACAGATCGGTCCCCTAACTGACATTTTTGATACTTTCGGGGGTACCAGTGACATTACTACAGTAATCAGTGCTACAAATATGCACTGTTCCTGTAATAATGACAGTGGCAGGGAAGGGGTTAACACCAGGGGCGATCAAAGGGTTAAGTGTGACCCTAGGGGGTGCTTTCTAACAGTGTGGGGAATTGACTCACTGGAAGTAGGAGGAACACAGGATCCCTGTGTTCACCTCTATCAGAACAGTGGACTGCCTTTCTTACATCGGCAGACCGCCGTTCTGTCTCCAAGGGGAACAACCACGGGTGGCCGGCAGGCATCGTGTCCGCCGGACCCGCTGATTAGCTCCCCTGTTACCAATCGGCGTGTAAAACTTCGGAGGCTGGTCGGCAAGTGGTTAAAGCGTAACTCCACTTTTGTTGAGAGAAAAAAACATTCCCCTCTGGGTGATCTCTGTACATTGCAGGGATTTTAACAAACTTTGTTGCAGATTCCTACCTTTTGTTATACTGAAGAAATCATTGTTTGTTCCTCTGTGCTGAGTGGGTGAAATGGGAGTGGTTTCATAATTATCTATCAGCTGTGGCAGCTGCAGGGCTCTAATGAGGAAATCTGCTGGGCCTGCATCCCTTTAGATGTGTTCCTATTGGGAGTATCTCACCAAAAATGAAACTTTTGTTGCAGGGGATGCCAGAAATCTGACTTGTATCTTAGTGTAGACTTCTGGGAAAATTGGTGAGCCAATCACACAAGCAGGAAATTATGTTTCTGGGGTGTGGTCAGTATACATTCTGTGTACAGAACAGCTCCAGGCAGCCATATTGCATTGCATTTTCAGAAAATTACAACAGCTACAGATTGAAAAGGAAAGGTAATTTTTAATAACATTCAATTACAATATGATTTGTGTCACAATTGTATATTCTATATTGTTTTATCTTTATTTGCTATTTGTTTTCCCCACAAAAGTGGAGTTACTCTTTAAAGCTGGTTTTACATCTGTGACAGCATCAGCGTGTGTCCTGTTCATTTGCATTTGACAAGCACAACAGCTGAGCAGGGATGCTCTCCTCACCCAATGAGAGCTAGAGGTACGAGGAAAGAGGCAAGTTTTGGGGCAGTATGGCTACTATTGATTCAACTTCCTGTAGGAAAAATCAAATTAGACTTGAAGGTACTGATCTGGTGGCAGATGAACGGAGGAAATACATAAAATGTACAAAAGCCAACAGAGCAGTACTTTCAATCAAATCCTAACTTACAAAAAGAGTTACTAAATAAAGCCCTTCCATAAATCAGGGAAAATCAATATACAAGTGAAAATAGACAGTTCCTTCAAAACTCCAATATTCCATTACTACGCTCCATATATTCTGTTACAGTAAGCAATAAAGACTCTTAATTTTTACAAACTATGGGACAAGTATAGATTAGAATAATAGTATAGACCAGCCTTTCTCAGCCTTTTTAACACAGAGGAATCCTTGAAATAAATTTCTGGTCTCGGGGAACCGCTGCTAAAAATTAAAAATCTACAGCTCATGGCACATTAGTGTGACAGTCAGTGGGAAGAATGCTCCTTACTTCTATGGTCTAATTCATTAGCTGCAAGTACTCCATTGCAAGTACAACATTTTAAGTACAGTGAAGAGATATTGCGGGAGATAGTCAGGAGGTAGGCTGGAAGGTGGAAAAAATAATAAAAAAAAAAAGGTAAGATTTGTTTGACTTAAATTTACAAATTTTCTTATATTTTTTTTTTTTTTCTCTCTCCTCTTTAAAATGGCAGACTTGGTTCAGTGCAGGAATTGTTTTGCATTTATTTCATGTTCCACTCTTTGGAGATTCGGATGCTGTCAGATCTGTAGACAATTCTCCTTACTGCAGCAGGAAATTGAATTTTTGAAATTAGAGATATTTAAATTATCTGTTAAACAAACTCCAGCTGGGACTGCTGCAATGCCACTGCCACAGAGGACCCCCAGAAATGGCAGATGGGTTACTGTAGGTTCTGGAAGACTTAGAGTGGTGGATAGAAGACATGTCCCACAGTCGGTGGTTCTCCAAAATTCATTTGCAGCACTCTCAGAATGTAAGGACAACATGGATATGGACTCAAGCACAGAGGGTGAGAAACCATCGACTCCTATGTCTAATGTATGCAAGACTGCAGCCAAGGACAAAAAAGATAAAGTGAAGTCTCAAAGGAAGCAGCTGTTGCTGGGTGATTCAATCATAAGAAGTGTGGAGCTTAAGGAAAATGGTTTTGTGAGATGTCTCCCTGGTGCTACTGCTAGACGAGATAGAAGACGTATTATTAATATTGTTAAGCAAGCAAAGCAGGAAGGGGACGTGGATGTTCTTGTCCATCTAGGGACAAATGACCTGGCTTGCAATGAAGTGTCAGAGGTAAAAAAATCTTTTATCACACTTGGAAATGACATACAGGATTTTGCATCCACCATTTCATTTTCTGAAGTTCTGCCTGTGCATAATGTTCAGAATGATAGGCAGAGGCGCATAAAGGAGTTCAACATATGGCTTAGTAAATGGTGTCAAGAGCAAGGATTTGGCTTTGTTTCTCATGATAGCTCTACTTGGAATAGAAAGGAACTGTACAAAAAAGATGGTTTGCATCTTTCTCTCAAAGGAACAAATGTACTTAGTGAACAACTCCAAGAATTTGCGAAAGAGTATTTAAACTAGGAAGGGGGGGCAAAAGAGTGGAATTACAAGAGTCCAATTGCCCCCCGAAACAATGCCAGAACAGGTCAGAAGCACAGAGGTTAAGAAATGATAAGCTCAGAGTCCTGTCTACAAATGCTCGCAGTTTAGGTAAAAAAATCAATGAACTTGGGTCAATTATGGCATCTGAGAATGTAGATTTAGTGGCTGTTACGGAGACATGGTTTAATGAAAGAAATGACTGGGACATAACCATACCAGGGTACTCTTTATACAGAAGAGACAGAGAAGGCAAGAAAGGAGGAGGAGTGGCCCTGTATGTGAAAGATAGCATTAAATCTAACCTAATACAAGTTGGTGAGGCCAACATAGAGTCAGTTTGGGTTACGTTGCAGTTTGCTAATCATGCAGTAACTCGTGTAGGTGTGATATATTGACCACCTGGTCAAGTCAAAGAACTAGATGATCTACTAGTTGAAGAAATAGCTAAAATGACAATGAAAGGAGAAGTTATCATTATGGGAGATTTCAATCTTCCAGATATAAACTGGAAAACCAAAATAGCAAGTTCTACCAGGAGTACAGATATTCTAAACTCCCTACTGGGGTTGTCTCTGCAACAAGTGGTTGAGGAGCCAACCCAGAGGGAGGCCATTTTGGATCTGGTATTCACAAATGGGGATTCGGTATATGATGTCATTGTAGGCGAAACCTTGGGATCCAGTGATCACCAGTCAGTGTGGTTTAATATAAGAACTGTGAAAGAGTCACACCACACAAAAACAAAAGTTTTAGATTTTAGAAAAACAGACTTTTCAAAAAATTTCAAAAAGAAGAAAGAGTCTGGGGCAGAAAGCCCCAGCACAGGAAAAGCCAGCCACTCCTGACAAGCTAGACATTAAAACTGAGATATGGTTGCAGGAAGTAGGAGGGTATTGACTGAGGGGACCACCCCTTGAGGGTGGGATATGTTAAAAGCTTTAATGTTAACATATTCTGTTGCCTAGCTACTCCTTCGGAGCAAAGTCTAATACCCCATATGTGACGAATATGAAGAGGCGGCGACTGTCGGAGGACGTAAGAGAAACAGACTTTTCAAAAATGAAATTAGTCATAAATGAGTCCTTGTCAGACTGGTACGGATTACATGGAGTCCAGGAGAAATGGGACTACTTAAAAGGTGCATTATTGAAGGCAACAGAAAATTGCATTAGACTTGTCAGTAAAAGCAAAAAAAGGAAGAGACCACTGTGGTACTCAGCAGAAGTGGCCCAAATCATTAAAAATAAAAAGCTAGCATTTTGTAATTATAAAAAGACCCAGAGCAATGAAGATAAGGAAATCTACAAGATTAGGCAGAAAGAGGCCAAGCAAGTTATAAGAACTTCTAAAGCGCAGGCAGAAGAAAAACTAGCTCAGTCTATGAAAAAGGGGGATAAGACATTCTTCAGATATATAAATGAAAAAAGGAAATTAAAACAAGGAATAACTAAATTAAAAACAAAGGACGGAAGGTATGTAGAAGAGAATAAAGGGCTAGCCGACTGCCTTAATGAATACTTCTGTTCAGTTTTTACAGAAGAAAAAGGAGAAGGACCTCCACTTGAAAGGATGACTAATGAATCGTTTGATGCATGTGTCTTTACAGAGGAAGACGTTCTAAGATTGCTGTCTAAAGTGAAGACAAATAAGTCACAGGGTCCTGATGGGATACACCCAAAATTATTAAAAGAGCTTAGTGGTGAGCTGGCAAAACCATTAACAGATTTATTTAACCAATCATTAGTAACAGGAGTCGTCCCGGAAGATTGGAAATTGGCAAATGTCGTGCCCATTCACAAGAAAGGTAGTAGGGAGGAATCGAGCAACTATAGACCAGTGAGTCTGACATCAATAGTAGGCAAATTAATGGAAACCCTATTAAAGGATAGGATTGTGGAACATCTTAAATCCCATGGATTGCAAGATGAAAAACAACATGGGTTTACTTCAGGGAGATCATGTCAAACAAATCTTATAGATTTTTTTGACTGGGTGACTAAAATAATAGACGGTGGAGGTGCAGTAGACATTGCATATCTAGATTTTAGTAAGGCTTTTGACACTGTCCCACATAGAAGACTTATCAATAAACTGCAGTCATTGAGCATGGACTCCCATATTGTTGAGTGGATTAGGCAGTGGCTGAGTGACAGACAACAGAGGGTTGTAGTCAATGGAGAACATTCAGAACAAGGTCATGTTACCAGTGGGGTACCTCAGGGATCTGTACTGGGACCAATTTTGTTTAATATCTTCATAAGTGATATTGCAAAAGGCCTCGATGGTAAGGTTTGTCTTTTTGCTGATGACACAAAGATATGCAACAGGGTTGATGTTCCTGGAGGGAAACGCCCAAGGGCAGAATATAGAATATTTGACACAGTCCTGACCTCAGTATCTGAGGAAAGGGATTTAGGAGTAATTATTTCAGAAGACTTAAAGGTGGGAAGACAATGTAATAGAGCAGCACGAAATGCCAGCAGAATGCTTGGATGTATAGGGAGAGGTATAAGCAGTAGAAAGTAGGGATGCACCGAATAATCGGCGGCCGAACATTATTCGGCCGAAAATAGAAAAAATAGCACTTTCGGTGTTCGGCCGAATAAGTCAAAAGGCCGAATAATTTTGTGCCGAATAATAGGGCTGAACGATAGTCGATATGATATTGACTATCGTTCTGTGGCCGTAGGCGATATTCATATCGCCGAGGTCACGATATTTACAGGGGGAAGGGACTCGGAGGAGGACAGGAGGACTCACAGACTTCCGTGTTAGGCAGGGGAAGCCGGGACACTTCAGCGGTGAGCATACATACATTACTCACTCGTGCACTGCAGCCCGCCCCACACATTCAGTGAGTCTTACTCTCCTCCCTAGTTTTTTCAATGGCACATTCAGGAAGCCAATCACGCCGTGAGTAGCGGCACAGCGGAACCAATCACGCGTGCCTGCACACCTGATTGGTTCCGCTGTGCCGCTACTCACGGCGTGATTGGCTTCCTGAATGTGCCATTGAAAAAACTAGGGAGGAAAGTAAGACTCACTGAATGTGTGGGGCGGGCTGCAGTGCACGAGTGAGTAATGTATGTATGCGGCTGTGCTCCTTTCCAGGCTACTACTAGTCCACCTCCAGCCTCCTACTACTACCACTATGAGAGACTGTCTGTCACTGTATAATCTGATCGAGTCCACACTGACACTGACTGACTGTCACTGAGTAATTGATGTTACCACATTAACCCTGACCTGCCCAGTGCCCTGTATCTGCAATTAAAATTTACAAGGCAAAGGCTGCCTGCATGCTTCCTGATTTCCATTCCCAGCATCCTTCCCAATCCCTACAGTGTCACTAACATTAACCCAATGGTACAAGGCTGCAGTGTGCACTGAATCCCATTCCCTACAGTAACATTTAGGGAGAGAGAGAGAGACATGAGAGGACAAGAGAGAGAGAGAGGACAAGAGAGAGAGAGAGAGAGACATGAGAGGACAAGAGAGAGTGAGAGGACAAGAGAGAGAGAGAGAGACACGAGAGGACAAGAGAGAGGACAAAAAATTGGCAAAATAAATGGAAAAAATGCAAAACACCGCGTTCGGTATTCGGCCTTCGGCCTTCGGCCAAACATTTTATTATTATTCGGCTTCGGCTTTGGCCAAGAATTTCATTTCGGTGCATCCCTAGTAGAAAGAGAGAAGTGCTTATGCCGCTGTACAGAACACTGGTGAGACCTCACTTGGAGTATTGTGCGCAGTACTGGAGGCCATATCTCCAGAAGGATATAGATACTCTAGAGAGAGTTCAGAGAAGAGCTACTAAACTAGTACATGGATTGCAGGAAAAAACTTACCAGGTAAGGTTAAAGGACCTTAACATGTATAGCTTGGAAGAAAGAAGAGACAGAGGGGATATGATAGAAACTTTTAAATACATAAAGGGAATCAACTCGGTAAAGGAGGAGAGCATATTTAAAAGAAGAAAAACTACCACAAGAGGACACAGTTTTAAATTAGAGGGGCAAAGGTTTAAAAGTAATATGAGGAAGTATTACTTTACTGAGAGAGTAGTGGATGCATGGAATAACCTTCCTGCAGAAGTGGTAGCTGCAAATACAGTGAAGGAGTTTAAGCATGCATGGGATAGGCATAAGGCTATCCTTCATATAAGATAGGGCCAGGGACTATTCATAGGATTCAGATATATTGGGCAGACTAGATGGGCCAAATGGTTCTTATCTGCCGACACATTCTATGTTTCTATGTTTCTATCATTGGAAAGAATTACCCCCTTACAGATAGCTAAAAGGAACAATGGTGTCATTGGGAACTTATCTGAGAGGCAGGAATTGCCCATTACTCAAGGAACCCCTAGCAACCTCAGGAGGAACTTTAGGGTTCCACGGAACTCTGGTTGAGAAACCCTGGTATAGAATAATAGTAATTTCAACGATTACATGCTCTATTAAGTGTGCACATACATTTTATTTGGCCTTTTATCTACTTTTCTTTCTATACACATGAGTAAGTTCTGTGCCATTCACAAATCTTTTGACCTTTCTTTATTCATAGCGACACATGGTGTTGATTTACTAAAACTGGAGAGTGCAAAATCAGGTGCAGCTCTGCACAGAAACCAACTAGTTTCTAACTTCAGCTTTTTCAATTAGGGCTCTGCAAGATTACTGGCGTGAGGGCGTGCAAGATTACTGGCGTGAGGGCGTGCAAGATTACTGGCGTGAGGGCGTGCAAGATTACTGGCGTGAGGGCGTGCAAGATTACTGGCGTGAGGGCGTGCAAGATTACTGGCGTGAGGGCTCTGCAAGATTACTGGCGTGAGGGCTCTGCAAGATTACTGGCGTGAGGGCGTGCAAGATTACTGGCGTGAGGGCGTGCAAGATTACTGGCGTGAGGGCTCTGCAAGATTACTGGCGTGAGGGCTCTGCAAGATTACTGGCGTGAGGGCTCTGCAAGATTACTGGCGTGAGGGCGTGCAAGATTACTGGCGTGAGGGCTCTGCAAGATTACTGGCGTGAGGGCTCTGCAAGATTACTGGCGTGAGGGCTCTGCAAGATTACTGGCGTGAGGGCGTGCAAGATTACTGGCGTGAGGGCTCTGCAAGATTACTGGCGTGAGGGCTCTGCAAGATTACTGGCGTGAGGGCTCTGCAAGATTACTGGCGTGAGGGCGTGCAAGATTACTGGCGTGAGGGCGTGCAAGATTACTGGCGTGAGGGCATGCAAGATTACTGGCGTGAGGGCATGCAAGATTACTGGCGTGAGGGCTCTGCAAGATTACTGGCGTGAGGGCTCTGCAAGATTACTGGCGTGAGGGCATGCAAGATTACTGGCGTGAGGGCGTGCAAGATTACTGGCGTGAGGGCTCTGCAAGATTACTGGCGTGAGGGCTCTGCAAGATTACTGGCGTGAGGGCTCTGCAAGATTACTGGCGTGAGGGCGTGCAAGATTACTGGCGTGAGGGCATGCAAGATTACTGGCGTGAGGGCGTGCAAGATTACTGGCGTGAGGGCGTGCAAGATTACTGGCGTGAGGCAATTGGCTGAAAGAGGGGGTTGAAGTGTATATTAAGATATCCATTAGTGCGATTGCGACCCTATGACCCTTGACAACGACGGCCTGTGTGCTATCGAAACCGGTCGAGACCTAGGAGTGCAATCACACTGCCAGGTTATTTCTGGGACCGGATGAGACGCATTGAGATGTGGAAGCGCCACCCAATATCCCCAGTATTTGTTTGATGCAATGCCTGTTTTTTTCCTGCTAAATGTAAGTGTATCTACCTTATTTCAAAAAATATTGCCTGTATGTACTTCACTATATTGGCCATTCCTTTACTCTACACTGCTAAGGAACATGGGGCTGGCTAAGGATTCTGAAGTTATATATTATACTGGCGATTGCAAGGTGGATCCTCCAGGAGGGCTCTAATCTACTCTGGAATATTGGCTTCTGATGAATATCATTCTGCTTACACTGACCCCCTATAACTAAGGGGTCGTGATTTCTGGTAAGCCTTTTCACACATTGGGTGTCCATGTGGTGAAGGGATTGAAGATCTGGTTGTGTGTGGAAGAATCCTTTGGAGACTGCACTGAAGTCTGTTGGTGCATGGGACTCTATATGCGATTTTTTCACTTATTGCTGCTGCACTTTATATTTATTTCACTGTGTATGGGACTTTATATGTGATTATTTCACTTATTGTTGTTGCACTTTATATTCACCACTGTTAATGCACTTTATATTTATTTATATTCATATTAATTGTTATTAATATTTATATATACTATTACTCGTTAATGGTTAATGGTATTAAAACACTACACTTATTGCACTTTAGATGAGCGCGGCTCTGTACACCTCCATAGGTGTATTTAAACCACTCTTTCACACTGTCCGTGTGTCAGGCGGACTCCGTTTATCTCAGCGGGGGATCGATCCGCCGATCCCCTGCTGAGCAGGAGGATGACAGCTGTTCTCCGCACTGTGTGCAGAGACAGAGCTGTCAGTTCCACCTACATCTTTATGGGGAAATCGGATGGGAGCGGACCATCGGTCCGTTCTCATCCGATCCGATCCGCTGGACGGATGGAAAATAGGGTTTCCATCCGTCCAGATTTTACGAATCGGATGTCAGCGGACATATCTCCACTGACATCAGATGCCCCATAGAGATGCATGGGGGACCGTTCAGATTCGCCAAAAAAATTGACAGGTGGATCTGAACGGTCCGCCTGTGTGAAAGAGCCTTAAAGCTTTGACAAAAAAAAAAACTCTACAGTTTCAGTAAATCAACCCCACAGATTTTAAATAGTTTATGGACTTTACTATTAAGCACATACTTTACCCGCTAAACGACCGACCACCGTAGATTTACTGCGCCAGGGCGGCTGCTCTGCACTAGATCGTGTATAGTACGTGATCTGACACTTCCGGGTCTGGGATTCGATATCCGCCGGGACCCGCTGATCGTTTGGGAGAAAGGCAGAACGGTAGTCTACCAATGTATACAAGGCAGATTGCTGCTCCGTGAGAAGGGGAAATGCACAGATCTCAGTCCCCCCCCCAGTCAAAGCACATCCCCCACACAGTTAGTAATCACTCCCAGGGAACACATTTAATCCTTTGATCGTCACACGTCTTTGGGGGCCGGTCGAGGCCTGTGTGTTACATAGTTACATAGTTAGTGAGGTTGAAAAAAGACATCAGTCCATCCAGTTCAACCTATGATGTGAGTGTGTTGGGTGGGCCATGGTTGGAGCCCTGGCGTGCTGATACAGCGCTGTGCAGATGAGAGCAGCGTTGGTGCGCATGCGCGGGTCTACTCCCGCGGTGCGCTTGCGTGGCGATCGGACCCTGATTGGAGCTTGATGTTGGGTGGGTGGCCGAAGGAAGTGTGGGCAGGGTGTGATTTGGGTGGGTATCTAAGGGTGGATTGCCCGGACACCTCTCATGTTGTAAATATGGGGGCTAATATTGTAAGCCATCATAGAGGTAAATATTCAACTGTTCGCAAATCGCACACTAGCACATGTCACTCTTACCTCCAACTAAGGAGATTGTAGCGAAATTTTGTTTATATGATAGAAATACGCATACGTTTTTCACATTTCACATCCTCAGAATTGCCTTGTCTTATGCTATCCGCCATGATTGCTCTTTTCTTCTTAGTTGAAGCGCGGGTTATTATAACCCAACTCTAGTCTAAAGACCATGTTCACCTTGTTACAAAATAAGATTGTTCTAGTCTAGATGTACAAGTTGCTTATAGTTACAGTGAACTCTGTTTTTCCATGTTCAATTTCTCAATAAAATTTAAGAAAAAAAAAACAAAAAAAAAATATATTGTAAGCCATAAAGGTGAACTAGTTGTTGCTATTGGTGGGCGCACAATTACGACGCCACATGGTTTGGTGCCAAAACTAGCATAAATAGACACACTCAATAACAAACACTCTGCTGATGGTGGAGAAGTGTTTGTTAAATGTCTCTGGTAAAACAATATTTTACCAAGCATACCATGACTATATCATAGATCTATAGTTGTATTAAAGGGTTTATATGTATTGTGGACTATTTTGTAGTCAGTGTTGGGGAATTTCTATGCTGAAAAAGGTTGATGATATCAAAAAGTTGAGTAGTATACTGATATAATATTATTTATAATGGCCCCACAGGTTGACTCAATAACAGTGGGAGGATTGCAATATATATTAGGTTGGGCCAGTTGGTCCAATTGAATACCAAGTAAGTGGATAATTGCAAGCAAGTAGATACGTCTTAGGGATAGACCGATATGTTTTTTTTCAGGGCCGATACCGATATTTTGGTCAAAACGTATCGGTATCGGCCGATATTTTGTACATTTAAAGTTTTGAAAAATAAAGACAATTTTTGACACAAATCTGGTACTGAACATGTTCATTTTTGTTTAATGCTTAATGGCTGGCTTGCTGGCACCCTGTGGTGGGTGGGTGGCTTGCTGGCACCCTGTGGTGGGTGGCTGGCTGGCTGGCACCCTGTGGTGGGTGGCTGGCTGGCACCCTGTGGTGGGTGGCTGGCTGGCTGGCACCCTGTGGTGGGTGGCTGGCTGGCTGGCACCCTGTGGTGGGTGGCTGGCTGGCACCCTGTGGTGGGTGGCTGGCTGGCTGGCACCCTGTGGTGGGTGGCTGGCTGGCACTCTGTGGTGGGTGGCACCCTGTGGTGGGTGGCTGGCTGGCACAGGGGCTGGGGGTGGCTGGCTGGTACAGGGCCTGTGGGCGGCTGGCTGCTACAGTGCCTGTGGCTGGCTGCTACAGGGCCTGTGGGTGGCTAGCTGTCTGGCACCCTGTCTGTGGGTGGATGGCTGTCTGGCACCCTGTGGTGGGTGGCTGGCTGTCTGGCACCCTGTGGTGGGTGATTGGCTGGCACAGGGGCTATGGGTGGCTGGCTGGTTCAGTGCCTGTGGCTGGCAGGTACAGGGCCTGTGGATGGCTGGCTGGCTCGCTGGTACAGTGCCTGTGGCTGGCTGGCTGGTACAGTGCCTGTGGATGTGAGTGGCTGGCCTCCACCGGTCTGCTGTGGGTCGGTGTATGGCTGTGATACACTCCCGCGAGACTAGTCCCCACTCCAGACGAGGCTGTCCAAGATGAGGGAGGCGGCCTAAGAAGGCAGAATGACGTCACAAAAATATCGGCAATAATCGGCCAGTTCCAGGGCCGATACCGATATATCGGGAAAAGTGCATATCGGCCTTGCCGATAATCGGTCTATCCCTAGTATATAGTTCTGTGGGATTTTGGAGAAATGGCTTGTTGATGCTATAATCATATTTTGTTTGACACTATATAAGGCTATACTTCAGTATTTCCAGTATAGGAATCATATGCAATATTTGAAAAATTGCCTGACATTTTACAGACACTGCTATCCAGCCATCATTATTGGAGCTCTGACGGTGTTTTGTTAGTCAATGCAGTGACACAGCCCATGACTCACTTTTTTATATGTAAAGTTGTTGAATATAATGTCTCTCTTTTGTTACTTAGGACAATTATCTGTGCTGCCAAGTTACCTAAGTCCTGATAAAGCAATTATACGTGAAACGTGTCGATCTCTTGGAATATACAGCATAAATACAGTGATTGTTAGATTGTGTGGTATATACTGTACAAGAGCTATGTTTTTTAAATTTCAACAAAGTATTTTTAAAGATATTGTGCAATAAATTTTGATATTTTTTTTTTGTTTCCGGCCAGCCTAAGCTACAGCAGCTTCGTGCGGTTCTGCCGCACGCCGTCCAGCATTACGCAGTGTCTGGCTTCCTTGGAGACGTCTTTACTGACACATTGAATTGTTGATACATGTGTATCATCACACTTTGTGCATTTTATTATTTTAATGAATATTTTAAGTGGTAATGCACTAGGTCGGTGCGCCCCTCTTTTTGTTATCTTTTCTTCAGTTTGTATCGGACACCCCTAGTCCTGAGGTGGCAGCAAGACCTTCAGTCCTACCCATCCATATTTGTTGGATATTTGTTGGAAGTTTGCCTCTTCCTTCCCATTATTGCACTAGAGCGCAGGAGAATTGAACTACACCTTGCACTACATAGTTGAAGGTAAATCTAATGGAAATCGAACTACAAACGTTGTATAGTGTGTATCCAGCTTGAGGCTGCATTCACATGTCAGCTTATAATCGCGGGCAGAACCGCCACGGTTCCGCCCGCGATTCGGAGATTCATTGCAAATCGCGGGACGCCTAGCGTTGCCCGTTGATTTGCAATAGCCCCCCAAACGCCGAGCGATGTTGCCGCGATTTACAGCCGCCGAATCGCGGCAACATCGCGCAAACAAAATCGCGGGACGCAATACGCTCCAAAGAAGCTCTTGTACTTTTTTGGAGCGTATTGCGTCCCGCGATTTTGTTTGCGCGATGTTGCCGCGATTCGGCGGCCGTAAATCGCGGCAACATCGCTCGGCGTTTGGGGGGCTATTGCAAATCAACGGGCAACGCTAGGCGTCCCGCGATTTGCAATGAATCTCCGAATCGCGGGCGGAACCGCGGCGGTTCTGCCCGCGATTATAAGCTGACATGTGAATGCAGCCTTAGAGATCCAAGAATGCCTGGCTGACACACAGCTTTGACAACCTGTAATATCCAGAAACACCAGCCCGAGCTCACCAATACATGTAATAAAAAAAGGAACACAAAAAGGCACATCACCTAGTGTAATAATTTTGAAATTTTTTTGGCTCCATTCACACTTGTGCAACTTGTCATGCAACTTTGTGTCGAAAGTCACATGACAAGTTGCACAAGTGTGAATTTAGCCTAAAAATTTAAAAAACATCTAAAATGATTACTAAATATTATTATAAGTTGCAGAACATGTATTTCAAGTGAAGCTGTTTACATCTAAGCAACTTAAAGTGACTTTAAAAAGTTTCCTGCACTACTTTTATGTGACTTTTATTAGACTCGAGTGCCATAGACTGCAATGCAAACTCTCAAAAGTCGCAAGAAGGTCACATCTTAATTTTAAAAATGCAACAGTCAAAGCCAAAATCGCATTCACAGTCACACCCATCCAAAGTTTCATCATAAAGTCACAATGGAAATCGCATGGCTTTGGAATCGTACAAGTGTGAAAGTGGGAGTAAACTCTCATGCATGACTTTTACCTATAGGTAAACCTATAGTAAGACTTACCTATAGGTACAGTAATATCTTATAAGCATGCACCGTTTAGGAGATATTTACTTTTGATGCAGTTGGTGACATCACTGGCACTCTGAAGGAACGACATACCGTGCTGTTCCTTCAGAGTCCTGTGCCGTGAACGGCAGCTCCCACACACAAGCGCAGAAGTGACATCATCATGGCTCCAGCCACTCACACAGCCAGAGTCCGGAAAAAACGGAAAAAGGACTGGATGAAGATGGAAGCGCCTTTAGCGGTGACAGCGCACCACTGGAGGGCTTTATTCTAAGGTAAGTTTCACATAATGTGCTAGTGTGTGATGCACACTAGCACATTATGACATTGTCTTGCAGGATTTAGAAAAAAAACAAACAGTAGTTTAAAAATCCTGGAAGCTGATTGGTTTAATGCATCTTGGCAAACAAAAAAAAAAAAAAAGATTAGGCTTCACTCACACCTAGGCGATTCCAAATCGCCGCAACGCGGGACACGTTTGCGATGCATTACATCCTAATGGCCCCCCCAATCCCGGTGCAATTTTCCAGCGATAAATCACACTGCAACCGTGGCAAAATTGCAACGCGCAAAGCTTTGAGTAGAAGCTTCTTTTGGGTGACAGCGCCTCGTGTTGCGATTTGCCGCATTTTGTCTCACCGCGATTGAGGTGCCATTAGGAAGTAATGGCATCGCAAATGCACCCTGCATTTTGCCGTGATTTGGAATCGCCAAGTTGTAAATGGAGACTTAGGAAAACTTCTGATGTAAAGCCCAGGTTCACAATGAGGCCATTTTGAAATCGTGCGAGTTCAGTTGAACTCACACGATTTCAACCTGGCATTTCAGTCCGACTTCGGGGGGCGATTTCACAGACATCTGTGCCGGTCCTTGCATAGATGTCTATGGAAATCTCCCATCCCAAATCGGCTTTTGGGACTTTGCAGCGCTGCACCGACTTGGACGGTGCCATTGCCGGCAATGGGCTCCGATTTGACATGCGATTTAATATGTCAATTTGCATGTCAAATTGGACCAATGTGAACGTGGGCTAAATGTGGTCCAGTATAGGATGAAAGCTTTTACAGCAAGAAACAGAGAATCACGGAGCAAGAGTGCACCACTGTAAGGCTCCATGCACACAGGGTGTCATAAAAACGAGCTCCAAAGCTGTTTCTTGACGCCGGGAAAAAGCAGCTGTAAAAAACGTGCTTTCAGTATTTTTTTTCCATTAGCGTTATTGCACGTTTGGCCACAGTAGCTTTTAGCAGCGTTTTTTCTGCCTCCATCCAAAATCAATGGTTCCCTATGGGAGCCTATTGATTTGAATGGAAGTCGCACCGCAAGTCGGATCAGGGTGAACCGACTTGCGGCACGACTTGCGCTGTGAGAATCTTGAGGGGGAACTCCACGCCAAAGTGGCGAAAAAAAACGGCATGGGGTTCCCCCCCAGGTTCCAAACCAGGCCCTTCAGGTCTGGTATGGAATTTGAGGGTAGCCCCACGCCGAAAAAACGGTGTGGGGTCCCCCCCAAAATCCATACTAGACCCTTATCCGAGCATGCAGCCCGGCAGGCCAGGAAAGGGGAGGGGACGAGCGAGCGCCCCCCCCCCCTGGACCATACCAGGCCACACGCCCTCAACATGGGGGGGGGGTGTGGGTGCTTTGGGGCAGGGGGGTCATCTGTGTCATAAGTGGGCGGGGGTCTCCTGATGACGTCATCTGGCGGACACGCCTCTAATGGCTATATAATAAGCTGCAGAGACCGGCATAATCACCGGAGACGTCGTCAGAGGAGGACCGGAGAAAGAAGAAGAGCCGACAGCAAAAGAGCAGAAGACCGGAGAGGAGAAGACAAGAAGAGCGGACAGCAAAAGAGCAGAAGACCGGAGAGGAGAAGACAAGAAGAGCGGACAGCAAAAGAGCAGAAGACCGGAGAGGAGAAGAGAAGAGAGAGGACAGCAAAACAGCAGAAGACCGGAGAGGGAGAAGACCGGATGAAGATTTTTAATAAACTTTCCAAAACGTCTCCTGTCGTTATTCACATACACTGCCTTTTATGTGGTGAATGGGTAGGGGTACAGTGTACCCCATACCCATTCACATAGGGAGGGGGTCCGGGATCTGGGTGGCCCCCTTGTTAAAGGGGCTTCCAGATTCCGATGAGCCCTCTGCCCGCAGACCCCCACAACCACCGGCCAGGGTTGCGGGGATGAGGCCCTTGTCCTCATCAACATGGGGGCAAGGTGCTTTGAGGTGGGGGGTGCAGAGCCCCCCCTGCCCCAAAGCACCCACACCCCCCCATGTTGAGGGCGTGTGGCCTGGTATGGTCCAGGGGGGGTGGGGCCACTTGCTCATCCCCTCCCCTTTCCTGGCCTGCCGGGCTGCATGCTCAGATAAGGGTCTGGTATGGATTTTGGGGGGGACCCCACGCCGTTTTTTCGGCGTGGGGCTACCCTCAAATTCCATACCAGACCCAAAGGGCCTGGTTTGGAACCTGGGGGGGGAACCCCACACCGTTTTTTTTTCCCCATTTTGGCGTGGAGTTCCCCCTCAAGATTCTCACAGCGCAAGTCGCGCCGCAAGTCGGATCATCCTGATCCGACTTGCGGTGCGACTTCCATTCAAATCAATAGGCTCCCATAGGGAACCATTGATTTTGAATGGAAGAAAAAAAACGTATAACGTGCTTAACGCACGTTAAGCAACGTTATTTAGCTTTTTGCAGCGTCAGACGTTTTTACAGCTTGACACTGCAGCTCCAGAACGCACAGTTCCTGTTTTTTTTTTGGAGCTGTAAAACGCCTATGCCACTTGGAGCTCCTAAAAGCTCTATGTGTGCATGAGGCCATAGAATAACATTGATGGGCGTTCTGCAGCTGCAAAAAAAAAAGGCTGACGCTGCTAACAGCAGCTCCAAAAACGTCCAGTGTGCATGAGGCCTAATACTCCAAGTCACTTCAGGCAAGGTCAGGTTCTACAGTCACAACTTAGGCGCTGGTTCATCTCCACCAAGCAATCAACTTTGCACCAGCAACTGGGATACTGCACACTGAGATTGCAAAGATGCAAAAATGGGATTTTTGACTTACCGTAAAAAACATTTCTCTGATGTTCATTGACGGACACAGCCCCTTATCTTCATAACCATTGGTTATACTGCTCCCTACAGGAGTAGGACACTAGGCAGAAAATTAATCTGGCTACTCTTGTGGCCACAAACCTCTGCACCTTTCTTTTGAGTCGGGATGCCAACAGATCCACCTCGGGATTGCCCCACGGAGACACAACTGATGAAACACCTCCAGATGAAGGAACCACTCCCCTTGGTCCAACAACTGCCAAATGAATTAATCTGCCTGCCAGTTTTCAACCCCAGTAATGTGTACGGCGGAGAGGGCTGGAACATACCATTCTGCCCACTTTAGAATGCCGGCTACCTCCAGAGCAACCAGGACACTTCTTCTGCCTCCCTGGTAATTGACATAAGCCACGGCCATGGCATTGTCCGATGGAATGTGCACTGGGCATCCCTGAAGACAATCCGTCTAATGACATTGATCGGTAGTCTGGACTCTTTCAGTGTCCAGATCCCCTGAGCAGAATGTTTGCCGGGGGTGCCTCCCCAGCTTCCCCACAGGGGAAGAAGGGTTTGCCCAGACGAAGAGACGGAGAACGAAGCCACCATATCAGGGACTCCTTCGATCCCCGACTCAGCCAGGATATGATTGTCAGTAAATGCAGAGTCTTGCCCCATTTGGCCCAAATTTCCCTTTGCAGGGACCTTGTATGGAACTATGCAAACGGAACTGCCTCAAAGGTAGACACAATTAGGCCCAGCAACCGCATGCAAGTCTGGAGGGATGACCATCTGCTGGACAGCAGGAGATGAATTTCAGCCTGCAATCTCTGGAGTTTGTACAGAAGCAGCACTCTGGCTAAGGTACAGCCCAGAGTCAGACCAAGATACCAGTTTGTGAACGGAACCAGACCCAGAAAATTCAGAATCCAGCCGGACTCCCGCAGAGTTCGTATGGTGATCTCCAGGTTTTCCAACAGAGAAGTAGGAGACTCCGCTCGCAGAAGGTCGTCCAAGTAGCCCAGTACCGTGATCCCCCATTGGCGTAGCAAAACTAGCATTGGTGCCAACACTTTTGTGAAGATCCGAGGAGCAGAGGCGAGACCAAAGGGTAACGCCACAAACTAATAATGCTCCTCATCCTTGATGTCGATAGAGGCAAGAAAATCCCCCTGACGCAGGGATGCCACCACTGGGTGAATGGAATCCATTCTGAACTTCTGCACCTGCACAAAGGAGTTTAGCACCTTGAGGTCCAGGATTGGACGCACCTTGCCTTCCTCCCTGGGAATTGTAAACAGGCTTGAGTAAAACCCCTGAAAACGTTCCGATGTCGGAGCTGGGACAATCACCCCTGGAAGTAACAGGTCTTGTACCACCCCAAACAGACCCTGTAAGCGGTCTGGGGGACAGGAGCAAGTTGGAAGGAAAGAACCTTCCCGGGGGACAAGAGCGAAACTCGTTCTTGTAGCTGGACCAAATGACTTTGTGGACCCACTTGTCTTGTACCAGGGAAGTCTACGGTTCCAGAAACCAGTGAAGACGTCCCCCCAACCCCGATACAGGTGAGGGGGGAACCTTCATGGTGAAGGAGCCTTGTCCACGGGTCTGGAGAAGCTCACATTTGCCAGACCAGGTTCGTTTGGATCCTCCAGAGGAGGCCCTAAAAGGCTTTGAGCCTTTGTCAGTGAAACCCCGAGGGATGAAAAAACTTCCTATGAGCAGAGGAGGATGGCCCACGTCTACGACGTGGTTTCTTGCTCTTAGTAGCCTACGGAAGAAAGGTACTTTTCCCCCCTGTGAGACCTTTAATAAATGTCTTCCTAGGTAGCTCCAAACAGGCGATCTTCTTGAAAGGGTAGATCAGTCAAGGTCTTTTTAGAAGTTTGGTCCACAGACCAGCATTTGAGCCAAAAGACACGCTGAAGGACCACTGCCGAAACGGAGAGCCGAGCCACTAGGGGAGCTGCATCCAAAGAGGCATCACAGATAAACTGAAGCCCCTGGACCAGCTGAACCGCCAGCTCAGCAAAGGCAGGGGGGAGCGGTTCTCCCTCCAGGTCACGGCGTGAAGGCTTAGGTCACTCGGTCAGACACCAGGGCAATGGTGAATACCGGCCTCAGTGCCGAACCAGCCAAAGTGTACATATTGCGGGCCACCCTATTGGATCCTTAAAGGCCAAAGAGTCTTCAACCGGAATCATGGTTGACTTGTTCAACCTGGAAACCAGAGGGTCCCCCACCAGTGGAACAGTCCACTACTTAATAAGGGACTTCTCATAGGGGTAACGCCTAGAAAATCGTTTAGGGACCCCAAGGGGACGTTTTGGTTGTCCCCACTCTTTTTCAAAACAGTCGGGGAAAGGAAACACCTTTGCCGCTCTGGATGGCTTGTGAGCGTCAAAGTGAACCTGTGCCTCCATTGCAGCTGCAGCCTCCATCTTCAAGGTCTCACGCACAGATACAATCAGTGCATCCACCAACGCCTTTTCGTGTGCGGTTGCAGATGTGGAGGAATCATCCTCACTATCAGAGGATTCCGGGTGCCTGGTTGCATAGTGACCCACGTCCGCAGTGGCCGAATCAGATTCAGGATCTGATGAGACAGATGAGGAAAGGGAAGGCGGGGAGACCTTTTTGCTAGTCTGTCGCTCGAAAGCCACCTCCACCCGAGACACAAAGGACTCCAGACGTCAGTGCATCGATTAATGGTTGGGACTCGGAGGGCCCGCAGCCTCAGAGAGGGGATCAGGTGGGGAACCCCATAAAAAAGGTGTAAAACATTGCAAGTGACAACCCCCACCGTGCTGGCAGCACCATCCAGTCACCAGGCACAAAGCACCAAGCGATCCTCAGCAGAGAGGGAGAGAACCCCCCCAGACTCACCACCCAGCAGAAACAGGCACCTGCAGCCACCAGGATAATCTGCACTCCACGTGCGGCGTTCAGGAAGTGGAAGGATCCAGGAGTCAGCACCAGGGGATGAGGAGGGGCTCCCACCGCCAAAATTGCCGCCGCTATTTTCAATGGCTAACCACTGCAAAATGGCTGCCGGACTACACAAACATGGCCGCCATGCAGAGAAACACACAGGCTACAACAAAGTGGCGGCCCCACGCAAGACCACAAGTCTTCCAGGGACCCAGGAGGGATCCCTAGGCCTCAGGACAGACCCAGGCAGCTGTACATCGGTCTGGGTTCAATATAGGGTTCATGTCTCAAATCACACTGCTGCAGAATCGCATGTGATTTGAACAGGAATGCGGTGCAATTCCTGTCAGAATC
Organism: Pelophylax lessonae; assembly: GCF_965119305.1. NCBI lineage: Eukaryota > Metazoa > Chordata > Amphibia > Anura > Ranidae > Pelophylax > Pelophylax lessonae. Next base: position 72,976,692 of record NC_138768.1, read on the forward strand.
GCTTGGGGTTCCCACACTGCACCAGTGTGAACTGGGCCTAAAAGGGAAACTTCACTCCGTCAGGGCCAGTTTACACCACAAAGCGGTGCAGGAAACTTACGCTTTGTGCATGTTTCCCGTACCATGTTCAAAATGCACTGCACTTGCGATCTGTAGTGGGTGCCAGTGAAATGCTAACGATACCCCAAATGCAGGTCACAAAACGCAGTGTGTTTGCCTGCACTGGATTACATGGTACAGAAGTGCAAGGTACATGCGATCCGGGTATATGCGAAAACAAACTGAAGCCAGATAGCATATGCTATTCATGGTGTGAACTGACAGCAGTGTCTTGAAGATCTCATACTGCAGCTAAACTACAACACAAGAGCACTTAGGCATAGGAAGTGATCTGCTATATCTATGCAGGGTTTGAAATGAAAAAAAGAGGTCGATTTTTCAGGGCGCTGTCTACAGTTAACATTTTTAGATGCTCCTTAGATAGCAAATCTTCACTTTTGAGTTCAGGTTAATTTTATTGGCAAAAAAGTGTTAAAGTATAACTAAAGGCAAAACTATTTTTTTAGTTTTGAATATAATGGAGAGGGATTAGAACACTTGTTAGTTTTTATTGCTGTCTGTACCCCTTTTAGGGAGATTCACCCTCTCTCTTTGTCCTGTTTACTTTTATCATTGAAAGTGAAGGTAAAAGAAAATCCTAAATTTTGGGTTGTCCCCAGAAAAGTAATAGAGGGGAAATCTTCCAACGGGGACACTAGTTCTGGAGACCTGGGGGTTCCCTAAGGAATTCCCTTGATTGGTAAGGATTTCCTCTCAGTTGCTGTTTGGCTATGGGACTGGAAGTGAATGAATATCTCTGCAATGAAAACACAGATGGCAAAACAAAATCTGAAAGGGGTTATAACCCTCCCTTACTCTATCCAAAAATGGAAAAAAAAAAGTTTGCCTATAGTTCTACTTTAAAGAGTAAAAAAAAAAAAAAAACAACATTCTCCACTGGGTGATCTGTACATTTCAGAGATTTTAACAAACATTGTTGCAGATTCCTACCTTTTGTTATTCTGAAGAAATTGCTGTTTGTCTGTGTATGTGTGCAGTGAATCGGTATGGAAGTGATTCTATAGCTATCAATCAGCTGCTGCACTTGCAGGATTCTAATGAGAAAAGTGACAGCATCTGCATCCCTATAGAAGTGATTTCCCTTTTCGGAGTATCCCACCAAAAATGACATTTTTGTTCCAGGGGATGCCCAAAATCTGACTTGTATCTTAGTGCAGACTTCTGGGAAAGTCAGTAAACCAATCACACAAGCAGGAAATTAAAATTCTGGTGATCATTCTGTACACCATCTGTATACAGAACACCTCCAGGTCGCCATATTGCATTCTACAGAAAATTACAGAGCTGCAGATTGAAAAGGAAAGGCAATTTGTAATAACATTTAATTTCAATATGATTTGTGTCATAATTGTATATGCTATATGTATATAAATATATATATATATATATATATATATATATATTTTTTTTTTTTTTTTTTTTATTTGCTATTTTTTCCCACAAGAGTGGAGTTTCCCTTTAATACAAACAATTTAGGAATATACACTGTATAAAACAACAGTTCGCAAACTTGCTAAAAAGAGAGAGAAAAAAAAAATTCAAATACGTTCCCCTTAAGTGTAAATGGTATTTGTGATGTTGCTGCATACCTGAGAGGGAGACGTAGTTAATATCATGACCTGCTGCCCTGGCAAATTTTCCAGATTGCCCAAATCCCGTCAACCGTGCATAAATGAGCTGCGGATTTTCTTTGAGTAGGACATCTGGACCGAGCCCCAGATTTTCCATCACACCTGTGCATAAAACCACAGACAGCTTTCATTACAAAAGAATACCAGAACATGCACCAGAAAGTTTCATACCACTTTTCTTGCAAATACCCTCATAAAAAGTGAAACTAAACCCTAAACATTAACTATTTTAAATTCCCTTGCTGCTAGCATTAGTAAATGGATAAGAAGTTAGGTCATATTTACTGTTTTTTTTTTAAACTTTTTTCTTTTTTTTTTACATTTCTTTTATCGTTTCCTGATTTCTGGCCTAGGCCAAAGTGATGCCATACATCTCAGGAGTCTGCATGGGCATTATTTAATTCTGCCCACAATTCAAAATCGCGAAAAGAGCAGCCCAAATCCAGCCACTAGGCTCTATCGTGTTGAATAGGAATTTTACTTGGGTTGTAAAAAAAAATTAAAGTCAACAGCTGCAGTATTTGTAGAGAAACAGGAACACACCAGTCCATAAAGTCCAGTGCTGTCTTCCATACCTACCAACTTTTTGAGATGGCAAGGGAAACCTATTAGCAAAAGTATGTAGGCATAGGACACATCCCTTGCCACACCCCCTCAAAAGAAAATTATACAAAAAAAAAAAAAAAAAAGAGTTAAAGGAGTTGTAAAGTCAGGAAGGTTTTTTTACCTTAAGGGTCCATTTACACTAGCGCGACTTGTCAGGCGACTTGGTCGCCTGAAAAGTCGCGATCGGTCGCTCGCCATTGAATAGTACAGGACCCGTTCTAATAGGAGCGACACAAGTCGCTCCGACTTAGAAAAAGGGTCCTGTGCTACTTTGGGGTGACCTGGAGGCGACTTGCATTGACTTCAATTACAGGTCACCCCACAAAATCCTGTCGCACCAGTCTGAATGGGCTGTTATGCAATGTCCACAAGTCCCTCAGCCGTCCTGGAACTCTCCCTCCTGATTGGCTGAGATCCAGCCGCGGCGCCATTGGATCCTTCGGCTGTCAATAAAAGTCTGTGAGCCAATCAGGAGAGAAAGGGGGAGGGAACCAATCTGCAGCTCTGTGTCTGAATGGACACGCGGATCTGCAGCTCAGCTCGGGTGACCCCATAGTAAGCAGCTTGCTGTGGGGGCACTCGATAGGAGGGAGGGGCCAGGAACAGGAACGAGGGACCTGAGAAGAGGAGGATCCAGGCTGCTCTGTGCAAAACCATTACACAAAGCAGGTAAATATAACATGTTTGTTTTTTTTGGGGGTTTTTTAAAAATGAGACTTTACAATCACTTTAAACTCACAAGTGCTTTTTTAACCACTACTATTCCTTTATACTGGCTTTTGAAATTTACAAATGCAACAATTTAGAAATTGGATGAAAAGTTTAGCACTGGGAAACACTTTTTTCGAAAGTTAAATAGTGCATTTTATATATAACTATATAGATCAGATCAAAATGAGAAACAAATGAGGAGGAAAGAGGGACAGAGGTACTTTGTTCCTAATCAGGGACAGTCCTTCAAAATCAGAGACAGTTAGGAGCTTTGGCCTTCCCTGCAGCTGATTCTTCTACTTGGCTCTCCAGCTGCGCCATCTTCGATTTGGTAGCCAACGGACTTCCTAATGTTGCACAGCAAGCAGTGCAGTGAGACTGGTCCTGCAGCCTCCTGGGGCATGTGACACGTCCCAGGAGACTGCAGGCGGTGAGGGGGGGCAACTGCACAACACTCCCACCTAGAAAAAAAACTGTTAAGGGGGGGGGGGGGGGAAGAGAATGAGCTGCACATTTCTTTTTGGATAAAAGTCTGCAGCTTTCTTTAAAAGGAAGTCTGATGATCTTGCCGCCAAGGGTACTTCCTGTTCTAGGATGACTGTCTTCCAGTTTTGCTCCTGTGTTGCTTCCCTGATGGAGACAGCTGTGCCAATAGTATGCATTTCATGGGCATTGTCACTGCTGTCACGGGAAGCAGGTCTAGGGCTATAATGTGCAGCTGATTCTGGAGTTAAGGCAGCCACACATGGATAGAAATTCGGCTGGTTCACCAGGGACCGGCCAAATTTCGATCCATGCATGGGCAGCCTGTCGGGTTCTTACCTGAACGATGAGTGCCGCTGGCTGATCAATGTGTTCTGACTGTGGGAAAAGCTCCCTGCCTCAGAACAAAATGTCACAGTGGGAGTGATTCCCCCATCCTGCTGGTTGAATAAAAAAAAAAAAAAAAAAAGAAGATCAATGTATCAATGCCTAACAGTATGTAGACAGGAAGAACTTGAAAAAGGCGAGAGGAGATCACCAGTACTGAGATACAAAACAGGATGAAAAAAAAGTAAAAAAAAAATGTAATTCATAGTTTCCTATTTAATAAGGTTGAATAAAGACACTAGTCCACCCAGTTCAACCTGTGTAGGTGTAGGTGTGTCAATGTCAATAATAATTTCCCATATCCCTGTATGTTGTGTTCACTAAGATGCAAGTCCACTAGTCTTTGAAATAATTAATACTCCCCGCTGACACCACCAATTGTGGAAGAGAGTTCCACATTCTTATCACCCTGACAGTGAAAAACCCCCTACGCATCTTAAGGTTAAACCTCTCCTCCTCCAATCTCATTGTGTGACCCTGTGTCTTCTTACACTCCCTGACACTGAATAGTTTTCTTCTTACTCTGGGATCACCATTGAGGTATTTGTATACCGCTATCATATCTCCTCTCAAGCGTCTTTTCTTTTGGGAGAATAGGTTTACGGCTTGTAGTCGTTCCTCGGATTTGAGGTTCTGCAATCCTTCTTATTAATTTTGTTGCCCTTCTCTGCACTTTCTAGTTCCAGCACATCCTTCCTGAGGATTGGGGACCAGAACTGGATGGAATAATCCAGATGTGGCCAAACCAGAGTTCTGCAGCACTGGGAACATGTTACATGTTCCACCCTAAAATTGGATGAAACAGGTAACATGTTCCCAAACGTGAACTTATCCTTTAAAGAATAACTAACTAAAGGCAAAACTTTTTTTTATTAGTTTTGGATAGAGTAAAGAGGTATTAGAACCCCTGTCAGTTTTTAGTGCTGTCTGTGCCCCCATTAGGGGGGAATTACCTTTTTTTTATTTGTCCTGTTTACCATCATCATTAAAAGTTAAAGTTAAAGAAAATTCCATATTTTGAGTTGTCCCCAGAGAAGTAATAGAGGGGAAATCTTCCAATGGGCACACTAGTTCTGGTGACCTGGGGGGTCCCCAGGGAATGCCTTTAATTTTCAGGGATTTCCTCTCACTTCCTATTTGGCTACAGGACAGGAAGTGAAATCTCCGCAATGGGACACAGATGGCGGAAAAAAAAAATCTCACAGTGGTTATTAACCCTCCCTTACTCCCAAAATGTTTGCCTTTAGTTCTACTTTAAATGCTAAGTTCACTTTTTTTCTAAATTCCAGTTCCCCTATGTACCAATATACCCATTGTGACGCTGAAGCCCTCTAAGGCTCCATGTACACGGGACGCTGGAAATGGCTGTTTTTTTCAGAAGCCCCTGAACGCAGCTCCATGTTATCTTATCTGTCCATGTACACATGGTCGTTTACAGTCATTTGCAGACAGTTGCGTTCAGGGACTTTTTTTAGAATGCAATTATTTGCGTTCGAACGTGTGTTTCCCGGCGTTTCAAACGCAGAAACAATGCCGAACGTGACTAAACGTGACTGAACGTGATGAACCTACGTTCAGCCACGTTATAAGTTTTTTTTCTTCCATTCAAAAACAATGGTTCCCTATTGATTTAAATGGAAGTCGCACCGCAAGTCAGATCCGACTTGCGGCGCGACCTGCACTGAGAATCTTGAGGTGGAACTCCACGCCAAAAATGGGAAAAAAACTGCGCCCCCCCCCCAGGTTCCAAACCAGGCCCTTGGGGCCCGGTATGGAATTTGAGGGTAGCCCCACACTGAAAAAACGGCGTGGGGTCCCCCCCCAAAATCCATACCAGACCCTTATCCGAGCATGCAGCCCGGCAGGCCAGGAAAGGGGAGGGGACGAGCGAGCGGCCCCACCCCCCCTGGACCACACCAGGCCACATGCCCTCAACATGGGGGGTGTTGGTGCTTTGGGGCAGGGGGAGCTCTGCACCCCCCACCTCAAAGCACCTTGCCCCCATGTTGATGAGGACAAGGGCCTCATCCCCACAACCCTGGCCGGTGGTTGTGGGGGTCTGCGGGCAGGGGGCTCATCAGAATCTGGAAGCCCCCTAGATCCCGGACCGCCTCCCTATGTGAATGGGTATGGGGTACACTGTACCCCTACTCATTCACCACATAAAAGGCAGTGTAAGGAAATAACGACAGGAGACGTTTTGGAAAGTTTATTAAAAATCTTCATCCGGTTCTTCTTGTCTTCTCCTCTCCGGGGTCTTCTGCTCTTTTGCTGTCCGCTCTTCTTGTGTTCTCCTCTTCGGGGTCTTCTGCTCTTTTGCCGTCCTCCCTTCTTTTCTTCTCCTCTCCGGTCTTCTGCTCTTTTGCTGTCGGCTCTTCTTCTTCCTTCGGTCCTCCTCCGACGACGTCTCCGGTGATTATGGCGGTCTCCGGTCTCTGCAGCTTATTATATAGCCATTAGGGGCGTGGCCCCCGATGACGTCATCGGGAGGCCCTGCCCCCTCATGTCACAGATGGGGGAGAACTGAGTGATCAGCAGTGTTTGGTCGCTCAGTTCTCACTACAGAGTCGGTGGGGGACAGATGCAGCATTGGATCAATGCTGCATCCACCTAGGTAAGTGTAAGGTTTGTTTTTATTAGAAAGCCCATAATTCTCTTTTAAAGTGGTTCTAAAGGCAGAAGGGTTTTTTTTTTTTTACCTTAATGCATTCTATGCATTAAGGTAAAAAAACCTTCTGTAAGCAGCGCCCCTCCCACCCCTGCTCTCAATCACAGCCAGTGAGCAGGGAGTGGGGAGGTGGGGAGTTAGTCTGTGTGTCAATGGACACACAGAGCCGACTCAGGAGCGAGCACATGTCCCCATAGCAAGCGGTGGGGGAGGAGCCAGGAGTGCCAGTGTTATATATTTTTCTTTAATCGCCTTAATGTTTTGCTATACAACAATATCATAAAACCTCACTGTTTTATACTTTGGTCTTTTTACTAGTAACTATTACAGTCCTGGCATTCTTTGCTTCCTCTTTGTAGTAATTAATTCCTTTATCTGAACTCTTTCATGGATCTTTATGCTGCACTTTGTATGTCGATTATGTGTGAACAAAAGCATTTAGTTAAACCATGTTTTCACACAGAGAAGGTTGCAGTTTTTCTGAAGCTGCTGTGGGATTTTGTTAAGGGAAAGGTTTAGGTATAAATAGGGTTTCCTGGGGTTCTTTAATGTAACAAATAAAAAATATCTCTGCATGTACTACTTCCTGCTGACATCAGGTATGTGACCTGCATTGTGTTATATCATGCATGCCTGGCAATTACAATGCGGTGAGGTTAATTCCAGTAGCTATATTACCCCATTTATCTAATTATTACCTATTTTCTTTGGCACTGGACCACCACTCATCACTTATGAAAGTGACAACGAAGAGAAACACCGACAGCCAAATTGGGTGTGGAAAATCCAGCTTCAGAAGCTTATTTTTTTTTTTTCTTAATGTAGAATTCCATGCAAAGCCTAACTATGTTTAAAAAAAAAAAAAATGCTTCCTCACCCTTCCTAACACTTATTCTTTCTAATCTGTGCAAGAAAGATCTGTACACTTGCCTATATTCAGACTGCTCCAGTCTAGTCACGTGATCATTTTCCTCTGTCAGTCAGCAGCTGCTGCAGGGGAGAGGAGGGAGCACCAACAAAGGATGGGCCACAGGAGCCTATATGTGTGATGTCCAAGCTTCAAGGCATTGCCAGCCATTGTCAGGGCACTCCCTCCACTCCCCTTCAGCCACCGCTGACTGACACAGGGAGATCACTTGACCAGACTAGAGTGGCCTAAAAATGGATCAATATACAGACCTACTTATGCAGGTTACTCAGAATAGGTGTTACAAAGGGGGAGGGAGCATTTTTAAAGCTGGTTAGGTTTTGCAAAGGGATTTTAATTTAACCAATTCAATACTGGGCACTACCATGCCCTTCCTGCCCAGGCCCATTTTCAGTTTTTAGCGTTCTCACACTCTGAATGAAAATCTTTTTGGTGGTATTTAATCACCACTGGGTTTTTTATTTTTTGCTAAACAAACGAAAAAAGACCGAAAATTTTGAAAAAGAAAAAAGGTTTGTTGTAAAATTTTGCAACAAAGTAATTTTTCTCCTGCACTGATGAGGCTGCACTGATGGAGCTACACAGATAATCATAGCACTGATCAGACGGCCAAAGAGTGTGCCAAATGCGCGCCCCCTGCGAGGTTATGGGAGAACATCCATGGACACCCTCCCAGAACTGGCCAACTGCTCTGTAGCTGTTTTTTGGCTAGAACGCAGTCAGGAAGCTAGTTAAATCTTTAAATATGGTGAAAAGAGTGGGGGTGGGAGTGAAGGATGGGGGAGGGAGAGCGTTGCATGATGATGGGTTTTAAATGTTAAATTGCATTTTAGGGTGGAAATTAAAAGTAAATGTTAGGGATACTCAAGGTTAGGTTATGTAGCAGGATTCCCAGCCATTTTGCTGGATGAGGGTCCGCCAGGGTTACCGCTAGTACCAAAAGCACATTTAAGCATATTCTTCAAGTGTGAGCACTGAGACAAGGAACAGTTCAGTATCTTTGGGTTTTTTGTATTTATTTTGAACTTGGATGGGAGAAGGGATGAGTGGGATACTCCTCTGGCTCAACTATACACAATTTGAGTGGGACAACTGAAAAACGCCCGTTGGCGCTGACTTGACGTTGGCTAAATGCTGGTCAACGTCGGTTGATGCTGGTTAACACTGACTTGCTGTCTGTTAACGCTGAACTGACTTCTGACACTTTCATGTGGCACAAAGTCCTAATCAAAGCTTCCTTGACCCCTCTTCACTGAGGTAGCTACTTGTAAGACTGCTGCATTGCTTACACTTCTTTCACACACACACACCCTCTTTCACACACACAGTTATCTTCAGGGCTTAATCACTGGCACCCCCTCTCCAAGCCCTCTCTACTGGTTTGCTGGCTCCTGGATCCCTCTGACCTTCTGGAGTGGTCCCCTATCCTAGGCAGACCCCTGGGCAGTGTACAATACTAACAACACTGCTTTCCTGGAAACTTCTGCCCCAGCAGCTCCACTCGGTCCTCAGCACACTGGATCCCTCTCTGCAGCTCAGCTCAACCTTCTGTCCTTCAGGCCGACCGCCAAGGACACCTTCTCTAGCGCTGACCAGAGGAGAGACAGCTGTCCACCCTCCTCCTGGGACTCTGCTTCCTGACAAAGACACCCTGTCATGTGCTCCCCTCGGACTTCTACCCCATCCCAGGATGCATTGCGGCAGATTCTGCCCTCTGGGATAGATACAAGCCCTGGTGTGCTATTGGTCAGGTTTCCTCCACTGCCCAATAAGAGCCCTTGTTGGACCCAGTGGGGAGACTCCCCAAGCTCAACAGACACACCTGGGAACACATGACAGCCTGCTGAACAATCAGAACCCCCTAATAAGCAGGCAGGCCCCCACCCCCCCTATGGATTTTCCTAGCACCTACCTAGGAGGGTGCTACAGTTAAAGAACAAATTCTCTATAGCTTTAGTAACCTAACTTACCTGTAATGAGGGACACCTCATTTTATGCAGGCAGCTGTATCCTGTAGAAATCTACTTTTCAGGGATGCCCCGTCCTCTTCCTGCAGCTGCAATGGTAATAGCATCAAGTCTTCATCAAACTCTCCCTCATTCACAGATCATTTTACATGCAGTGTGCACTATGATACAACTTTTCTCAATGGAGGAGGAGGTGGCAGGTCCACATTGGGAGCTTGTTTACTGCAGCTTCACAGAAGACTCAGAGTCATTAGGCCTTGCAATGCTAGAAGTTCAGCAGCAGGAAGAGGCCGGGGAATCCTGGAGTCATCAAGCATTGCAATGCTAAAAATTCAGCAGCAGGAAGAGGATGGGGCATTCTTGCACAAAAGATTCCTACAGGATTCAGAGGGATGAACAGTAAACTCCAAGCATAATGTGCAAGTAAACAGTAAACTGCCACATTATGGCTGGCTAATCTTCTGTTCTATTCTGCTACAGCACTGACAAATCCATGCTTGTTATCATCGCTCCATCGCCACCATCCTCTACGTTGTTTCACTCGGACGTGAACCTTTCTATATGCAACTTCTGGGTGTTTGTGCTGGAGTTATATTATGCAGAGACCTGGCTCATTTCTCAGCATCTTACAGTGTATGCACTGCACTAGTACACAATAAAGAAATGGCTAGAATGGTGAAAGATTAATTTGCCACAAGACACGTACAACATCTCTTCTACCTAACACTCTACTAGCTTGCAATATTTTGTTACACTTTTAAGGAATTTTCCTTTTCTGCCCTAAAAGTGTGAAAACTCTTCCAACTGTACCCAAGCTCTGACTAGGCTGCTAGATTTTATTTTTTTTCTCTGTAATGGATTTGCAGAAGTCTAGAGTGCTGAAACTTGTTTTGAGTCCACATGAGGCAAAAAGTGAAAGAGCCATTTAACATGTAAACCAAACAATTTTTTTGGCATAAGTAACTTGTAGGCAGGATGAATTGCATTTATTTGATTTCTAGTAGCCTGCCCAGGCTGGGAAAGGGGTTAAGCGCTTTTGGCCTAGTTCCCAGGCTTTTTGATTTTGGTGGGCCCACCTGTGTTATAGGGAAAGCCCTGATCAGATGGACGATGAGGACATGGAGAGGCAAGGAGGAGAATGGATCCTCCAATCTACATTGATACTCCAATCTACATTGTACTGTGTGTGTGGGGGATGGGGGGGGGGGGAGTGTGAGTACTGCAGGAAGTAAGGATCAGGTAGGTTAGTGTAGGGGTGAGGTAGGTCAGTGTAATAGTCAGATAGGTCAGTGTAATGGTCAGGTAGGTTAGTGTAGGGGTCAGGTAGTTCAGTGTATTGGTCAGGTAGGTCAGTGTAGGGGTCAGGCAGGTCAGTGTATGGGGTCAGGTAGGTCAGTGTATGGGGTCAGGTAGGTCAGTGTAGGGGATCAGGTAGGTCAGTGTAGGGGGATCAGGTAGGTCAGTGTAATGGTCAGATAGGTCAGTGTAGTGGTGAGGTAGGTCAGTGTAGGGGTCAGGTGTGTCAGTGTAATGGTCAGATAGGTCAGTGTAATGGTCAGGTAGGTCAGTGTAATGGTCAGGTAGGTCAGTGTAGGGGTCAGGTAGGTCAGTGTAGGGGTCAGGTAGGTCAGTGTAGGGGTCAGGTAGGTCAGTGTAGGGGGCAGGTAGGTCAGTGTAGGGGGCAGGTAGGTCAGTATAATGGTCAGATAGGTCAGTATAGGTGTCAGGTAGGTTAGTGTAGTGGTCAGGTAGGTCAGTGTAGTTGGTCAGGTAGGTCAGTGTAGTGGTCAGGTAAAACACATAGGTTACATGGGCAGGGCAAAGGGGGCGATGTCAGGGGCGGAGCGGGGTGGGGGGGCAAAATGAGGTTTCGCTTAGGGCAGTGATGGCAAACCTTGGCCCCCCAGATGTTTGGAACTACATTTCCCATGGTGCTCATGCACTCTGCAGTGTAGCTGAGCATCATGGGAAATGTAGTTCCAAAACATCTGGGGTGCCAATGTTTGCCATCACTGGCCTAGGGTGTCAAAAATCCTTGTATCAGACCCACTCTCAAACTCATTACTCTGAAACAGTATCAGATATGAAGACAAGCTTATACGCAGGGTATATTGAGATTAATGAAGCCTATAGAGAAACAATTTTTATAGAATGGCCAACAAGTACTGTAGCACCTGCAAGTCACTGAACTCTTAACAGATTGTTATCTTATCTCCCCATCTCTTGTACTCTTGCTCATGATAATATATTATAACCTTGACAAAGCAGATGAACTGTAGGGCATACAAAAGAAGTTTGCATTATCTGTTGCATTTGTTTTTTTTTTTTAAGTGTAATCTTTCCAAGCTCTAAGGACTAATCAATACCTAAACTGCTTACTATCATATCCATTTATGGGGAGCAAACAAATCCGCCATAGGGATATACACTTGGATATCAATTGGTTGGGATCACAAGAAGACTGTGTGTTCACAACTGCTCCTATTGTTATGTGTGCCAGAACAGCGCCCTGCTGTTAGGAAGGGCATGCCAGTAGACAACATGGTTCCTCTAGACCAGTGATGGCAAACCTTGGTACCCCAGATGTTTTGGAACTACATTTTGCATGATGCTCAACTACACTGCAGAGTGTATGAGCATCATGGGAAATGTAGTTCCAAAACATCTGGGGTGCCAAGTTTCTCCATCACTGCACTAGACGGACTTCGGTGTCTCTTAACAGGCTAATTCTTGCTTCCTTTTGTACAAGTAGGAATTTGACTAATACTTATGCACATGCATATGGGCACACGCAGAGGTGACATGTTGGCTCCAAATGGGCTATTTACCACTTAACCACTTAAGCCCCGGAGGATTTGGCTGCTAAACGACCAGGGGGTATTTTGCGATTCGGCACTGCGTGACTTTAACGGACAATTGCGCGGTCGTGCGACGCTGTACCTAAACGAATTTGGCGTCCTTTTTTCCCACAAACAGAGCTTTCTTTTGGTGGTATTTGATCACCTGTGCGATTTTTTGATCATGCGCTATAAACAAAAAAAAGCATCAATTTTGCAAAAATAGCAACATTTTTCACATTTTTTTATATGAAATTCCCCCCAAAAAAAATGTAAAAATCAAAATTTTTTAACATTTTCGGCCAATTTGTTTTATGCTACCTATGTTTGGTAAAAAAAAAAAAAAAAAAAAAAAGAAAAAAAAAAATCGCAAAAAGCGTATTTTGATTGGTTTGCGCAAAAGTTATCGCGTTTACTAACAAAGGGAAAGATTTTTGTCATTTTTGTTGTTTTTTTTTTAACGCGTAATGGCGGCGATCTGCGATTTTTTTTGCGGTACTGCGACATTGCGGCGGACAGATCGGACCCTTGACTGACATTTTTTCACACTTTTGGGGTTACCAGTGACATTTCTATAGTAATCAGTGCTATATATATGCACTGTTACTGTAAAAATACACTGGTAGTGAAGGGGTTAACTTTTTTTTTTTTGGGGGGATTTCATATAAAAAAATGTGAGAAATATTGCTATTTTTGCAAAATTGTCGCTCTTTTTTTGTTTATAGCGCGTGATCAAAAAATCGCACAGGTGATCAAATACCACCAAAAGAAAGCTCTGTTTGTGGGAAAAAAAGGACGACAAATTCGTTTAGGTACAGCGTCGCACGACCGCGCAATTGTCCGTTAAAGTCATGCAGTGCCGAATCGCAAAATACCCCCTGGTCTTTTAGCAGGAAAATCCTCCGGGGCTTAAGTGGTTAAAAAAAAAAAAATCTGATCACTTTTATTGCTGTCACAGGGAATGTAAACATCTCTTGACAGTAATAGGCAGTGACAGGTACTCTTTATGGATGGATAGGGAGACCCGGGCAGAGCCGCGGAAGGGGACGTCCCCACCTGCTCGCTGGGATAACGACTGAGTGGCTGCTGAGCTGCATCGGTTGTTATATCCTGAAACCTGATCGCGGGCTCTAAAAAACAGTATCGGGTTGATGCCTGCAGCGGCAGGCATCATCCCGGTTCAACCACTTCTTCAAGCCGACATACAGGTACGTCTGTTTGCGGGAAGTGGTTAAACTGTGTCAGTGCTCAGGATCAGTGCTGCTTTGTCTTTCAGCCTTCCCTGTATCCTTGTTATTTTTGTATCCTGATACCAGATGCTGTATGACCGCTGGCTTGTATGACTGCTCTCTGAACTCTGCCTGCACCAACACTAGCTTGGCCTTGACCTTGGCTTCTGCCTGCCCCATTTGCTTCTCTTCCACCGATTGGCTCCTGACCTGGCTTGTACCCAGTCCACGCTCTTGCCTGCTCCTCTGTACCTGATTCGCCATGCCAGTGTATGACCTGGCTTGCCTGACTCTGCTTCCTTACACATCCTACTGTGCCTGCTGTTCTATAGTCTGCTATTAGTGCATGCCTTACCTTTCCACTGTCGCCAGTACCATCCTGCCTCAGTCTGTCATCCACCAGCTGTCTACCAGACTGCCTGCTTCACTGAAGACTACTGTCGACCTCTCCTGCCTGGCGTGGATACCCGCTCTGCTACTGGCAAGAACTACAGGCACTCATGTGCCTTCTGTTTACACTACCAGCGGCCCCGTGTCAGAGGTGTAAGAGAGAACTTCCTAATCATTTCAGGCTCTGTTACCAGGTACGCGATACCTGCCATGATATCATTTGGAGCACAGTTTAGGCTGTGCCAGAGGTGTAGATACGTTTTGGTGACACCTAGGGTTCTCATCCATACAGGGTAAAGAGCTCCTTAAAGGGAAAAATGGTTTTGCTATTTTTTTACTGGGATTTGTAAGTTCTGTTCAGGGTCCCCGAGCACAGAGGTTTCATAAAGTGTTGGATAGGATGAAGCCTCCAACCCTAGTTCCACATTTTGTTGGTGACCAGCAAAGACTGATTGTGCAGGTGTGCACAAAACATATGTTAGGAGAGCTGACTATATTTCAGGACTCCGCCAGGGAGACAGACAAGGGCTCCACCCGGGAGACAGACGAGGGCTCCACCTGGGAGAAAGACGAGGGCTCCACCTGGGAGAAAGACGAGGGCTCCACCCGAGAGACAGAGGAGGGCTCCACCCGGGGGGACAGAGGAGGTCTCCACCCGGGGGGACAGAGGAGGTCTCCACCCGGGGGGACAGAGGAGGTCTCCACCCGGGGGGACAGAGGAGGTCTCCACCCGGGGGACAGAGGAGGGCTCCACCCGAGAGACAGAGGAGGGCTCCACCCGAGAGACAGAGGAGGGCTCCACCCGGTAAACAGAGGAGGGCTCCACCCGGTAAACAGAGGAGGGCTCCACCCGGTAAACAGAGGAGGGCTCCACCCGGTAAACAGAGGAGGACTCCACCCAGTAAACAAAGGAGGACTCCACCCGGTAAACAGAGGAGGGCTCCACCCGGTAAACAGAGGAGGGCTCCACCCGGTAAACAGAGGAGGGATCCACCCGGTAAACAGAGGAGGGCTCCACCTGGTAAACAGAGGAGGGATCCACATGGAAAACAGAGGACGGCTCCACACGGAAAACAGAGGAGGGCTCCACCCAGGAGACAGAGGGGGGGCTCCATCCGGGAGACAGAGGAGGGCTCCATCCGGGAGACAGAGGAGGGCTCCATCCGGCAGACAGAGGAGGGCTCCATCCGGGAGACAGAGGAAGGCTACACCCGGGAGACAGAGGAGGGCTAAACTGCGCTCAAAATTTATATCATGACATGGCTCTATCCTGGCATCACAAAATAATAGAAGGAGTTGTGACCAATACAAAAGTAGAAGTTCAGCCTATTCCTAACTAAACTTAAACCTGCTCCCATCCCCCTGCTAAATCCTATTATAACTACCCTGTCAAAGGAAGATGCTTATCGGATTCCCATGCCCCTTTTAATTAACTGAGTCATGAAATGTGTTTCTCAGATGCATATATTTGGCAGAATATCAGAATTTTCATTTTCAGTCAGGGCTTATTGGTGCAATATAAGTAGGGTTACACACTGTCTTCCACTTCTCTCCTCTCTAACTTTGAATGCAGTCGTAAATTACCTTGAATATTTGAAGTCCCCCCATCAAATCAGAAGCCCCCATTTCATCAGAGCCCCATTTTACATCAGAGGTCCCCCCACTATATATCAGAGCATCCCACCCCGCAAACCAAACACCATCCTCTCACATCAGAGTCTGCAGTACCCCTATCCTATCTTACGATCCTCATCACAGTAGCAGCATGGCACAGTGCAGGAGGTGGAGCAGGTCTGAATGATAAGCGGGAGGTGGAGCAGGTCCTCCTTTGAATGCTTTGGTGGCCTTGGATGTTGCTGCCAGGGATCTGCATCATGTGTTTCTATGGTGTGGTCGGGCCAGACACCAGCACCATAGCAACAAATGATGCCTCGTGTCCTGGCCTCTCAGTTTATTGGTTGTGCAGCCGGCTGAGCTGCACTATGGAAACACATGGCGCATACACAGAACAAGGTGGCTGAGGACCGAGTAAAATCTTTTAGCAGGCCAGATGTGGCCCTCGGACCATAGTGTGGAGACCCCTGACCTTGATGTTGTTTAGCTCAGTTATATTTTATGTTATGATTACTCACCATGGCGAAATGGCTCAATAAGGACATCTGACCGTTTGCACAACTTCTTCAGCACACTGATTCCTCCTGGGCTCTTGAGATCCAATGCTATAGACCTTTTACCACGTGCCATAGTGTCGCTTGCAATAGCACTTTTGGCCTTATCCACCCGGATTACCTTGGCCCCAAAGTCAGCAAGTATCATCCCACAGAAGGGCGCTGGGGCCAGTCCTGCCAACTCCAACACCTGAACACCAGCTAGAGCCATCACGTCACTATTAAAGAGGGAGAAAAATCATTTCAGAAGGCTTTTTCATTTAGAGGCGATTCATAGATTTTCATTTTGCATCAGAGGTTTTGAAGCAATGTTCCACATCCATTTTTTAGGAATCTTGCATTGATGTAAAATATACCTGGTTATTATTATTGCCCCACAGCACATCCATCCACAAGCTACATTCAGGTGCATGCTAAATTGATGGCATATAGACACAGGGAAGAGGGACAGGGAGGCCGTGTGGTTTTGTGAATGTTGAATTATCCATCACCATACTTTTTAAAAAATAAATATGATTATAGTTAAAAATAGAAACCTTGAAAATTTACAGGGTTTTTCTTTTCTTTTCGTTTTTTCGTTGATTTTATTGTCTGAGTATAGATCTAGGTTTGTCCCAAGCATGTTTGAAGCCATTTACTGTTGACTGTCTCACCGCCTCTCCTAGTAGTGTTTTCCAAGTATCAACTACCCTTTCAGTAAAATAATACTTTCTAAGATTAGTTTTGAACTTTCCTCCAGTTGGTTTGAGGTCATGTCCCTGTGTTCTTGATTTTGGTTTCATATTGAAAAAACTGCCCTCCTGAACCTTATTCACCCTCTTGATGTATTTAAAAATCACGTCTCCTCTTTCCATTCTTTCCTCCAGATTGTACATACTGTATTAATTTCCTGAAGTCACTCTCAATATATCTTTTATCCCCCAAACCTTTCATCATTTCTGTTACCTGTCTCTGGACTCATTCTATTTTATCAATATCTTTCTGTAAGTGAGGTCTCCAGGTTCGGACACAGTATTCTAAATGAGGTCTCACTAAAGATCTACAGTGCCTTGCGAAAGTATCCGGACCCCTTGAACTTTGCGACCTTTTGCCACATTTCAGGCTTCAAACATAAAGATATAAAACTGTAATTTTTTGTGAAGAAACAACAACAAGTGGGACACAATCATGAAGTGGAACGAAATTTATTGGATATTTCAAACTTTGTTAACAAATAAAAAACTGAAAAATTGGGCGTGCAAAATTATTCAGACCCTTTACTTTCAGTGCAGCAAACTCTCTCCAGAAGTTCAGTGAGGACCTCTGAATGATCCAATGTTGACCTAAATGACTAATGATGATAAATAGAATCCACCTGTGTGTAATCAAGTCTCCGTATAAATGCACCTGCACTGTGAAAGTCTCAGAGGTCCGTTTAAAGCGCAGAGAGCATCATGAAGAACAAGGAACACACCAGGGAGGTCCGAGATACTGTTGTGGAGAAGTTTAAAGCTGGATTTGGATACAAAAAGATTTCCCAAGCTTTAAACATCCCAAGGAGCACTGTGCAAGCGATAATATTGAAATGGAAGGAGTATCAGACCACTGCAAATCTACGAAGACCTGGCCGTCCCTCTAAACTTTCAGCTCATACAAGGAGAAGACTGATCAGAGATGCAGCCAAGAGACCCATGATCACTCTGGATGAACTGCAGAGATCTACAGCTGAGGTGGGAGACTCTGTCCATAGGACAACAATCAGTCGTATACTGCACAAATCTGGCCTTTATGGAAGAGTGGCAAGAAGAAAGCCATTTCTTGAAGATGTCCATAAAAAGTGTTGTTTAAAGTTTGCCACAAGCCACCTGGGAGACACACCAAACATGTGGAAGAAGGTGCTCTGGTCAGATGAAACCAAAATCGAACTTTTTGGCAACAATGCAAAACGTTATGTTTGGCGTAAAAGCAACACAGCTCATCACCCTGAACGCACCATCCCCACTGTCAAACAGGATGGTGGCAGCATCATGGTTTGGGCCTGCTTTTCTTCAGCAGGGACAGGGAAGATGGTTAAAATTGATAGGAAGATGGATGGAGCCAAATACAGGACCATTCTGGAAGAAAACCTGATGGAGTCTGCAAAAGACCTGAGACTGGGAAAGAGGTTTGTCTTCCAACAAGACAATGATCCAAAACATAAAGCAAAATATACAATGGAATGGTTCACAAATAAACGTATCCAGGTGTTAGAATGGCCAAGTCAAAGTCCAGACATGAATCCAATCGAGAATCTGTGGAAAGAACTGAAAACTGCTATTCACAAACGCTCTCCATCCAACCTCACTGAGCTCGAGCTGTTTTGCAAGGAGGAATGGGCAAAAATTTCAGTCTCTCGATGTGCAAAACTGATAGAGACATACCCCAAGCGACTTACAGCTGTAATCGCAGCAAAAGATGGCGCTACAAAGTATTAACTTATGGGGGCTGAATAATTTTGCACGCCCAATTTTTCAGTTTTTTATTTGTTAAAAAAGTTTGAAATATCCAATAAATTTCATTCCACTTCATGATTGTGTCCCACTTGTTGTTGATTCTTCACAAAAAATTACAGTTCAAAAGGCCCCTACACACGTACCGATTGTCGGCCGTAAAGATTTGGCCGACGACAGATCGGCCGGCCGATTGTAGGCTTGTTAGTATGATGCTTCCAACAGCCGACAGCGCATTTTCAGCCGAACAGAATCTGTCGTGCAAGCATTAAAATTTTTGTTGGCCAACACCAGAACGGCCGATTGTTCGCCAGTCAGTAGAGATTTCGGCCGACAGACAGCAGATTTGCAAGACTGGGCATGCTCAGAAAAGAAAAAAGACAAGGAAAGTTAACCATCACATGACATCACTTCTGCAGTCGGCTGTTGTTGGCCGACAAAATTCGTGTGCAGTCTTTTGCACTTTTCAACAGACAAGACAGCCCTCGGACAAAAGACGGACGATCGTTCGGCCGACGATCGGTACGTGTGTACGGGGCTTTAGATCTTTATGTTTGAAGCCTGAAATGTGGCAAAAGGTCGAAAAGTTCAAGGGGGCCGAATACTTTTGCAAGGCACTGTATATAGAGGAATCAGAACCTCCCTCCTCCTGCTGGTGTTCCCTCTAGTGATAACTAAAGATCTATATAGAGGAATCAGAGCCTCCTTCCTCCTGCTGGTGATTCCTCTAGTGACGCATCCTAGAATTCTAAATAAGCTTTGCAGTGTTATAAGTGGCACCGCTCCCACTGGCTGTACACTCCAAATTCATGGCTCTCAGCTTGGTTTCAACTATATAGGAGGCAAGAGGAAAGAACCATAGTGAAAATGGACAGTGCCAGGAAGAACACCACACACTCCCTCCACCTTCCAGAGTGGCCTCTCACCTTAATGAATATAATACGGGCATTGCACACATGAACAGATCACTGGCTCCGACCTCTTGTTAATCCTCTCACTGGTCAAACGATGGAAAAGGCAATCTCTTGTTCAACATAAGCCTGCTCCACTTTAAAGCTAAACACTCCTGTATGTCTCCCCAATGAAAGGGTAAGGAAGGACGAAGCCTCCACCCACGGAGGCGATACGCGTGCGGAGGGAGGAGGAACCTTAGCGTCTTGGCACGGAGGAGACCGAGTGACACCGAGTCTGTCTCGCCGTCCCGGTCTGTTTGCTGTTTTATGCCCGATGTCCATCTATTCAAGTAAGAGGCCACTCTGTTATATGTTTTTAGCCTGATTAAAGACTTTATTACACTATCCTGGCATCTCTTTCCTTCCTTACCCTTTCATTGGGGAGACATACAGGAGTGTTTAGCTTTTAAGTGGAGCAGGCTTATGTTGAACGGGAGATTGCCTTTTCCATCGTTTGACCAGTGAGAGGATTAACAAGAGGTCGCAGCCAGTGATCTGTTCATGTGTGCAATGCCCGTATTATATTCATTAAGGTGAGAGGCCACTCTGGAAGGTGGAGGGAGTGTGTGGTGTTCTTCTGGCTGTCTGCACCTGGCTCCTTTGGAATACATTGGGAATTCCTGCACTTAAGGACTATCACACCTTTTATCTGATCCTGCATTCGTTTCTTTCCAATGGACTGTGCATGTGTCATTGGTTTTACTGTTGTCTATTTTATTTAGTGTTTCAGAGAGCGCTGCACTGCCTATTGTTTTATATCTTTGTCACCCAGGTTTGTTTCTGTGCCTGTTTTAGTGTTCAGCTGCTAGCAGTTAGGGAGGAGCACTGATATTTTCATCATTGTTTAGTGCCAGGAAGAACATGCCAAACTGCGCCCCCCCCCTTCCGGGTTTTGCATGACCAATCATCTTACCTATGCCTGAAAACAACACCTGATCATTACACCTATGTATAGAGTGCAAAGGTTAGGACTGATTAATTTACCCCCTATGAGGCATTTAACATCTACATTTATATACACACAGATACAAACACTCACATATATACATAAAACCACCAGTTTAAGTACCTGTCTGACCCAAATGTCTTCCCTGACACTTCTTCATAATAAAGGCTTAAATCCCAATTCCAGGGAAAAAAAAAAAAAAAAAAAAAAAAAAATCAACACTTGCAATAGGGCCTTCCGTAGTGCATGGGTTAAATGCTCATTAATGCCTAGTACACATGATGAGAAAATATGAAAAGAACAAACGCATTGGGAGTGATCATCTAAAATCTGATTATAGTACATAGATTTCAAGAGCTAATTACGACAGTTCATGTAAAAATATCACAAAATATGCAGACTAAAATAAAATTCTTGTAAGATAACAGCACGAACAATTTTAATGTAATTAGTATGGTATTTACACAAAAAAAAAAAATGCATGCATGCTCGTAAATGAAAGGATACATTACAATATATCATTTCTGAAGTTGTATTCTAACTAGAATTTTTGTAACCAAAAACTAGCATGTAAAAAAAAAAAATTGTCTGAAATTCTCATTGAGTGTATGGGTCTTTTTATTCTATGAGCAGTAGATTAAAGCGGACTTTCGGCTGAATCTTTTTTTTTTTTTTTTTAAAAACACCCCTAGTATAGTTATCCTGTAAACTGTTCCCTGTTTGTTTTATGTGCAGCATGTCTCACTTACTTTATTCTTCTCCTGTACAGCGCGGCCATCTGCAGTCTGGACATCTGAAGCCCCACTATTCTTCTTCTGGGATTCTGTGCTACCCAGCATGCACCTCCCGTTCTCGCGCATGCGCAGTGCATCGCAATCGAGTCCCACCGCTTGCTACCAGCTGGCGATGCCCATTGACTCCTGGGATTGATGACACTCATCTCCCAGGAGCAAATGCAAAGCAGAAAATGACGTAGGTGGCCGCAGAGCAATAAAAAGGAAGTGAAGAGATTTTTCAGCAAAAATAAGGTAAAGGAACCGAAAAAAAAAACACACCAAATCGTTTTTAGCATGTAAAAAAGTTATGTATGATAGGAAGTGTAAAATGTGTCCGGAACTCTGAGGTGCAACAACTGCATGATTCTCGTATGCAGCAGACTGTCGGTACTAGTGCCGCTCTACCTTCTGGTGAACTGGCAAGCACCAACGGCCTAGTACATCCTGGTCGTAGACAAACCAGCACTTCAGTAACACTTGGTGACGTGGCGAGTCCTATAAGTGCAGTTCAAGCTGGTGCATTGGCTAGCACAAGTAGTGGCCCGCAGCCACCAAGAATTTGAACACTGGCCCGCAGGCATAGTGCGTTTTCTGATGTGCTTGAATGCAGACATAGTGTCCTTCCTGGTGTGCTTGAAAATCCTGATTGGCAGTCTACAGATTCTGCAGCGCCCGTACTTCCCCCATTCAATGGCCAACCCGAAATTCAGGTGGAAACCGCGGATTTTACTCCCCTTGATTTTTTTTTTAGCTGCTTTTTCAAAGCAATGGACCAAAGCAATTTATAGGCTAATCAATTTATTGCTGCATATCCAAATTTGAGCCTTGCCAGACAACTTGCCAGGAAACGTATCACAGTTCCCAAATATAAGACCTTTCTGGACCTATCCCTCAGCATGGACATTACTAAAAAGAGTGGGTTGCAGTCATATTGGTCCACTGACCCAATTCATCAATATCTCAGCAGAAGCCTATTGAGAGGAAACGTCGTTAGAGAGGAGGCGTGTCGCGCCGCCACTGACGTCACGCGTAGCCCTGTCTGCAGCCTGGGCTAAGCGCATCCATTATCTACTACCGCTGGTATTTCCTGTCCTACATGTAAGTGCATAATTTTTATCCAATAAACGTTTTACTGGGGTAATGCACTATGGTCCGTTTACTTCTTGCCCCACACATGTCCATCTGGGGGAGCAATTAACAGCACAAACCGGCATTAGGAGCGGGACAGTACTATTGGCCACTTATCTATTGGATGAGCGTCTATTATTGAATTTACTCTGCACTTGATTTATCCATCATCTGGTAAGAAGCCATTCGTACTATACCACTGGGTGAGGTTTTAAAGGTATCTCTTTCCATCTAAAGGTTTAGAGTCTTCTCTGCGTTCCACCTTACTTTATCCGGTAAGGGGGAACACTAGCTGGTGGTGGGATTTCTATCTATTCAACACTGGATATATCACCATTTGGTTTAGGCGTTTTTGTAGAACTTGGTGAAGATTATCATTGGACCTTTACTTTTATTCACCTGTATCCACTTCTTGAATTTGGAATTATTTTGGATACTACCCACGGTTTATTTATTTGGGACAATTGATGCACTTTTGAACTCTGCGTTTTCATTTGTATAGTGCTCTTATTGTAATACACCTATTTACACTGTATTTGGTATATGTTTATCACTTACATTGTGTTATTGCCACTACAGACAATATTTAGCGCACCTTTTTCATCTCAAGATCATTTAACACTATTCAGGTAGCAGCTTTTTGATTTGTCAGCGCACCCCACATCTCACTATTCCAATTCATCATATGCCCGTGTTCTCTGCTGCCATGGCCAGGGCTAGATATTAGCAAATATTGCAGTTCATGCACTTCAAACGACAATGAACTCTGTCGTCCTCGCAGTGATCCTAGATGTGACCGGCTCCACAAAATCCGGTCCCTCGTAAACCACTTCAACAAAAAATTTGCAGCCTTGTTTATCCCCCAAAAAGCTGTCTGCATTGAGGAGTCCCTGATTAAGTTTTCTGGCCGCCTTGCTTTCAAACAGTTTCTCCCCAGCAAGCGTGCCAGATATGGGGTCAAGCTGTATAAGGTCTGTGACAGGGCAACAGGCTATACATGTAGTTTTATGGTTTATGAGGGAAAAGATAGCAATGTGGAACCCCCAACTGCCCAGACTACATGGGGAGCAATGGCAAGATTGTTTAGGACATGGTATTACCCTTATTCGGAAAGGGGTACCATTTATACGTGGACAATTTCTATACAAGCCACTTTTTAGCCACCTCTTTCAATTAGGAATTGCTGCATGTCGCACCGTGTGATCTAATCCCCAATGGCTTGAAAATGCCCCACTTAGTCAGGGGGAGAGAGCCTGCTTGAGGTGCGATGAATTGCTTGCAGTTGAGGTGGAAGGACAAATGGAACATTTTTGTTCTGTTTTACCTTCACGCAGACACGGCAGTCCAAATTACAACGGCGACTGGTGTTGTTGAGAAGCCCCTCCGTGTCCATGACTACAACCGTAAAATGGGATGGGGTGAACTTAACGACCAGATGTTGGGGCCGTACTTAGTTGCCCGTAAGGCCAGACGCTGGTACAAAAAAGTGTCTGTATACTTATTCCAATTGGCTCTTTTCAATGCTTATGTGCTATACAAAGAGTCAGGAAGAAGTGGATCCTTCCTAAAATTCCAGGAAAAGATCATCACAGCCCTTCTGTATTCAGAAGGTGCTGTGGCCCAATTTCCCAATCAAGATGCAGTGAGCCGGCTGCATGAGAGGCATTTTCTGGATGTCCTCCCTGGTTCCCCTACCCAATGAACACCACAAAGAAGATGCAATGTCTGTAGCAAGCACATATATAGGCGTGACACCCGCTATTTTTGTCCCTCCTGTCCAGGCTTGGTCTCTGCATCTATGACTGTTTCTGTCGCTACCAAACACTAGTAGAGTATTAGGATAGGGTACAGCATGGCACAGTCTAGGGCACACTTTCACACAGGGTCTCGAAAGATGTTAGATGGCTATCACATTTTGAGAGACCCTAACCTGGAACATTTACAGTAACAAAAAAAGTGTAAAAAAAAAAAAGAAAATAAAAAATTTAAAAAATAAAATTATTGTTACTGTGTTTTAATGTTAACCATTGTTTGCTTTGCAGGTATGTCATTCTACTGTTTTACTGTACTATTAGGCTCGGTTCACATTGGTGCAATGGAAGACATTGCATGTGATTCGCACAGCACTGCTTTGCAAATCACATGCGATATCTTTGCGATGCAAATTCAGCCATACAGATTGTATGGATGAATTTGCATCGCATTCGGATCAAACTCATGCAGGACCCTTTTTTTGGTCCACACCAGAATATGATCGCATAGGTGTTCACACCTATGCGATCCGATTCCTGTCCAAATTGACAGTTCGCACTGCGATATGCAAAGCTATCTGGGGGTGTCATTAACTCTGTATTGACACTCCCAGCATTTCGCATATGGCAGTGTGAACTGCCTGCAAGTCGGGTGCAGTGTAACCCGCAGTGGATTTGCAGGGTTTCCCGCATTGCACCCTGTGAACCGAGCCTTACTGTGTTTTATTGTTAACTATTGTTTGCTTTGCAGGTACGCCATTCAGCTGCAGCACTGATTTGTTTATTTTGACAGCAACAGAGCTTGCTCTCACAATATGTACAATTAGCGACTCCAGCGCTGTAGGAAGTGATTTCACCACCACAGTAAAAAAAAAAAGAGCATATATGGCAAAGCATAGGGGCTGGGGTGGACATAGGGGTGGATAGCCCCAAGCTTCGCCATATATTTTTAAATCTTTTTTTGGCACAGATTGCAATAAAAAAAGTTGATTTATTGAGTTAATGTTTTATTGATACTGTGTTTTATCGTTAACCGTTGTTTGCTTTGCAGGTACGCTATTCTCAGTCGCAGCGTTGATTTGTTTATTTTGCCAGCAACAGGGTTTGCTCTCACGATACGTATATCCATGACTCCAGCACTGTAGAAGGTGATTTCACCATTGTAGTTAAAAAAATATATATATGCTGAAACATAAGGGATGGGGGTGGACACAGAGGACAGATCTACCCTATATATGCTTTGGCATATATTTTTATTCACTTTTTTTGGCAAAGATTTCTTCATCCACATTGATCGATGCGAATGGAGGAATCTGTTAGGTTCTTTTTTTTTTTGTTCATGGAATGGAAAAAAATGGAAAAAAAAAAAAAAGAACAGTGCATCTTTAGAAGTGGGTAGATAAGGGCGGTAATCTATTGGTGGGCATACCACTGATCGATCGATGTGAATGGAGGAACATTTTAGGTTCTCTTTTTTTATTCAGCCCAAAGGCTGTATGAAAAAAAACAACATTACAATATATGCCCAACAGGAACCAGCAACGTACTGGTAAGTTGCTGGACTTTGAGTGGTTATACCGGAATGATGCCTGCAGGTTTAGACATCGTCTTGGTATTGCTTTATTATAAAAGCAATCCTAGTAGCTAATTGGCCCCTAGACTGCTTTTTCAAGCAGCAGGAGGGGATATCCTCCCCTCCCCCTGCCTTCCATGTTTTTTTTTTTTGGGCTCTCCTTTCCCACCGGGGAACCCGAGAATGCAGCCGGTGGTTCTGTCAGCTGACATTAGAGCCGATCGGAGACCAGAATGGCTCCAATCATCTCTATGGCCTAAGAAACCGGAAGCTACAAGCATTTCATGACTTCAGTTTCACCATATATAAAACAACACCATTGGGAAATTGGGAAAGCATCTTATCACACCGATCTTGGTGTGGTCAGATGCTTTAGGGCAGAGGAGAGATCTAGAGTCTAGTAGACCCCACATTTTTCAAAAAAAGAGTACCTGTCACTACCTATTGCTATCAGAGGGGATGTTGACGTTCCATGTGATAACAATAAAAACTATAAAAATAAATTAAAAGGGACATTGCAAAAATAGAATAAAAAGCAAAATAAATAATAAAAAAATTAAAGCACTCCTGTCCCCCCCCCCCGTGCTCGCGCGGAAAGGGGAACACAAGCATTGGTCTTGTGTCATATGTAAACAGCAATTGCACCATGCATGTGAGGTATCACCGCAAATGTCAGATCGAGGGCAGTAATACTAGCAGTAGACCTCCTCTGTAAATCAAAGTAGCTTGCAAAGGCTTTACAAAATATAGTTTGTCGCTGCTGCACGGGCATGCGCAATTTTAAAGCATATCTCATGTTTGGTATCTATGTACTTGGCATAAGGTCATCTTTTAAATTTTACCAAACATTTGGGCAATATAGTGTGTTTTTGTGCATTAAAATATAAAAAAAAGTGTTTTTTTTTTTTTTTAAATTGCGATTACAAAAATCACTGCGCAAATACTGTGTAAAAAAATGTGCAACCCCCACCATTTTAATCTGTAGAGACTCTGCTTTAAAAAAAATATATATAATGTTTGGGGGTTGAAAGTAATTTTATAGCAAACAAAATTTATGTTTTAATGTAAACAAAATGTGTCAGAAAGGGCTTGGTCGTCAAATGGTTAGAAGAGTGGGTGATGTGTGGGAAGAGCTTCTAATATTTGGCATAAAATGCCAGGACAGTTCAAAACCCTCCCAAATTACTCTTTTTGGAAAGTAGACACCCCAAGCCATTTGCTGAGGCATGTTGAGTCCATGGAATATTTTATATTTTGCCACACGTTTTGGGAAAATGACAAATTGTTTGTTTTAACCAAAGTTGTCACTAAATGATATATTGCTCACACATGCCATGGGTATATGTGGAATTACACCCCAAAATACATTCTGCTGCTTCTCCTGAGTATGGGGATACCACACATGTAAGGCTCCTTTCACACGGCCGCTCCGTGTGTCCGCAAATCATCCAATCCGTTTGCGGATGATTTGCGGACATAATGTAAGTGAATGGCACTGCGGGTGTCAGCGGAATACCATCCGCTGACACCCGATTTTCCTCCTGTCAGTTCTGTTCCGTTTTTACGAATGGAACAGAACCCTATTTTTCCTTCCGTGTAAAAAACGGAAAGGAAGGAAAATCGGATGTCAGCGGTGTCATCCGCTGACATCCGCAGTGCCATATACTTACATTATGTCCGCATATCATCCGCAAACGGATGGGATGATATGCGGGCACACAGAGCGGATGACAGAAATGTCATCCGCTCCATGGAAAAAAAAAAAAAAAAAGTCTCGCAGTGGACCTTTCACACGGAGCGGCCGTGTGAAAGGAGCCTAAGACTTTTTGGGAGCCTAGCCGTGTAGTGGACACCAAAAATCAGGCTAAGGGAATAAATTGCTCATTTTACTTCCCCACTACCTATCACAGTTTCGGAGGCCCTGAAATGTCAAGATAGCACAACCCCCGCCCCCCCCCCTAAATGACCCCATTTCAGAAAGTAGACACCCCAAGCTATTTGTGAAAGGCATGTGGAGTTCATGGAATATTTTATATTTTGCCACAAGTTTCGGGAAAATGCCAAAAACGTTTTGGCGGTCTAGCCGCATACAGGACCCCGAAAACCAACCACCGCTTTCAGGCTTTCCAAGGGCGTAAATTGTTGATTTCGCTCCTCACAACCGATTACAGTTTTGGAGGCCATGAAATGCCAAGACAGCACAAACCCCCCCCAAATTATCCCTTTTTGGAAAGTAGACATCCCAAGGTGTTTGCTAAGAGGCATGTCATTTTGCAGCTCTCATTTGATATGGAAAATAAAGAAAGAAAAAGGAAATTTTTATTTTTTAAATTTTCAAAACTTTGTGACAAAAAGCGAGATCTGCAAAATACTCAACATGCCCCTCAGCAAATAGCTTAGGGTGTCTACTTTCCGAAAAGGGGTCTTTTGGGGGGGTTTGTGCTATCTTTGCATTTCATGGCCTCCGAAACTGTGATAGGTAGTGAGGAGTAAAATCAACAATTTACATTCTTAGAAAGCCTGAAGGCGGTGATTGGTTTTCTGGGTCCTGTACGCGGCTACACTGCTAAAAAGTCTCACACATGGGGTATCCCTGTACTCAGGAGAAGCAGCAGAATGTATTTTGGGGTGAAATTCCACACTTTTTTTGGCATTTTTTAATCACTATGCCTCTCAGCAAATTCCTCAGGGTGTCTACTTTCCAAAAAGGGGTAATTTGGGGGTTTTGTACTGCCCTGCCATTTTTGCACCTAAAGAAATTAGATAGGCAGTCAGAAACTATAAGGTGCGTAAATTCAAGTAAATGTACTATAGTTTGTAGACACTATAACTTTTGCGCAAACCAATAAATATACACTTACAGAATTTTTTTTACCCATGACATGTGGCCGAATACATTTTGGCTTAAATGTATGACAAAAATTACATTTATTGTATTTTTTTTTCTATAACAAAAAGTAGAAAATATTTTTTTTTTTTCAAAATATTCTGTCTTTTTTTCCTTTTATAGTGCAAAAAATAAAAATCCCAGTGGTGATCAAATACCACCAAAAGAAAGCTCTATTAGTGGGTACAGCGTTGCATGACCGCGCAATTACCAGTTAAGTCAGCGCAGTGCCAAATTGCAAAAAGTGCTCTGGTCAGGAAGGGGGGTAAAACCACCTGGAGCTGAAGTGGTTAACACTAGGAGCAAAAAAACCATAGGAGCAAAAAAATTTACTGTGAAATCACGGCACACGAGGGCACACTCGTCTGACCTCCAATGAGCAAGTGCATCGCTCCCTGAACCCCCCCCGGGCACAAGGGTCCTGACCGGGGCAAGGCAGTCTATGGTCTACCTAGCCAGGTGAACCCCGGTCATTAGGCACCTGCTGAAACCAATCCTACAAGTACTTGGTGGAGGGCTCTGCCGAAAAGAGAACTCTGGTTGGGGAGACAAAAAAGACCAGGAGGCCAGAGATCCTCTCCCTGACATCGGTGCAGTCCCCAGTTTCCTACACTTTCCATCCCTGTGAGAAAAAAAAGTTAACCACACATACAGTGTAAGCGGCGGTGATGAATAGTACAAAAAAAAATAAAAAATGAATAAAAAAGTGCCTTGTGCTACGTACATGAGCTGGCTCGTCCATTTTAGTGGGTTGCTCTACACACCACAAAGGCAGCAAAGTACAGTAGTTCATGCACCTTTTTGAGTTTTGTGCTTTTTTCTTTTATTGTTTCCCAAGCAGCTTTTTTTTTTTTTGCGCAAAACACTTGTGTCTGCCTGCTGTGTTTGAGTTGCCATTAACAATGAATGGCATCGAAGGCGTAACATTCGATTTTGTGTGCATTAACATGCAGGCTTACAGGGAACATAATGAGCCCTGATTAGTGTGTTTCACAGTCAAAATCAGCAGGTTGGCGTGTATCCTGGAACAAATGATGGTCCCGGACTGCTGAGGAGGTCCAGAACTGTTCTGTCTAGCAGAAGTGTCAGGACCACAAGACCAGCTAATCAGAATTACAAAACTTTTAGAACGCAAGACACTTCACATGCAAATTTCAACTTTTTTTTTTTTTTATTTGCTAACTGCCCGAAGTTCCGCCTTACCATGGATAATCTTCTGAAGTGCACAATTTTATGTAATTCTTTTTTTTCTTTTTTTCACTTTTCTTTCTCTTAGCAGACATACTTTTCTACTTTTTCGGGTTTGTAAAGCAGAGTACTTTAGCATTTAAAATGTATCTAAAAATAATATATATATTTCTTTTGCTTGAAAATAACAGCATGCCAAATTGTAATAAGAGATAAGGAATGAAAAGCACTTTCACTTAACAGGATGGTTTTTAAATGCTTTATGAGAAGTTTTTTAGTACAGCACTAAGAGCACTTTGCATAATAATACATTCTAGCTACTCTAAAGCAACTCTTTATACTAAATACTCCAATCCGAGCTTTAATTCTTCACCTGAGAGCCCGGGGACCACATGCAGCCCTTAGGACAGTACATGATTAAAATGCTATCTACATACTTAAAAAAAAAAAAAAAGATTTATGCTCATTAACACTAGCTTTGTTCTCTAAACGAGCAATCTACATTTCGATCGCTCTATAAAGAGCATTTGCCAGGTGGTGAAGAGGCGGTGACCTCCTCACTGCCTGCTTTAACCGCTTGAACCCCACTCTAGCACACTGCCATTGCGTGCGTTGCATTTGGTTATGAGGCTCTTCCAGATCTCTTGTACCATGTCCCCAGTCTCTGACCATCTCTTGTACCATGTCCCCAGTCTCTGACCATCTCTTGTACCATGTCCCCAGTCTCTGACCATCTCTTGTACCATGCGCACAGTCTCTGACCATCTCTTGTACCATGCCCACAGTCTCTGACCATCTCTTGTACCATGCCCACAGTCTCTGACCATCTCTTGTACCATGACCACAATCTCTGACCATCTCTTGTACCATGCCCACAGTTTCTGACCATCTCTTGTACCATGTCCACAGTCTCTGACCATCTCTTGTAACATGCCCACAGTCTGACCATCTCTTGTACCATGCCCACAGTCTCTGACCATCTCTTGTACCATGCCCACAGTTTCTGACCATCTCTTGTACCATGTCCACAGTCTCTGACCATCTCTTGTACCATGTCCACAGTCTGACCATCTCTTGTACCATGCCCACAGTCTATGACCATCTCTTGTACCATGCCCACAGTCTCTGACCATCTCTTGTACCATGTCCACAGTCCCTGACCATCTCTTGTACCATGTCCACAGTCTCTGACCATCTCTTGTACCATGTCCACAGTCTCTGACCATCTCTTGTACCATGTTTACAGTGATTTCTAGTGGTGCCATGTAACATATCTCTAATCAATGTCTCCTGAAACATGTCCCCAATCTCCAACAACCTCTATAGCATATTCACATTCTCTGAGACCATTTCTTATATCCTGTCAGCAGTCTGACTATCTCTTGTACCATGTCTGCAGTCTAACCACCTTCTGTATTATGTTTACAGTCTCTGAACATGTCTTGTATCACGTCCATGGTTTTTGACCTTATCCTGTTGTCTGTCTGCTGTCTCTGAGGCTAAATATTCACTGAAGTTTATGTGCGGCCCTTTTGTCGATGTCAGGACACAGCAGTTTGCTTTTTACGGTGGCCCAAACATTCCTTTCCTGAGCACAATTCTTCCATGTTCAGGAGAGGGAGGTTGAAGCTCCCCTAAACGTAGCAGCTCCTAAACTCTGTAAAAAGCCTATGTGACACATACTGTAGGCTTTTATGGAGTTAAGTTTAGGAGTTTTGGCAAAAAAAAATGCCAAAAGCTCATAAACTCAAGTTTAGGAGCTGCAGTGTACATGAAGCCTTAAAGTGGATGTAAACCCTCACATATACCCAGTGAAGTGAACAGCCTCAGATGATATACAGGGATGAAACAAATCTCCCTAAATACGTTTTACGTGTATATCTGCTGTCTTCAGCTTTATATACTGTTTAGAAAGTATACATCTTGTTAAATTTTTTGTTTCCTGTTTCAGTTGTGGGAGTGTAGTCTTGGCATACACTGTGTGACAGCTGATTGAAGGAAAGGCACCCCCCCCCTACATAGGCAGAGGAAGGAAGGAAGGAATGTGCAGAGCTGTGCTATGAATAGACCTGCTCTCTGTTAACCGCTTGCCGACCCCCGCACGACTATTTACTGCAGCGGTCAGCCCCTCACAGGCAGATCGACGTCACGGACCCCCCCGCGCGCGTGTGACTGGCGGACACGATGTCCGCCGGTCACTCGGCGATCGTCAGTGCAGAGGGAGAAAGGCAGGCGGCTGATGTAAACAAGCCGCCTGTCATTCTCCCCTGTGTAGGAATAGTGATTATACGGTTCTACTATGTAGGACCGTTGATCACTGTTCCTACACCTCAAGCCACAGCCAATCACAGTTAGAATCACGCCCCTAGGGACACACATAACCCCTCCCTCTCAAAAAAAGTTAACCCCTTCACTGCCAGTGTAATTTTACAGTAACAGTGCATATGTATAGCACTGATTACTGTAGAAATGTCACTGGTAACCCCAAAAGTGTCAAAAATGTCAGTCAAGGGTCCGATCTGTCCGCCGCAATGTCGCAAAAAAAAAAAATTGCAGATCGCCGCCATTACGCGTTAAAAAAAAAAACAACAAAAATGACAAAATCTTTCCCTTTGTTAGTAAACGCAATAACTTTTGCGCAAACCAATCAAAATACGCTTTTTGCGATTTTTTTACCAAACATATGTAGCATAAAACAAATTGGCCGAAAATGTTAAAAATTTTTGATTTTTACATTTTTTTGGGGGGGGGGTTTCATATGAAAAAAATTTGAAAAATATTGTTATTTTTGCAAAATTGACGCTCTTTTTTTGTTTATAGCGCATGATCAAAAATCGCACACGTGATCAAATACCACCAAAAGAAAGCTCTGTTTGTGGGAAAAAAAGGACGCCAAATTAGTTTAGGTACAGCGTCGCACGACAGCGCAATTGTCCGTTAAATTCACGCAGTGCCGAATCGCAAAATAGGAAGGGGGTAAAATCTTCCGGGGCTTAAGTGGTTAATACAGCTCTATGAACCCGGCACAAATTTTTAGCTGCTTTTATCTCCTCTCTCTGAGAACTTGTCAGAAGTTATTATGTTGATAACAGAGGAACTGAGCAGAATAAAGACACAGGACTTAAGGCTTTGGAGAGAGATAAGTAAACCCTACAGATATACAGTACATGTGCCCAGGTCAAATTTCATGAATCGGGTTTACATCCACTTTAACCACTTAAGCCCCGGAAGATTTTACCCCCTTTCTGACCAGGGGGTATTTTGCGATTCAGCACTGCGTGACTTTAGCGGACAATTGCGCGGTCGTGCGCGCTGTACCTAAACAAAATTGACATCCTTTTTTCCCACAAATAGAGCTTTCTTTTGGTGGTATTTGATCACCTGAGCAATTTTTTGATCATGCGCTATAATCAAAAAAATAGCGACAATTTTGCAAAAATAACAATATTTTCACATTTTTTTATATGAAATTCCCCCCAAAAAATGTAAAAATCTAATTTTTTTTTAAATTTTGGCCAATTTGTTTTCTGCTACCTACTGTATGTAGAGTGCAACGGTTACCATTTTATTCTCTGGAGTCTAAGGTAAACATTTATATAATGTTTGAGAGTTTTAAGTAATTTCATAGCAAAAAATACAGATTTTACAACAAGCAACAAGTGTCAGAAAAATGCTTAGTCTTT
Organism: Pelophylax lessonae; assembly: GCF_965119305.1. Classification (NCBI taxonomy): domain Eukaryota; kingdom Metazoa; phylum Chordata; class Amphibia; order Anura; family Ranidae; genus Pelophylax; species Pelophylax lessonae. The sequence goes on from NC_138768.1 coordinate 73,010,170, forward strand.
AAGGCCCCTTTCACACGAACGATCCGATCAGATCTGAATGTCAGTTTTTTAGGCAGACATGATTGGATCCTCCATGCTTCCCTATGGGGCAGCGGATGTCAGTGGAGACATGTCCGCTGACACCTGCTGCCATCCGTATCCGATCCTGTCCATGAAATCCGGACGGATGGAATCCTTATTTTCCATCCGTCCAGGGGATGGGATCGGATGAGAGTGGACCGGCGGTCCGTTCTCATCCGATTCCCCCATAGAGAGCAGTGGGGCTCTGACACCTCCCTCACTGCACACAGAGTCGGAGCTGTCACCTGCCTGCTCAGCGGGGATTGGCGGATCGATCCCCCGCTGAGCAGCACGGAGTCCGCCAACGGAGGGGGACAGTGTGAAAGAGCCCTAAGAGTCGGTTCACACTAAGGCGACACGACTCTGTACTACTTCAGGGGCAATTTGTGCATTGCCATGCACCACGACTTCGGAGCGACTTGCAGGGACTTTACATAATGGAAGTCTATGCAAGTCGCTCCGAGGTCGCCCCGAAGTAGTACAGGACCCTTTTTCTAAGTCGGAGCGACTTGTGTCGCTTCTATTAGAACGGGTCCTGTAGCGGTCAATGGACCGCGAGGGAGCGCGACTTGTCAGGCTGACAAGTCGCGCTAGTGTGGACTGGCTCTAAGAGCCGGTTCACACTCATGCGGCTGCGGCGTTCGCATGTAATGTCGAACGCCGCAGCCGCATGCGCACTGCTCCTTCATTACATGCGATCGGCTGTCCGGTGCGAGTTTAGCCATACACTTTGTATGGCTAAATTCGCACTGCACCCACAGCAAACACGCACAGGACCCTTTTTTGCGGTTCACACTTGTGCGATCCGATCCTGTGCGAACTGCAAGATCGTACTGCGATATGCGATCAAACTGGGGGTGTCATTAAGATTACATTGACACCCCCAGCGTATCGCATATGGCAGTGTGAACTGCCGGGGGTGCGTTTGCAATGCGGAAACAGGCTGCGAATTCGCAGCCTTCCAGCATCGCATAAGTGTGAACCGGTGTAACGTGAGAATTACCTACCCTGTGAGAAAAACCTACCCTCGTCACTTCCGGCCAGAAACAGCTGAGCAGCGCCACAGTGCGCATGCTCAGAGCTCCCGATACGTAATGGAGCAGCTGAGGATCAGACTAGTGCGCATGCGCACTAGTATGAAATTATCACGGTGTCCGGTGTGGCGGTTCAATTAAAACAGCTGGGCTGCACTATCAGTCATCTCCGCTCCTCTCCCTGTCACTCCCCTGATCTTGGCTAGTAAATATAAAAGCGGCTCTCGGCTCCGTGATTTATCTTTTCATACAGCCGCCGCCGCTTTTATATTTACTAGCCAAGATCAGGGAAGTGACAGGGACAGGAGCGGTGATGACTCGTATTGCAGGCCAGCTGTTTTAATTTAACCGCCGCATTAAACACACTGCCGTGCGACCCTGAAGTGACGAGGGTAGGTTTTTCTCACGGGTAGGTAATTCTCACGGAACACCGGGGCTAAGAGTTTAAACTGCCCTCACGTACAGACGGAAGTTCATTCCTTTGATCTAAAAGAAGGAAATGATACATTGTAAAACATTGGGTTTATAGTTATCTAGCAGCCTTAACAATGTTGAAAAACATTTGCCAGCTCAGTGATGAATGTATAAAAAAGGGGATTCACTCCAGAAATAAAGAGATTATTCTCCCACTCTACAAGACTCTGGTCCGGCCACATCTGGAGTATGCTGTCCAGTTCTGGGCACCGGTCCTCAGGAAGGATGTGCTGGAACTGGAGAGAGTCCAGAGAAGGGCAACAAAAATAATTAGGGGAATGGAGGACATCAGCTATGAGGAAAGACTACAAGCACTGAAATATTCTCTCTGGAGAAGTGACGCTTGAGGGGGGATATGATATCAATGTACAAATACTGTACTGGTGACCCTAGCATAGGGAACAAACTATTCAGAGAAAGGGAATACAATAAGACACGTGGCCACTCACTAAAACTAGAGGAAGAACGGTTTAACCTTAAAACACGTAAGGGGTTCTTTACTGTCAGAGCAGTAAGGATGTGGAATTCTCTTCCACAAGCAGTCGTATCAGCAGGGAGCGTTGATAGTTTCAAAAAACTATTAGATGGGCACCTTAAAGACCACAACATACAGGGGTATACAATGTACAACATACAGGGGTATACAATGTACAACATACAGGGGTATACAATGTACAACATACAGGGGTATACAGTGTACAACATAGAGGAGTATACAGTGTACAACATACAGGGGTATACAGTGTACAACATACAGGGGTATACAGTGTACAACATAGAGGAGTATACAGTGTACAACATACAGGGGTATACAATGTACAACATACAGGGGTATACAGTGTACAACATAGAGGAGTATACAGTGTACAACATACAGGGGTATACAATGTACAACATACAGGGGTATACAGTGTACAACATACAGGGGTATACAATGTACGGTTAACAGCAAACACACACACACATCATAGGTAGAACTGGATGGACTGATGTCTTTTTTCAACCTCACTAACTATGTAAGTGATACATGACACACCCCCTCTATAGAGCTCAGTGATCTCTATATATGACACATCCCCCCTATAGAGCTCAGTGATCTCTATATATGACACATCCCCCCTATAGAGCTCAGTGATCTCTATACATGACACACACCCTCTATAGAGCTCAGCGATCTCTATATATGACACATCCTCCTCTATAGAGCTCAGTGATCTCTATACATGACACATCCCCCCTATAGAGCTCAGTGATCTCTATACATGACACATCCCCCCTATAGAGCTCAGTGATCTCTATACATGACACATCCCCCCTATAGAGCTCAGTGATCTCTATACATGACACATCCCCTCTATAGAGCTCAGTGATCTCTATACATGACACATCCCCTCTATAGAGCTCAGTGATCTCTATACATGACACATCCTCCTCTATAGAGCTCAGTGATCTCTATACATGACACATCCCCCCTATAGAGCTCAGTGATCTCTATACATGACACATCCCCTCTATAGAGCTCAGTGATCTCTATACATGACACACCCCCTCTATAGAGCTCAGCGATCTCTATATATGACACATCCTCCTCTATAGAGCTCAGTGATCTCTATACATGACACATCCCCCCTATAGAGCTCAGTGATCTCTATATATGACACATCCTCCTCTATAGAGCTCAGTGATCTCTATACATGACACATCCCCCCTATAGAGCTCAGTGATCTCTATACATGACACATCCCCCCTATAGAGCTCAGTGATCTCTATACATGACACATCCCCCCTATAGAGCTCAGTGATCTCTATATATGACACATCCCCCCTATAGAGCTCAGTGATCTCTATACATGACACACCCCCTCTATAGAGCTCAGCGATCTCTATATATGACACATCCTCCTCTATAGAGCTCAGTGATCTCTATACATGACACATCCCCCCTATAGAGCTCAGTGATCTCTATACATGACACATCCCCCCTATAGAGCTCAGTGATCTCTATACATGACACATCCCCCCTATAGAGCTCAGTGATCTCTATACATGACACATCCCCCCTATAGAGCTCAGTGATCTCTATACATGACACATCCCCTCTATAGAGCTCAGTGATCTCTATACATGACACATCCCCCCTATAGAGCTCAGTGATCTCTATACATGACACATCCCCTCTATAGAGCTCAGTGATCTCTATACATGACACATCCCCCCTATAGAGCTCAGTGATCTCTATACATGACACATCCCCTCTATAGAGCTCAGTGATCTCTATACATGACACACCCCCTCTATAGAGCTCAGCGATCTCTATATATGACACATCCTCCTCTATAGAGCTCAGTGATCTCTATACATGACACATCCCCCCTATAGAGCTCAGTGATCTCTATATATGACACATCCTCCTCTATAGAGCTCAGTGATCTCTATACATGACACATCCCCCCTATAGAGCTCAGTGATCTCTATACATGACACATCCCCCCTATAGAGCTCAGTGATCTCTATACATGACACATCCCCCCTATAGAGCTCAGTGATCTCTATATATGACACATCCCCCCTATAGAGCTCAGTGATCTCTATACATGACACACCCCCTCTATAGAGCTCAGCGATCTCTATATATGACACATCCTCCTCTATAGAGCTCAGTGATCTCTATACATGACACATCCCCCCTATAGAGCTCAGTGATCTCTATACATGACACATCCCCCCTATAGAGCTCAGTGATCTCTATACATGACACATCCCCCCTATAGAGCTCAGTGATCTCTATACATGACACATCCCCCCTATAGAGCTCAGTGATCTCTATACATGACACATCCCCTCTATAGAGCTCAGTGATCTCTATACATGACACATCCCCTCTATAGAGCTCAGTGATCTCTATACATGACACATCCTCCTCTATAGAGCTCAGTGATCTCTATATATAACACATCCCCTCTATAGAGCTCAGTGATCTCTATACATGACACATCCCCCCTATAGAGCTCAGTGATCTCTATACATGACACATCCCCTCTATAGAGCTCAGTGATCTCTATACATGACACATCCCCCCTATAGAGCTCAGTGATCTCTATACATGACACATCCCCCTCTATAGAGCTCAGTGATCTCTATACATGACACATCCCCTCTATAGAGCTCAGCGATCTCTATACATGACACACCCCCTCTATAGAGCTCAGCGATCTCTATATATGACACATCCTCCTCTATAGAGCTCAGTGATCTCTATACATGACACATCCCCCCTATAGAGCTCAGTGATCTCTATACATGACACATCCCCCCTATAGAGCTCAGTGATCTCTATACATGACACATCCCCCCTATAGAGCTCAGTGATCTCTATACATGACACATCCCCCCTATAGAGCTCAGTGATCTCTATACATGACACATCCCCTCTATAGAGCTCAGTGATCTCTATACATGACACATCCTCCTCTATAGAGCTCAGTGATCTCTATACATGACACATCCCCCCTATAGAGCTCAGTGATCTCTATACATGACACATCCCCTCTATAGAGCTCAGTGATCTCTATACATGACACATCCCCTCTATAGAGCTCAGTGATCTCTATACATGACACATCCCCTCTATAGAGCTCAGTGATCTCTATACATGACACATCCCCCCTATAGAGCTCAGTGATCTCTATACATGACACATCCTCCTCTATAGAGCTCAGTGATCTCTATACATGACACATCCTCCTCTATAGAGCTCAGTGATCTCTATACATGACACACCCCCTCTATAGAGCTCAGTGATCTCTATACATGACACATCCCCCCTATAGAGCTCAGTGATCTCTATACATGACACATCCCCCTCTATAGAGCTCAGTGATCTCTATACATGACACATCCCCCCTATAGAGCTCAGTGATCTCTATACATGACACATCCTCCTCTATAGAGCTCAGTGATCTCTATACATGACACATCCTCCTCTATAGAGCTCAGTGATCTCTATACATGACACATCCCCCTCTATAGATCTCAGTGATCTCTATACATGACACATCCCCTCTATAGAGCTCAGTGATCTCTATACATGACACATCCCCTCTATAGAGCTCAGTGATCTCTATACATGTCACATCCCCCTCTATAGAGCTCAGTGATCTCTATACATGACACATCCCCCTCTATAGAGCTCAGTGATCTCTATACATGACACATCCCCCTCTATAGAGCTCAGTGATCTCTATACATGACACATCCTCCTCTATAGAGCTCAGTGATCTCTATACATGACACATCCTCCTCTATAGAGCTCAGTGATCTCTATACATGACACATCCCCCTCTATAGATCTCAGTGATCTCTATACATGACACATCCCCTCTATAGAGCTCAGTGATCTCTATACATGACACATCCCCTCTATAGAGCTCAGTGATCTCTATACATGTCACATCCCCCTCTATAGAGCTCAGTGATCTCTATACATGTCACATCCCCCTCTATAGAGCTCAGTGATCTCTATACATGACACATCCCCCTCTATAGAGCTCAGTGATCTCTATACATGACACATCCCCCTCTATAGAGCTCAGTGATCTCTATACATGACACATCCCCTCTATAGAGCTCAGTGATCTCTATACATGACACATCCCCTCTATAGAGCTCAGTGATCTCTATACATGTCACATCCCCCTCTATAGAGCTCAGTGATCTCTATACATGACACATCCCCCTCTATAGAGCTCAGTGATCTCTATACATGACACATCCCCCTCTATAGAGCTCAGTGATCTCTATACATGACACATCCCCCCTATAGAGCTCAGTGATCTCTATACATGACACATCCTCCTCTATAGAGCTCAGTGATCTCTATACATGACACATCCCCCCTATAGAGCTCAGTGATCTCTATACATGACACATCCCCCCTATAGAGCTCAGTGATCTCTATATTTGACACATCCCCCCTATAGAGCTCAGTGATCTCTATACATGACACATCCCCCTATAGAGCTCAGTGATCTCTATATATATCACATCCCCCTCTATAGAGCTCAGTGATCTCTATATATAACACATCCCCCTCTATAGAGCTCAGTGATCTCTATACATGACACATCCCCCTCTATAGAGCTCAGTGATCTCTATACATGACACATCCCCCTCTATAGAGCTCAGTGATCTCTATACATGACACATCCCCTCTATAGAGCTCAGTGATCTCTATACATGACACATCCCCCTCTATAGAGCTCAGTGATCTCTATACATGACACATCCCCTCTATAGAGCTCAGTGATCTCTATACATGACACATCCCCCTCTATAGAGCTCAGTGATCTCTATATTTGACACATCCCCCCTATAGAGCTCAGTGATCTCTATACATGACACATCCCCCCTATAGAGCTCAGTGATCTCTATATTTGACACATCCCCTCTATAGAGCTCAGTGATCTCTATACATGACACATCCCCCTCTATAGAGCTCAGTGATCTCTATACATGACACATCCCCCTATAGAGCTCAGTGATCTCTATACATGACACATCCCCCCTATAGAGCTCAGTGATCTCTATACATGACACATCCCCCCTATAGAGCTCAGTGATCTCTATATTTGACACATCCCCCCTATAGAGCTCAGTGATCTCTATACATGACACATCCCCCTATAGAGCTCAGTGATCTCTATATATATCACATCCCCCTCTATAGAGCTCAGTGATCTCTATATATAACACATCCCCCTCTATAGAGCTCAGTGATCTCTATACATGACACATCCCCCTCTATAGAGCTCAGTGATCTCTATACATGACACATCCCCCTCTATAGAGCTCAGTGATCTCTATACATGACACATCCCCCCTTTAAAGCTCAGTGATCTCTATACATGACACATCCCCCTCTATAGAGCTCAGTGATCTCTATACATGACACATCCCCCTCTATAGAGCTCAGTGATCTCTATACATGACACATCCCCTCTATAGAGCTCAGTGATCTCTATACATGACACATCCCCTCTATAGAGCTCAGTGATCTCTATACATGACACATCCCCCTCTATAGAGCTCAGTGATCTCTATACATGACACATCCCCCCTATAGAGCTCAGTGATCTCTATACATGACACATCCCCCCTATAGAGCTCAGTGATCTCTATATTTGACACATCCCCCCTATAGAGCTCAGTGATCTCTATACATGACACATCCCCCTATAGAGCTCAGTGATCTCTATATATATCACATCCCCCTCTATAGAGCTCAGTGATCTCTATATATAACACATCCCCCTCTATAGAGCTCAGTGATCTCTATACATGACACATCCCCCTCTATAGAGCTCAGTGATCTCTATACATGACACATCCCCCTCTATAGAGCTCAGTGATCTCTATACATGACACATCCCCTCTATAGAGCTCAGTGATCTCTATACATGACACATCCCCCTCTATAGAGCTCAGTGATCTCTATACATGACACATCCCCTCTATAGAGCTCAGTGATCTCTATACATGACACATCCCCCTCTATAGAGCTCAGTGATCTCTATATTTGACACATCCCCCCTATAGAGCTCAGTGATCTCTATACATGACACATCCCCCCTATAGAGCTCAGTGATCTCTATATTTGACACATCCCCTCTATAGAGCTCAGTGATCTCTATACATGACACATCCCCCTCTATAGAGCTCAGTGATCTCTATACATGACACATCCCCCTATAGAGCTCAGTGATCTCTATACATGACACATCCCCCCTATAGAGCTCAGTGATCTCTATACATGACACATCCCCCCTATAGAGCTCAGTGATCTCTATATTTGACACATCCCCCCTATAGAGCTCAGTGATCTCTATACATGACACATCCCCCTATAGAGCTCAGTGATCTCTATATATATCACATCCCCCTCTATAGAGCTCAGTGATCTCTATATATAACACATCCCCCTCTATAGAGCTCAGTGATCTCTATACATGACACATCCCCCTCTATAGAGCTCAGTGATCTCTATACATGACACATCCCCCTCTATAGAGCTCAGTGATCTCTATACATGACACATCCCCCCTTTAAAGCTCAGTGATCTCTATACATGACACATCCCCCTCTATAGAGCTCAGTGATCTCTATACATGACACATCCCCCTCTATAGAGCTCAGTGATCTCTATACATGACACATCCCCTCTATAGAGCTCAGTGATCTCTATACATGACACATCCCCTCTATAGAGCTCAGTGATCTCTATACATGACACATCCCCCTCTATAGAGCTCAGTGATCTCTATACATGACACATCCCCCCTATAGAGCTCAGTGATCTCTATACATAACACATCCCCTCTATAGAGCTCAGTGATCTCTATATATATATAACACTCTCTGTATTACCTGCACTGTGATATTCAGTTATTCTTCTTGTTCAGCTGTGTACACACTTCCGCCTTCCTCTTTACAGTCAGAGGAAGCTGATTGTTCATTGGATGCAGCGCACGGTGATTTCCTTCCTGCTCCCTGTGATTGGCTGATCCGTCTCCTGCCTGTGATCTATGAATAGATGTCCTGTCCTTGTACTATGGAATGCTGTGCAGAGTTTATCATCTGCATCCGAACTTTGTGTTTCTTTATGATCGTTAGTTTGTAACTTATTATTACAGAGACACGATTTTCTTATTCTCAGCACTGAATCCTAGCAGCCCACAATGTCCTGTCTAGGTGTATCGATCACTGATAGCATTTCTGTTTGTACATGATTGGTTGCAGTTTTCTTCTGATATTAAGAGAACCTGTCACTATTGGACTTGGCAGTAATGAGATAATTAGAAAAATATATAATAGGAGAATATTAACCCTTCATCTTCTGACATCTTAGTCTCAAAAATGTTATTAAAGAGGTTGTAAACCAGAAAAAATGTTTTTTTTTTTTTTTTTCTTTTTGCAACCTGAAAGAGAAACACATAATGAGCTAGTATGCATCGCATACTAGCTCATTATGAAATACTTACCTTAGAACGAGCCCCCGCCTTGCCATCCGCTTACCTGCATGACGGGCGACATGTCCAGTCGCCCGTCTTCCGGGATCGCGGCATCCGGCCATCTGATTGGCCGGAGCCGCGGTGACGTCACGCCTGCGCACGCGCACGGGAGCCGACGGTCACGGCATGGAGCTCTGAAGAAACGGCACCAGCGGCCGTTCCTTCAGAGCACGTGCGCCAGTGACGTCACTGGCTGCATGTAAGGTAAATATCTCCTAAACGGTACATGTTAAGAGATATTTACAGTACCTATAGGTAAGCCTTATCATAGGCTTACCTATAGGTAAAAGTGTCAGAGGAGGGTTTACTTCTTCTTTAACCACGTTAGCCCCAGCAGATGTTGCTGCTCAATGACCAGGACACTTTTTTCAACTTGGCACTGCATGACTTTAACTGACAATTGCACAGTCATGCAAAGCTGTACCGAAAATAAATTTACGTCCTTTTTTTTCCCCACAAACAGAGCTTTCTTTTGGTGGTATTTGATCACCTCTGCGCTTCTTATTTTTTGTGATATTAATAAAAAAAGAGCAAACATTTTGCAAAAAAATTTACATTTTCTACTTTGACTGTTAAAAAATATCCAATATATTCAATTTTTGTCATATATTTAGACCAAAATGTATTTAGCTACATGTCTTTGACAAAAATATTCTCAATGAGCGTATTTTTATCCACTTTAAGACCGGAAGATTTTACCCCATTCCTGACCAGGCCACATTTTGCGAGTCGGCACTGCGTTACCTTAACGAACAATTGCGCGGTCGTGCTACGCTGTACCCAAATGAAATTTACGTCTTTATTTCCCCACAAATAGAGCTTTCTTTTTGGTGGTATTTGATCACCTGTGCAATTTTTAATTTTTTAAAAAAAGAGCAACAAATTTGAAAAAAAAAAAATTATTTCACATTCTGATATACAACATTCTCAAAAATAAAATTAAAAATCAACATTTTTTAACATGTTAGGTCAATTTGTTTTCTGCTACATATTTTTGGTAAATGTCATTTGGTTATGTCATTTTTATTATTTATTTTTTTTATTTTACTAGTAATGGCGACAATCTGCGATTTGTAGCGGGACTGCGACATTGCGGTGCACAGATCGGACCCCTAACTGACATTTTTGACACTTTTGGGGGGGGGACCAGTGACATTACTACAGTAATCAGTGCTAAAAAATATGCACTGTTACTGTAATAATGACACTGGCAGGGAAGGGGTTAACATTGTGGGTGATCAAGGGGTTAAATGTGAGCCTAGGGGAGTGATTCTATCTGTGGGGGGCGTGGCTTCTGAAATGACCATAAAGACCTGCGATCCTATATAGAAGGATCACAGGGGCTCTATTATCATTCCAGGGAAAAGAACGGTCGGCTGTTTTAACACAGCTGACCGTTCTTCTCTCTTAGCGGGGAGCGATCGCGGGTTTCAGGTGGCAATCGGAGCCCCCTGACCCATGCATCAGCTTCCCCGCTGCCGAGTGGGAGCGGGTGCGCGCCACCGGGGGCCTGCGCTCGCCCCCTAGCAGCCTGCGAGTGACCAACGTAGACCTACGTCGGTTTGCGCAGGAGAGCCACCTTGCCCCAGTAAATAGGTGGCGTATGGTCAGGAAGCGGTTAAAGTGTAACTAAAGGCAAACCTTTTTTTAATATAATTATTATTCTGAATAGATTGGAGATGGAATAAAACACCTGTCTGTTTTTTATTGCGTTCTGTGTCCCCTATGTGTCCTGTTTATTGTTATCACCGAGACTCAAAGTGAAATAAATTCCCAAATTTGACATTGTCACCAGAACGGAAATAGAGGGGAAATCTTCTAATGGGGACACTAGTTCTGGTGCAACTAAAAATTCCTTCATTTTGGAGGGATTTCCTTCCACTTCTGGTTTTGGCTATGGGTCAGGAAGTGGAGGGAAATCTTCCCCTATGGAACACAAATGGAAAAAACAATACTGACAGGGGTTAGAACCCTCCCTTAACGTAGGCTTACTTAACACCTTTCCGCCCGGCCTATAGCATAGTGTCGGCCATCGGGCGCTCTCCCATTGTGGTATGACGTCTAGCACAGTGCGGCAATCAGCAGTGCGGCGTGTCACTTAGACACACCGCATCTCCGATCACAGTGAAGAGCCTATGATGTAGGCAGTGGCGTCACTAGGGTTGGTGTCACCTGGTGCGGTAAAACTTGGTGTCACCCCCCCCCCCCCCCCCATATTCGGGCCGGGCAGCAGCTCAGCGTTGGAGTTTTTTGTAGCAGGTTGCGACGGTCAATAAGGCCTACAGGATAGCAGGTTAGGCACTTCCTAATGGCTCAGTCCCTAGGAGCAGTAACGGATAATGGCTGACAGGCCATCCTGCCAGGACCAGCAAAAATGCAGCAGTGATCCCTCCGTTTAGACATTCGCTCCCTCTGGGTTAACCAGGCTGACTTTGGTCAGTAGTGTAGCCCGTCTGTACCCTGGCAGTGACAAAGTCTTTCTCTCTCTGGTGGTGCTGGGCAGTGTGGCCCTCTCTCTGGTGGTGCTGGGCAGTGTGGCCCTCTCTCTGGTGGTGCTGGGCAGTGTGGCCCTCTCTCTGGTGGTGCTGGGCAGTGTGGCTCTCTCTGACTTTCCCCAGCACAGTCTTCTCTTTATTGTGTAGCACTCACTCCCTCAGCTTTTTCCCAGGTTCCCAGTCCTCAATCTCTCTCCCCCCAGCAGAGAGCATTCTGGGGGCTGTGGTCTGCTCCCTGTGGACAACAAATGGGGCCGCCAATCTTCCGGGACTAAATGTCCCATGATGCCCCCCTACTCTCTTCTGATTGGCCCTCCGCGGTGGCCAATGGGAAGGGAAACAGACCGGCAGTAAGCTGGGCGGCAATCAGATGAGAGCCGCTCTCTCTTGTCTTGCACTGCTGACAGGAGAAAAGAGGGGGGGAAGATAAACTGACAGCCCGCAGCTCGCTACCTGTTCTCTGGTGGACTGAGCGAGGAAAAGAGCCTGCTGTCACCGCTTACAGTTTATATACCCTCAAGCTGCCCTGTAAGGCACGCATCAGTTAACTTGATGAAAAACTTTCGTTTTCATGTCCTGCTTAGCAGGAAATGAACAAACCATGATATTCCCTGTCACTAAACATGACTCCATGTTGTTTATATTCACAGAGCTGTGTTAGCGGAAGCTCAGAACCAAGCATCGGGAGTTGGTCAATCATTGGCCGGGTTTTCATGATCAGCATGTGCTGTGATAATTCACATCGCCGCTCAGATCACCAAAATCCGGTAATGTCCAGTGTCTCCTTTCCTGTATCAGAAAAAACAAAAGTTTGAAGGATTAAAAGAGGTGCATGGAAGCCAGCCAGTACCCAGTCTGATGTACTCACCCTCCAGTCTGCCACCAACCAAGTAGACCTGTCTCATGATATAAAGAACAGGGCTTTAGTTGACACGCATTTGCAAATGCATGTGTAAGTTGCAGGGCCACTACACGGCACCCTGTTTTACCTGCAGTCCTAACACTTTCTAATTTGAGTGTCTCCACAATGGAAGCACATGGATGCTAATGTATGGATGGGGAACAGGTGGGAGGAACAGCCCAAACCTCCCCCATCCATGACTGGTCTATTATATCAAAACTCAAATATCAAAGTTGTAGCGATGGTACAAACTGGAAAGGACCAGCTGAGAAGCATTACACCTCCATCCCCTTGGTGGATACAGTATAAAACACAGATTGGGACTAGGGATGATCGAACGGTTCGGGTCGACCATCGGTTCGACCCGAACATTGACTGTTCGAAATTCGGCTGAATTCCGACCTTTTTGCTGAAAAAGTTCGGAATTCGGCAACCAGAACCGACCAAAATGCAATGGGACAGGAACTGGGCTTTAAAAACCCATGATTGGACCAGAACCATCAGTAAAAGCCAATTGAGGGGGCAGGAGAATGCTAGGAATGTGATTGGAGTGACTAGGGGGTCCAGAGGCCAATCATTAGTGAATACGCCCCCCAGTATATAAGATAGCCCCGCCAAATCTCTACCATTTTAATACAGGGCTGTGGAAGAGAGTGGAAGCAGTTCTGTTACTTCTGCTCTCAAAGTGTCATTTAGCAATTATTAGTGTGAGGAAGGGATATCTAGTGTAGTTAGGGTACTATTTTCCACTATAGTTAGATTTAATAATCTAGTTTCTGTAGGGAAAGTGTTAAGTGTAAGGGGACCGTAGTGTAGTGTAGGGTTAACTGACTCTGACTGCTATGGCAGGGTGACAAAACCCTTCCATTTCAGGGTGACCGCTATAGAGAAAAGATTGTTTCTCTTAGAACACTTATAGAACCGGATAGTGGCTTCGCCCCTGTCACCCTGCTTTTTGTTGCAGGCGTTTATAGGGCTTTTTTGAGGACATGTTTGGAGTCAGGCATGACATACACATATATAGGTGTGATAGCAGAGAAGCCATATGGGTGTTAATTATTTCATTAGCGCAAGCATAGTGTTCTGCTACTTTCACACCTATATATGTGTATGTGTATATATACATACATGTGTGTGTGTGTGTGTGTGTATATATACCCCTACACAGAAGTTCAGATGTTATGCCTGCCTCCAAAGACGCCCAAAAAGCGCGAGCTACAAAAACGCCCAGGTGTGTTTTTGCAGCAGGCGTTTTTTTTGGGCATTTTTTTGGGGTCTTTGGAGGCAGGCAAAACATCTGAAATTCTGTATAGGGGTATATATACACACACACTTATATGTATTTATACACATACACACATATAGGTGTTATAGCAGAGAAGCCATATGTTAAATATTTCATTAGCGCAAGCATAGTGTTCTGCTACTTTCACACCTATATATGTGTATGTGTATATATACATACATGTGTGTGTGTATATATACCCCTACACAGAAGTTCTGATGTTATGCCTGCCTCCAAAAAAAATGCCCAAAAAACGCTTGCTACAAAACCGGCAAGGTGTGAAAATAGCGGAGCCATATCCCTGTTCTATATTAATTCTAATACAAACAAACTTTTTTTTCTGGTTCTGGACATGCTACAGAACTGAAACTTTACAGGTACACTTTTTAGACCCCCCAGACACTAAATCCAAAGAAATCTCTTTTTTTTTTTTTCAATAATTGGTTGTCAAAAATGACAATTTTTAAGAACTTTTTTTTGTGTGATTAATAGTCCCTGGGGCATGACCCAGAACCCTAGATACTTTTTAGGGGCATTTATTGGGGTTTAGGGCTTCAAAATGGTGTTTTTTGATTACCGAAGTTCGGGTCCCATTGATTTCAAGGGGGTTCTGAAATCCGGGCCGAACTTTCGGGAAGTTCGGGTGTTCTGGTTGAACCTAACTTTTGAAAAGTTTGATCATCCCTAATTAGGACTTTAAACGAGGCATTGGCCTGTAAAGCACAGTGCCTCCATCCCTAATTTCATAAAATATTTGAGACTTTACATGAGACAAGCAGGTCATGCTATTGGTCTCCATCTCTGTATATGAAAAAACTGAGGTCAAATCAGACTGCATCCACCAAAAACGCACGAAAATCGCACGGTGGGACTTTATATGAGGCACCAGCCTGTAGGCAAAGCACCTCCATCCCTGGTTACATAAACAATGTAGGCAATGTGGGACTTTAAGTGAGACCCCCAACAGGTAATGCCCAGCGTGTCCATCCCTGTATCAGAAAAAACAAAAGTTTGAAGGATTAAAAGAGGTGCATGGAAGCCAGCCAGTCCCCAGTCTGATGTACTCACCCTCTAGTCTGTCACCAACCAAGTAGACCTGTCTCATGATATAAAGAACAGGGGTTTTGTTGACACGCATTTGCCAACGCATGTGTAAGCTGCAGGGCCACTACACGGCACCCTGTTTTACCTGCAGTCCTAACACTTTCTAATTTGAGTGTCTCCACAATGGAAGCACATGGTTGGAGACCAATAGCATGACCTACTTGTCTCATGTAAAGTCCCAAATATTTTATGAAATTTGGGATGGAGGCACTGTGCTTTACAGACCAATGCCTCATATAAAGTCCCAATCTGTGTTTTATACTGTATCCACCAAGGGGATGGAGGTGTAATGCTTCTCAGCTGGTCCTTTCCAGTTTGAACCATCGCTACAACTACGCTATTTGAGTTTTGATATAATGGACCAGTCATGGATGGGGGTGGGTTGGGGGAGGTTTGGGCTGTCTCCCTCCCACCTGTTCCCCATCCATCCATTAGCAGCCATGTGCTTCCATTGTGGAGACACTCAAATTAGAAAGTGTTAGGACTGCAGGTAAAATAGGGTGCCGTGTAGTGGCCCTGCAGCTTTCACATGCGTTTGCAAATGCGTGTCAACAAAACCCCTGTTCTTTATATCATGAGACAGGTCTACTTGGTTGATGGCAGACTGGAGGGTGAGTACATCAGACTGGGGACTGGCTGGCTTCCATGCACCTCTTTTAATCCTTCAAACTTTTGTTTTTTCTGATACAGGGATGGAGACATTGGGCATTACCTGCTGGGGTCTCACTTAAAGTCCCACATAGCCTACATTGTTTGTGTAACCAGGGATGGAGGGGCCTTGCCTATAGGCTGGTGCCTCATATAAAGTCCCACCGTGCGATTTTCATGCGTTTTTGGTGGATGCAGTCTGATTTGACCTCAGTTTTTTCATATACAGGGATGGAGACCAATAGCATGACCTGCTTGTCTCATGTAAAGTCCCAAATATTTTATGAAATTAGGGATGGAGGCACTGTGATTTACAGGCCAATGCCTCATATAAAGTCCCAATCTGTGTTTTATATGGTATCCACCAAGGGGATGGAGGTGTAATGCTTCTCAGCTGGTCCTTTCCAGTTTGTACCATCGCTACAACTTCGCTATTTGAGTTTTGATATAATAGACCAGTCATGGATGGGGGTGGGTTGGGGGAGGTTTGGGCTGTCTCGCTCCCACCTGTTCCCCATCCATCCATTAGCAGCCATGTGCTTCTATTGTGGAGACACTCAAATTAGAAAGTGTTAGGACTGCAGGTAAAACAGGGTGCCGTGTAGTGGCCCTGCAGCTTACACATGCGTTTGCCAATGCGTGTCAACTAATCCCCTGTTCTTTATATCATGAGACAGGTCTACTTGGTTGGTGGCAGACTGGAGGGTGAGTACATCAGATTGGGGACTGGCTGGCTTCCATGCACCTTGTTTAATCCTTCAAACTTTCATTTTTTCTGATACAGGGATGGAGACGCTGGGCATTACCTGCTGGGGTCTCTTAAAGTCCCACATAGCCTACATTGTTTAAGCACAGATCCTCTTTCCCCTCCCCCTCCAAATCATAGCCTAGCACAAATTATGATTAACCCTCCCCCCCCCCCCCCTTGAGTCCCCAGTACAATTCTCTCCTCTCTCTCTGAAACCTATAAACCTCAGGTGCAACACAGCAGATGGCTGTGGGTTGTCCTTCAATCTTTGAAATGCCTTTAAAATCCCACCACTAGAGGAACCTTTTCTCTTTTTCTATTGATCAAGGGATGTGGCACCATTAATAGAAAGTCTACCGAGAGCAAAATCCTCATCCTTGCTCCCAGGCTCCTCCTCATTTTGGCACATCAGAGTTGAGGAGGAGCATGAGGGAAGTTTTCCTTGGCCCTGACTTTTACTACTTTTGACAGACAGCCAGCACAAAGAGAGATGCCAGCTGCTGAGATGGCAGGGGATCATGGTGTTAGGGACCCCAAAAGAGATGCAGGGCACATGCCCTGGGTGTCTGGCACTAGCAATGCTGTTGGCTACCAGTTCAGAACTTTATAGGGTTTGCTTATTTTCCTTCTACCCACATTTTCTGCTGCCAAGATAGAAGCAATAAAGGAAGGGGATAGGGGGCTGGTAATCAAACCATACACAGTCCCAATCTGACAGTGTTCCCTGTGGGAAGGAGAGCATAGCCCACAGCTGCTCCTGGCTCTCTGCTCCTCTCTGCTGCTGTCACTACTTCTGTAGTGAGCTCACACTGCTGCAGCAGATGGAACTCACAATGCGATGCCCAGGCATTCCTCACGGAGATTGGCCAAGTATGGAATATGTATGTCCAAAGAAGAAAAAAAAATTCCCATCTCACTTACCAGCCAGCCTGCAACAACCCGAATTGTTCTGTCTAACAGTTCATGTTAAAAACTAGGGTTTATGTTCGCACACATTTGCAATTATATGCATAGGCTGCAGCAGCCACGTCACAGCACCCCAGTGTACTACAGTCCCAACTTTATAATTTTGAGAGCCCCCCAAGTTGGAGCACATATATATAAAAATAGATAGATAAGGGCAGGCATTCCTGGAGGCAGCCCACCCCTCCTTAAAGGTAAAGGAACACATTGGACACCCAGCAATAGCCCAATAGAAGCAAAGGTATCCAGTGAGTCCCCTCACCAGTTCACCAACAGTACAAACAAATGGCAACCACCCCAACCTATAACTAGCCGGCAGAGTGGTGAGCATGAAAGAAGAAAATGGTCGCACACCACCATGGAATCCAATTAAGAAAACTCCTTTATTCACATAAGTGGTACAAGGTACATCATGCACACATCATGCACACATGTACATCATGCACACATGTACACATGCTACGTGCTTGTTCACTGTTCACACAGTGGCGAGTCGAGGTTCAGCACCCACATTGAATCATGGACTTTGACTAGCCTGAGTGGTGTTATCTCTCTTCAGAGTGGCGAGCAGAGCGGAGTAAGTAGCCAGCCGGCGGAGGCACTGCAGGGACGTATCCCGCCCCGCCAGGTCCAGGGAGCGTGGGGGCCAAATGTGAAGCCGCTGCCTCCAGCACCCTAGTGCTCGCGGAAGAGCGCAGGCAGGAGACGGAATCAGTGACACTCATGGCTGCAGCAGGGAGACCTGTGGAATACCTCTGTTGGGCCCAAGGACTCCAGGAATAAGGGGTGCGGGTACGGTCCGTGCAGGACACATCCGCAGGTGGAGGGGGCCACGAGAAGAACCCCGGCAGTGGCATGTGGAAGACCGGGGAGCTGCGGGAGGAGAGACAGCACCTTAAGTGCCCGTGACTCCAGGGATCAGGTGAGCTGTAACTGGCCCGGGAAGGACTAGGTCCCAGGCGGGACGGTGGGCGAGAATGCCTCCTGGTCCTGGTGGCCAAAAGGTCCAAAACAGGGGTCATAGGTGGTGGGGCAGCCATAGAGGATAACAGATAAGGGGAGAGGAGGGGGAAAAGCCAATCAGCCTGACCTCTGTCCAAAAGCTCCCGGACCCTGGATAGTACAGTAGGAAATCAGCGTCCATGATGCAGGGAATGCAACTCCAAGGTCTACAGCTCCTGCACACAGCTCTTGCATCCATGTATGTTCAAAAGGCCCAGAATTCCTTGGGGAAGAATTTTTGAGCTCAGGCCCAGCCCAATCCCCCTTAACCAATCCTCTGCGACCACTTAATCACTCCTTCCTCCACCCATGTCCTGACAATGCCCCATCAGCCAAGGCTCTCTTTCCTAAGGGATCAAGAGGCCTTCAAATGTGTCACAAATGATATTTGATGTATTTGTTCAACATTAGTGAATTGGCTGAGAGTCAGTCTTCTGGATGGGAGCCAGCCTTGGCTCTGATTTCTGTTAGTAGTTCACAACTTTGCATCAGTGCCAGCAGGGACATCACATCATGAGCCATCAATATCTTTACCGACAGAAATCAAGAAGAGCCATTACTGCCAAGTAAGTGAGAGTGATGAGGCTGCAATATGCTGAAAGTGACAGAGACTGAGAAATGACAGAACGCTTGTAATAATCCGCTAATGTGGAGAAATCACTCCAAGCTTCCATACAGCGTTGATTTATTCCAGTACCTTTTAGAAGACATATTTTGCGGTAGCTGAATCGAAGGTTATTATCAACATTTGAAAAAACTGATAAAAGTCTGCATGGGGAAATTCCAAGCTGTGCCAGTTATTTGGTCCTAGAAGGCTCAGAAATTATCTGAAGACAACCTGTGAAGATAGGAAATGTAATGGTTATTCTTGCTGAATTGGTTTTAAAGTGTACATTAACCCTAACAATGAACTTCTCTTCTGTTTTCCTTTTTCATTTGTTAACCACTGAAGACTTAAGCCCCATACACACGTACTGATCGCCGGCCGAGCGATCTAGAGTTAGGACTGCGGATAATACTGGGGTGCCATGACGTGGCCTCTGCAGCTTACGCATGTATTTGCAAATGTGTGCAAACTAAACTCTTGTTTTTATCGTGAACTGTTAGACAGGACAATTTGTTATGTTGCATGCTGGCTAGTAAGTTGAGCTGGGAATTTTTCTTTGTTGTTGTTTGACATGTGTCACCCTTACATGTGCTCCTTGCTGATCAGGCCAGGTCGGGGAAGTTGCCGTTTGTTTGTACCGGACAGGTTGGAGGCATTACCTACTTGCTTGTTACCAAATATGTAAGCCACTGTTTACATATGTAGCACCCTCCTAGTCAGGTGCTAGATAGTAGATATAGTTGTGGCATTTCTGCTTAACAGGAAAGCAGCAGGAAAACCATAGTTGCTCTGTCTTCTTATCAGGGAGCAGGATTTCTAGTAAGGTGTAGCATGTGTCCATGTGTGATTCATCTGCTGGAGGAAACCCAGCCAGTGACACACAGGCTTTTGTAGCTGTCTCAGTGGGTTGGCACAGACAGTGGTGCATCCTGGGATAGGCTATAAAAGCCAAGGGCACATGTGGCAGGGGGTCTTTGGGCAGGAAGCCAAGTCCCAGAGGGAGGGTGATGGCTGTCTCCTCTTCTGAAGTTGTGGAGGGTGGTCACGGGCAGTCGGCCTGGTGAACCGGAGAGTGTGGCTGAACCCAGAGGTCCACTGGATGCTGATAAGTGGAGTTTGAAGGCAACGGTGACTCTGGAAAAACAGTGTCCATGAGTACAGAGGAACATGCACAGGGGTCTGCCAGGAAGAGGACCACTCCAGAAGCTAGGGTCTGCGGATGGGTGTCAGCACACAGGCATTGAGAGAAAATGGGGTGCCAGTTTCAGAGCCCTGAAGAGAATATTTACACAGGAGCATTTAAAATATCTTCACTTAGGGGAAAAGTGAAGCAGCGGCCTTGCCGCATTCTACAGTAAGTTGTCCCTCAGACTGTGAATAGTTAATAGTTGGAGTATCCCACTTATCCCTTCTCCTATCCAAGTTCTCAATAAAACCACAAAAACAACATCCCCTGGATTGATTATTGACTGAACCAAGAACATTCATTGCTGTTTATCTGCTGTCAGTTGCTAAGGGTAACCCAGGGGAATCCAGAAGGCGTAATTCTCAGCAGTCCTCTAGGGGGCAGCACTACACATACTGTATATGCAAATTGGATGTGTTTTTAACCACATCTGACTTGCATGACATGTGAACCAAACCAGCTTTCTATGGAGCTGGTTCACATACTGTATATGCGGACCAGTCGCAGTGCAAAGAGTCAGGTTGGTATGATTTTCAGTCTGGTTCAGGTGTGATTTCCAGTGTCATACACTTTAAAAATTCGTACCAGAGCCCCCAAACAAAATTGCACTGGATTATTTATACAAATCGCACTAAAACCGTCCCTGCACATATGTGAACTCGGTCTAAGTCAAGTGCATAAAAAATGTTCAGAAAAAGTTTGACAATAAGTTAAAGTGGTTGTAAACCTTTACATATACCAAATGTACCACTATCCTCAGGTGAAACACGGAGATTAAACAAATCCTCCTTCATAAAGTATACCTGTTTATCTTCAGCCCTCTCTCCTTTACAGCCATTCAAAGTCCAGAATTTACACAGCATTTCTGAGCTTATGAGGTAGGGGGCGGGGATCTGAGATCACACACTGCACAGCAGAGAGCTGGGTGTAATCTGAGACCTGAGTGAAGGGAATAGACACCCCTCCACTTTACAGTCTCATAGGAAAACATACACAGCTGAGGCTGTCAATTACCTGCTGTATGATGAAGGGGGGGACGGGGCTGTCTCCCCGGACTGTCTGGTGTCGGCATAGAAGTAAATCATGCAGATGGCAGAGGAACAAGAGAGAAGACTGAAATCATACTAGGTGCTTTGAATAGAGGCAAGTACACACTATAGAAGGATGTGTTCAGGTTTAAGAAATAACATACCCGGGGGCGTGGCCTGGCGCAGCATGTGAGAGGACGTGTGTGAGAGGAGCTCCGCCGGACCGATATCCTTTACCGCTAATCCTGCAGCCCTCCGGGCACGATAATCCTCCCTTCACCTCCCGCACACCCGCGGCACTGACCTCCGCATGTCTCCGCCGAAGAAAGGCTCTGAAGCTGCGGCAAAACTGGCTGCATTCCGGAGGCTGGAGAAGGAGGCCCCGATCCAAGATGGCGCCGGCCCGTCGCTTGTGGTGGAGGAGCCTGAGAGCCCTGCTACATCCAAGGTTTTGGAAGCGATTGCCACTTGCCAGACCATGCTGACAACTAAAATCGAGGAGGTGAAGGTAGATATATCTTTGATGCGTCAGGATATGCAGAAGCTAAGGGACAGAGTTGGTGAGGCTGAACACAGAATTAGCGAGGTGGAAGACTCCCTCCCCCCATTGCAAAGCTCCTCAGACAGGCTGCAGCAACAAGTACACCTTATCCTCCAAAAACAAGATGACATGGAGAATAGGCTGCGCCGCTGTAACCTGCGGTTCATTGGCCTCCCGGAGGGCTCTGAAGGTGCAGACCCCTCATCCTATTTGGAACAATTGCTCACTCAGACATATGGCAGAGAATCCTTTTCGCCCACTTTTGTTGTGGAACGTGCACATCGCCTCTCAGGGCGTCCCCCCCCTCAGGGTGCACCCCCCCGCACGTTCATCGCTAAATTCCTGAACTATCGGGACAGAGATGCCATATTACGCCTGGCCAGAGTTAAGGGGAACATTCCATTTGGAAATCACAAAATAGCGATTTTCCCCGACTTCTCTGCTGAGGTCCAGAGGCGCCGCAAGAGCTTTTTGGAGGTCAAACGCAGGCTGCGTATCAAGAATATCAAATACTCTATGTTGTATCCGGCCCATCTTAGAGTGGAGGGTGAGGACCGAGCCCACTTCTTTGAGGATCCGGAAGCCGCCATCTCCTGGTTAGAAGGACTGGAAGCTAGAGCCTGACCACCTTACCCTGGCGACTTCATGATACTTTCTCCCTGATTGCCTATACCTTAAGCTGCTGCAGAGGTGGAGGGGGGTTTTGTAGATCCTGCGGAACTCAAGACTTTACATCCCCCTTCCCCCCCCCCCCCCTCATTTCTCTGCACTACTGCTCCTGTGTTTGACCGGCGGAGCGCCCTAGCTCCACAGATGGAACTGATTTTTCTGTTCTCTTCCTATGGATTTCCACCTGCCCATAGGCTTTGCTACCCAGCGATACACCTGTTGGTTTTCGCCCCCTACACCCGCTAAGGCGTGTGTTTGTGCCCAACTCCCCTGTTGCCCCCTGCGACTTCTGCTGGACCTGGGCCCCCGGGCCCCCTTGCTTGTCCTAATTGTATTTTGCTGTATTTTTGCTGACTACCCTGGGGGTCCCTGGCCTCCTGATCTTGCTCTTTACCAGTCGCATGTGGGCCTGTTCTGGTTGAGGCACTTGTTTGGGAACATGCCCGCACAAGTTGGGGTTGGTGCAGGGCAGGGAGGGGGGATTGGGGTATTACCATTGTTTACAGTTTATATTTGGTACAATCTCTATACTGTTTCTGTTCTATGCACATTGACCTCAAGTAATAACTATCTGCTCTTTTGCTGCCGTTTATTACTGCTAGTGTATGACCGTGGACTTGTTAGTTCTGTGGCCTTACTGCCTGAGATCCTGGGAGCCTCCGCTCCGCGCTCCGTATTACCCCTGCCATGGCCGCATTGAAATTGTTGACGTGGAATGTCAGGGGTATGCGCGATAAGATTAAACGGACGGCTGTCTTTAATGTTTTACGCCGTGTACGGGCTGATATTATAGTTCTGGTGGAGACACATTTGGAGGGCCGCGTACAACAGTCTCTCAAACGGCCCTGGGTTGGCTGGGTGCAGCACTCTGCTTATAGCTCGCACTCCAGGGGTGTGGCGCTTCTGGTGGCCAAATCGGTACATTTCCAGCTCCTAGGATCTCAGGTCGACCCAATGGGTAGATATGTCTTTCTCAAAACGTCGGTCTATGGGGAATTGATGCTGCTGATGGCTTTTTATGTGCCCCCCCCTTACTCTGCTGTGATTATTATGGAGGGACTGGCGTTTATGGCACAATGCCCGGGGGCCCCGGTGATCTGGCTGGGTGACTTTAACAATGTGATGGACTCGGGTCTGGATAGATCCGGTGGCGCCTCCCAGGCGCCGCCGGGGTCGTCCCCGACCAGGTTCTCCCGATTGTTGGAGAGCTTTGGTTTGGCCGACTCTTGGCGCAGCAAATACCCCGCTCAGCGCGCGTACTCCTGTTTCTCGGCTGCACACCATTCTATGTCACGCATTGATCTGATATTGCTGTCTCGAACCCTGCTCCCCAGGTTACTGGCGGCAGGCTTCGCCCCACGGACTCTGTCTGATCACTGCCCTTATTGGATACTGTTGTCCTTGCCCTGCAATAGACCTCCCCCGGCCTGGCGCCTGAATCCCGCCTGGCTCCCCTTGGTGTCTGATGGGAACGACATTGAGGGGACCTGGACGCAATTCTTTTCTGATAATGAGGGCACTGCCTCCCCGGCTGCAGTGTGGGAGGCATTTAAACTGTTCGCCAGATCCACTATGATTTCCAAAATCAAAGCTGTTAGAGCGCGGGCTGCTGAGGAGATCTCCAGGGCAACGACAAATCTAATTGAAGCTGAACAGGCCTTTATGGCGGACCCGACTCCGACACATGAATCCCAGTATAAATTGACCTCTAAAGTCCTTTCCCAACTTGAATATGAGAAGGCGAAATCTAAGATGTTTTTTCAGAAGCAGAATCTGTTTGCACATGGAGAGCGGGCGGGGAAACTCCTCGCATATTTAGTCCATTGTGAGGATAGGCCCCCGGTAGTTATTACTTTAAAGGATGACCTGGGTAATGAGATCACTGATCCTGCTGCGGTGACACAGTGTTTCCGATCATTTTTTAGTACACTTTACACCTCTAGGGCCCCCGCTGACTGCACTGACATGCATGACTTTCTGGACTCTATTGACTTTCCCACTTTGACACCCGACCAGTTGGCGACCCTCGAGGCACCCATCTCTGTGGAGGAGATTGCAGCAGCCGTGTCCAAGTTCCCTAGATCTAAGGCCCCCGGCCTAGACGGCCTCCCGATTGAATTCTTCTCCCAATATTCGGAACTCCTTTCTCCTAAATTATTGGCTTTGTTTCAATCTCTATTCAAAGATGCAACCCTACCCCCTTCTATGCGGGAGGCGCTAATTGTGCTCATCCCCAAGCCGGGCAAGGACGTACACGCCCCAGAGTCTTACCGTCCCATCTCTTTGCTCCCAGTAGACACTAAAATCCTTGCGAAAATTTTATCCCTCCGTCTTAACAAGGTGATCCTTTCACTCATACACTCGGACCAGGCCGGGTTCATGCCTGGGAGGAACACCTCATTTAACCTTCGCCGGTTATTCATGAATCTCCAGGCACAACACGACGGGATGGGTGGCAGGGTGGTGGTCTCATTGGACACGGCTAGAGTGGCCATTTCTATGGACCTGCCTGGACCGATACGGCTTTGGACCTAATTTTATTAAGTGGGTCAAACTTCTATATAGCGCCCCGGTAGCTAGGGTCCTGGCAAACGGCTGGCAGTCGACCGCCTTCCCTTTATCCCGTGGCACTCGACAGGGGTGCCCCCTCTCCCCCCTGCTGTATGCCCTGGCCGCGGAACCCCTGGCGATGGCCATTAGAGCACATCCCGGGATTCGTGGCCTACGTAAGGGACCGCTGGAGGAGAAGATCAGCATGTATGCGGATGACACTTTGTTATATTTGGAAGACTCTCGAGAATCCCTACTCACGGCCCTTTCTTTAATTGAACGGTACGGACGATTCTCCGGTTTTCAGATAAACTGGGATAAGTCACAAATTCTCCCGCTTGACGAGAGCCCGCAGGCGATCGCCCCCGCAAACCCGGCCTTACAATGTGTATCTCGCATTAAATACTTGGGGATTCAAGTGACAGCTAACTCAGCAGATTATGTCCCGGATAACGTTCAACCCTTGTTCCCTCTGCTTAAGGCTAAAATTCAAGTATGGTCCAAATTACCTCTGGGAGTGATGGGTAGAGTCAATTTAATTAAAATGATTCTCCTTCCCAAAATTCTCTATGTTGTATGGCACTCTCCTACTTACCTGCCACTCAGGCTGTTTAAGCAGATGGAATCACTCCTCAAGACCTTTGTTTGGGGTGCTAACCGGCACAAGATCTCCTGGCGCAAACTCAAGAATCCTACAAATCTAGGGGGATTGGCCCTGCCGGATTTTAATCTGTACTATCTGGCAGCTCAGTTGTCCCAGTTCTTTCACATAGATAAAACGGATAGAGAACGCTTCTTGACCCTGCTTTGCCCTGGGTGGGCTCATCCCCTCGGGGACCCCCTCCTAGTTATCCTTAGGGGCGTCAGGGGCTCGCCGGAGCCCCTGTGCCCCAGATCTCTTCTATACCACTATTGTCGGATCTGGGAGGTGGTAGCGTCCAGGCTTCGGTGCCCTCCATTCCACACATTCACCCCTCTGTGGCATAATAGTACATTGCGTGAGTTCCTCTCCATCCCTGACCTGTCGGTATGGAGCGGGAGGGGTATTCTTCTCCTTAGCCATATCTCCACGACCACTGGTCTACGGTCTTACGAGACCTTGCAAGACCAGTTTGCGCTCCAGGGCCCCATGCACTACAGATACTTACAGCTCTCCCATGCCTATAGATCTCAATTCCCTGACGGCCCTCCTGAGATAGAATCGGTTACCACCCTTGAGATTGTTAAAAGTACAGAACCCAGTCACCTCATTTCCATGTTCTACTCTGAACTTCACACACCTTCCTCGACCACTTTGGCTTTTGCACTTAAGACCCGCTGGGAGCGCAGTGTGGGGGCCATGGAGGATGAGGAATGGGAGGATGCCCTGGAGACGTGCCGCAGAGTGTCGCCAAAACTGTCGGATCGCCTAACCCAGACCTTTATAATACACCAGGCTTATCTCACCCCACTTAGACTGTCCAAATATCACCCTGACTTGGTCCCCTCTTGTCCTATGTGCGGAGACCCTGATGCTTCCTTCTTTCATCTATTGTGGAGCTGTCCCCAATTACAGAATCTATGGCAACAAGTAGTCACATTTCTGCATGACAAGATGGGGTCTCCTCTACAACTCTCCCCTAAGGAGTGTCTCCTGGGGGTCTATCCGGATGGAGAGATGCCCAAATCCACTGTCATATTTCTTCAGGAAACTTTGTTTATAGCACGTAAATTGATAGCCAGGAGGTGGATGAGACCTACTCCTCCTACTCTAGGATTGTGGATTAAGGAAATTAATAGTGTCATCCCATTTCATAAACTTTTATATAAATATAGGGGGTGCCCTCAGAAGTTCAACAAGATTTGGGACAAATGGGTGCAGTGCCCTGATACGGCTCAGTAGTGCAGTGGGTAACTACTTTATGCTGACCGCCCCTGTTAAACCAATATTGTCTGTTTGAGTGTTGGGCCGACAGAGAGTCACTGACTACTGCCTTATTTTTACTATGTCTGTTCTGTTTCTAAGTGTTAATCACTGTGTATATTTGTATTTTTGTACCCCAATGTGTTATGAATCTGATCGCAGTTTCAATGCACGGTTTATTTTTGTATTGTACCAAAAGTTTCAATAAACCTCACTGTTTTAAAAAAAAAAAAAGAAATAACATACCCTTTTTCTGAGTTTGCTTGCTCTTCTTTTTCTCCCCTGCCGCATCATCTACAATTGTAGGCCCCAGTGTGCAAGGGTCAAAGGCTGACACACATCACTTATTTCACACCCATGGCCACCACCTAGGCTGTCACTTTGCAGCCACTTCCCACTTCCACCCCAAGCTGGCACACATAACTATCTCACCACCTTTAAGCTCCTGCCAGCTTTCATCATCTGCAGGCAACTTCACACCTCCAGCTGACAGGCATCTCTGCTAGCTACCTTCTCCCCTCACCAGACAGACATCATTCCATAGACACCCCATCACTTTCCCTTCTTCATCCCCTCACATACTGAAAGACATCCCTCTCCAACTGACTCCCCCACCAACAGACACAACTCACACCTCCATCTCCCTACTCTCCCTCCCACCGACATCACTGACCAGTTATCCCCCCCACCGCCTGATAAATAATATCCCTCCCTAACCACCTCACACCTCTCTGCTGACAGACATTTTTGCCCAGTCTTCCCTTACATACCTTTCCTCCTGCTGATGAACTTCCTTCCTCAGTTGTCCTAACACTCCTCAGTTCCCACAGTAATCTCTCCACAGTCACCATTATGCAGTCCTTGGGAAATGCTTTCTCAAAACCCTTTACATTCTCCCTTCCCAGATATCAGATTGCCTTCCCAACCTGCTTCACAACCCCACCCGTCCACCTCAGATGGGGTTGCTAACAATTTTGCATACCCTCTGCATACTTTCCCTGCATGTATTGCCCACATTCATACCCTCGCACTTCTGTCCTACACACACTGCCCACCATCATACTCTCCGCACTTTCTACTCCTGCACATACTGCCTACCACCATACCCCGAACACTCCTTTCCTGTTCATCCTGCCCACCCTCATACCCTCTACACTCCTCCTACACAGGCTACCTGATTTCATATCCTTCACCTTCTGTCCTTCACTTACTTCCCACTGTCATACCCTCTTCTCTGTTCTCTTGCACACACTGCTTATCGTCATGCTTTTGCACTTCTTTTCTTCATATACTACCCACCGTCATACCCTCTGCACACCTCTCCTGAACATACTACCCAATGTCATGCCCTTCGTACACCTCTCCTACACATACTTCCCATTGTCCTATCCTCTGCACACCTCTCCTGCACATACTACCCACTGTCATGCCCTTCGTACACCTCTCCTACACATACTTCACATTGTCCTATCCTCTGCACACCTCTCCTGCACATACTTCCCACTGTCATGCCCTTCATGCACCTCTCCTACACATACCGCCCACCGTCATACCCTCTGTACATCTCTCCTGCACATACTACCCACTGTCATGCCCTTCGTATACCTCTCCTACACATACCACCCACCATCATACCCTTTGCACACCTCTCCTGCACATACTGCCCACCAACATAAGCTTCACACTCTGTACAAAATGTACTTAAATTAAAAATATATGCACAAAAAACCTCCACACTCTTCTCCTACACATGATGCTACCTGCTTTCATACCCTTCAACTACGAATCCTGCAAGTACTACCTACTGTCATACTTTCTTCTCTGCTCTCTTGCTCATGGGGCCCACTGGTACTAAACTGGGGCTACTATGCACATTTGGTTTTTGGCTGAGCTGTAGACAGTTCAGATTTATTGTACAGTTTAGCTGGTCTTTCAATAATCTCAATCAGGTTGTGCATTTCTCACTGTCACCAGTAGGTGTCACTTGTACCACAGGCCAGTTTGAGATAGTACAACTAGCTTGAGTTATAAATATTTATTCTTCTTTTAGTCAGCCCAGTAGGAGGTTCTTGGCCACTGGTGCACTCTGGGAGAGGATATACAGTATTTTTGAACTGAGCCGTGTACTCGCTCTCTTGCCTCAAGCCCTCTGACCCAGGGAGGTGCTGCTAAAGTGAGCTCTGCAAGTAGGCCCAGAAGCCTGTTTGGGGCCTACTAATCCTTAGGTGGTCTTTCCCGGTGTGGAAGAAGCCAAGCCAAATAGAGAAGATCCAGGGGAGGACCCCTGCTGGAGAGAGCCAGTATGAAGGCTGGTCTCTCAGGAGGGCTGGTGACTTGTTTGGAGGACACATCTACATCTAAAAGGTGCTTACAGTGCTGCCGGGTCAGCTTAAAGGTTCTGACACTGTGAAGCTGGATCTTGTTCTACATCTGAAAACGTGTTTGCAGTATCCCCGGGTCGGCTTAAAGGTTCTGATACTATGAAGCTGTACTTTTTCTCGATCCAAGGAGTCTGTAAGTGATCTGCTGCTGGTATCTGAGACCCCTAACCCTCTCTCCTACTACTTTCCTTCAAGTTCCACTTTAACAACTTCAGCTCTGGAAGATTTACCTCCCTTCATGACCAGGCCATTTTTGTGATACGGCACTGCGTTACTTTTACCACTTACTGCCCACACTACATCATATGACGTCATGGACTTTGTGTGGGGATATCTGAATGATGGGTGCAGCTACAGGCATCATTCAGATATCTTCTTTTACAGCAGGCGTAATCCCTGCACTGTAAAAACATTTATGGAGGCTGTTCAGCTGTTTAATTGTTTTTACAGGCGCGGAAGGGTACATACCCCCTCCCTCCTGCCACCCTCCTGTGCTTCTACCGGTGCTTCTACCAGCTCACCCGTGCGATCAGCGAGACAGAGAAGGAATCTGCCAGCGCCAGAAGTTCACCATAGAGAATACCGCGGGTCAGTTGGTCCCTGGCGGTCTATATGACCTTTCAGAGGCTGGGTGCGATATTATGATGTCATGCCCAGCCTCTGCAGTTACAATCACTGCTGTTGCCTCGGCTGGAAAGACTAGATCGTTTCTTTTTTTTATCTCAGGCTCTCCAGCCTAGAGGCAAGATCTGGGGACTTATAGACCCCATATCTTGCTGTAAAGAGGACCTGTCATTCCCTATTCCTATTACAAGGGATGTTTACATTCCTTGTAATAGGAATAAAAGTGATAAAAATATATATATATATAAAATGAAAGTGTCAAAATAGAAAAATAAAAGTAAAATAAACAGTTAAAAAAAATTGAAAGCGCCCTGGTCCCCGCGTGCTCGCTCGCAGAAGCAATCGCACGTGTAGGTCACACCCACATATGTAAATGGCGTTCAAACCACACATGTGAGGTATCGCCATGAACGTTAGAGCGAGAGCAATAATTCGAGCACAAGACCTCCTCTGTAACTTTAAACAGGTAACCTGAAAAAATATTTAAAGCGCCCCAATGGGGATTTTTAAGTACCGAAGTTTGATGCCATTCTGCAAGTGTGCCCAATTTTAAAGTGTGACATGTTAGGTATATATTTACTCGACATAACATCATCTTTCACATTATTTAAAAAAATTGTGCTAACTATAGTGTTTTTTTTTTTAATGCATGTTCAAAACAAAAATGCGTTTGAAAAACAATGTCCTTTTATTCCCTAGGGTCTCTGATAAAAAAACATATATAATGTGTGGGGGTTCTGAGTAATTTTATAGCAAAAGAATGATGCTTTTTACTTAGGAGGAAAGAAGTGTCAGAATTGACCTGGGTGGCAAGTAGTTAAAGTGGTTGTACCCCCGTGTACTGTTTGTATCTATAAGTAAGCCTATGATAAGGCTTACCTATAGGTACTGTAAGTATCTCCTAAATTTACACCGTTTAGGAGATATTTACATTGTATGCAGCCAATGACGTCATTGGCGCATGCGCTCTGAAGGAACGGCCGCCCGCGGGAGTGACGTGGCGCGGCTCCGGCCAGTTGCACAGCCAGAGTCCGCAGACCCAGAAAGAAGACAGGTGAAGATGGATATGGCCTCCAGCTGGGGGGACGCGGGCTTCGTTTGCTGTTAAGTGTCACATAATGCATTGCACACTAGCACATTTACTTTGCAGGTAAACAAAAATATTTTTTTTTTCAAGACTTTACTTGCTCTTTAACTGAATATTGCGCGGTTGTGTGACACTGCATCTAAATAAAGTGTATGTCCTTTTTCCCCACAAATAGAGCTTTCTTTTGATGTTATTTGATCACCTCTTTTTTGTGCTATAAACAAAAAAAAAACCCTGATAATTTTGAAAAAAGGAGCATTTTGAAAAAAAAAAAAATAAATATATATATATATATATATATATATATATGATAGTTTCACATTTGTTTGGATCTGGAGTCCTCCCCCCCCCCCTCCCCCGGGACAAAACCACCCCATATTTATTTCAATATATTTTTTACTTTCTGCTATAAAACATCCAATAAAAAAAAATTTAAAAATTGAATTTCTTTATCAATTCAGGCCAACATGTATTCTGCTACATGTTTTTGGTAAAAAAAAAAAAAATACCAATAAAGCATATATTGATTTCAAAAGCTATACCGTCTACAAACTATAGAATACATTTGTAAAAATTTTACTTTTTTTTACTAGTAATGGTGGCAATCAGCTATTTTTTTTTTTGCGACATATCTATATATATTTTTTTTGGGGAGGTTGTTGAATTCTGAGTTCTGGGGTTCTACTGCATATGCTCCACCAATTTCCAAATTCTCTGATTTTGCAGCTCAAACACTTTGCTATTTTTCAGAGTTTAATGTGGCTCTATATAGCAAACAACACTAATATGGCTCCCCACTCAACCAACAAATATATTAATTTCACACATATACAATGTTTTATTTTTGGGGAGGAGCCATATTATTGTTGCTTGTCATATAGAACAACAGAGACAGTTGTAGGTAGCTCAGGGATTTGAACACCCAAATACAGCAGATTTGCTTACCACTTAGCCACCTGGTGCTCATGACATTTTTGAAAAGCATGTGTGATTGGTGATTTCTTAAAAAAAAAAAAAAAATATGTGTATACATATATATATAATTTGTGTATATATATATATATATATATATATAGATATAGATATTTATATTTATTTATTTTAATGTTTTTAGTTTTGTTTTCTTTCCATATATATATATATATATATATATATATATATATATATATATATATATAATATCTACAGTGCCTTGCGAAAGTATTCGGCCGACTTGAACTTTGCGAACTTTTGCCACATTTCAGGCTTCAAACATAAAGATATAAAACTGTAATTTTTTGTGAAGAATCAACAAGTGGGACACAATCATGAAGTGGAACAAAATTTATTGGATATTTCAAACTTTTTTAACAAATAAAAAACTGAAAAATTGGGCGGGCAAAATTATTCAGCCCCCTTAAGTTAATACTTTGTAGCGCCACCTTTTGCTGCGATTACAGCTGTAAGTCGCTTGGGGTATGTCTCTATCAGTTTTGCACATCGAGAGACTGAAATTTTTGCCCATTCCTCCTTACACAACAGCTCGAGCTCAGTGAGGTTGGATGGAGAGCGTTTGTGAACAGCAGTTTTCAGTTCTTTGCACAGATTCTCGATTGGATTCAGGTCTGGACTTTGACTTGGCCATTCTAACACCTGGATATGTTTATTTGTGAACCATTCCATTGTAGATTTTGCTTTATGTTTTGGATCATTGTCTTGTTGGAAGACAAATCTCCGTCCCATTCTCAGGTCTTTTGCAGACTCCATCAGGTTTTCTTCCAGAATGGTCCTGTATTTGGCTCCATCCATCTTCCCATCAATTTTAACCATCTTCCCTGTCCCTGCTGAAGAAAAGCAGGCCCAAACCATGATGCTGCCACCACCATGTTTGACAGTGGGGATGGTGTGTTCAGGGTGATGAGCTGTGTTGCTTTTACGCCAAACATAACGTTTTGCATTGTTGCCAAAATGTTTGATTTTGGTTTCATCTGACCAGAGCACCTTCTTCCACATGTTTGGTGTGTCTCCCAGGTGGCTTGTGGCAAACTTTAAACGACACTTTTTATGGATATCTTTAAGAAATGGCTTTCTTCTTGCCACTCTTCCATAAAGGCCAGATTTGTTCAGTATACGACTGATTGTTGTCCTATGGACAGAGTCTCCCACCTCAGCTGTAGATCTCTGCAGTTCATCCAGAGTGATCATGGGCCTCTTGGCTGCATCTCTGATCAGTCTTCTCCTTGTATGAGCTGAAAGTTTAGAGGGACGGCCAGGTCTTCGTAGATTTGCAGTGGTCTGATACTCCTTTTATTTCAATATTATCGCTTGCACAGTGCTCCTTGGGATGTTTAAAGCTTGGGAAATCTTTTTGTATCCAAATCCGGCTTTAAACTTCTCCACAATAGTATCTCGGACCTGCCTGGTGTGTTCCTTGTTCTTCATGATGCTCTCTGCGCTTTAAACGGACCTTTGAGACTATCACAGTGCAGTTGCATTTATACGGAAACTTGATTACAAACAGGTGGATTCTATTTATCATCATTAGTCATTTAGGTCAACATTGGATCATTCAGAGATCCTCACTGAACTTCTGGAGAGAGTTTGCTGCACTGAAAGTAAAGGGGCTGAATAATTTTGCACGCCCATTTTTTCAGTTTTTTATTTGTTAACAAAGTTTGAAATATCCAATAAATTTCATTCCACTTCATGATTGTGTCCCACTTGTTGTTGATTTGTCACAAAAAATTACAGTTTAATATCTTTATGTTTGAAGCCTGAAATGTGGCAAAAGGTCACAAAGTTCAATGGGGTTGAATACTTTTGCAAGGCACTGTATATATAAGTATGCCAAATAAATCAAACACACACATATACATGTAGTTTTTAATGAAAGAGTTCTGGGTTCAGCTACGCTAAAACAGTTTGCATTTTTTCACAGTTTAACCACCTCAATACTGGGCACTTAAACCCCCTTCCTTCCCATACCAATTTTAAGCTTTTTGCATTTTGAATGACAATTGTGCGGTCATGCAACATTGTACCTAAACCAAATTTGTGTCATTTTTTCCCCACAAATAGAGCTTTCTTTTGGTGGTATTTGATCACCGCAAGGTTTTTTCTTTTTTGGTGCACAAATAAAAAAAGACCGAAAAGTTTGAAAAAAAAAAGCTTTTTTTGTTTATGTTAAAAAAAATTTGTAAAATAGATACATTTTTTCCTGCACTGATGAGCACTGATGAGGCCGCACTGACATGCACTGATGAGGAGGCACTGATGGGGTGGCACTGATGGGGTGGCACTGATATGCAGCACTGATGGGCACTAATAGGTAGCACTGATGGACACTGATAGACAGCACTGATGGGCATTGATCGGCGGCACTGATGGGCACTGATAGGTGGCACTGATGGGCACTGATGGGCACTGATGGGCACTGATCGGCGGCACTGATCGGTACTGATAGGCAGCACTGGTGGGCAATAATGGGCACTGGTGGGCGGCACTGATTAATGGCAATAATGGGCACTGGTGGGCAGCACTGATAGATGGCATTGGTGGGCCGCACTGATAGGGAGGGCACCACTGGCAGGCTCTCTGAGCCCTGATTGCCATCCCTGGTGGCCATGGTGGGCATCCCTGGTGGTCATGGGTGGGCATCCCTGGTGGCTCTAGTGGCACTCCCCCCCCCCCCCCCCCCCCAGGGCTGCACTGGTAATCAATGTTCTGATTACCAGCACAGACCCCCCCTGTGATCAGTGAGTAATTAGTAAAACTCACTGATCCCCTGGCTGCAGCACAGATCGTCTTCTTTTCCTCACTGACAGGATCTGTGTGAGGAGAAGAAGAGATCAAAGCTGTTACAACGGCTGTATTTACATTACATGGCGGCTGTGATCGGACACAGCCATCATGTGATCAGGAGGGCCAATCACAGGGCCCTCCTGCCAAAACGTGTTGCTCTGTGTCCGAGGGACACAGGCATATCGAGATCGCGCCGCTGCGCGTGCCCGCACGATCTCGCTCCTTCTGCAGGACGATCGGGAACGTCTGATCAGAAGGACGAGACTCCCACCCGGCCGTATATGTAGAGTGGCCGGGTGGGAGGTGGTTAATGTGGTTCTATATAGGAAACAACACTAATATGGCTCCCCACTCAACCAACAAATATATTCCTATATCAAAACACAGAAAAAATTTAAAATTTGCAAACTGTTTGAGCATGGGCATTGAGCATTTTTTTAAAGAAATCACAAATCACACATGCTTTTCAAAAATGTCATGAGCACCAGGTGGCTAAGTGGTTAGCAAATCTGCGGTGCAACAGTGTATTTGGGTGTTCAAATCCCTGAACTACCTACAACTGTCTCTGTTGTTCTATATGACAAGCAACACTAATATGGCTCCTACCCAAAAATAAAACATTGTATATGTGTGAAATGAATATATTTTTGGGTTGGTTAGATATAGGAAGCAACAATAATATATTGTTTTTTGCATATGCATATATATATATATATATATATATATATATATATATATGTATGTATGTTATGTGTGTGTGTGTGTGTGTATATATAGATATGTATCTTGAGATTTATATATATATATATATATATATATATATATATATATATACATACATAGATATGTGCATTTCTCTCATTAGCGCCTGAATAATGCCGTTTGACCGCGGTATTTGCGGCGGTATTTGCCGCAATTCACTATACCTCCCACTAAGGTTTTCTAAAACTTTATTTTTAGCCTACTTTTTGGTTTGGAGCATGCGCACATGGGCTATCTGCCAGAAATAGACTCCGGAGCTATTTTTGCGTTTTACACTTTTATTAAAATCTTTTTTTCTACTTAAATTTTTCACACAGTTTAAAAGCAGTTTATCTCAAGATCATATAACACATCTTTCCCAATCATTTTTTATATTGTGATTTTGAACACCACCTCCAGCCCTGACGTTATTTGATCTTAGTGAATTTGACATTGCTTATAACGTTTCTGATGGAGGTATAGTGAATTGCATTTGCACCTTAAAATAGTCGAAATGGAGGTAAAGTAGAACAAGATCAGTGTTGGATGTATAGTAAATTAGGCCCTAAGTGACTTTTTTAGGGCCAGTGACACCAATACAGTGATCAGTGCTAAAAAAAATACACTGTCATTGTACTAATGACACCTGCGGGGAAGGGGTTAACATCAAGGACGATCAAAGGGTTAAATGTGCTTCCTGGAAGTGCTTTCTAACTGTGCTTTGTATGGGGGAAGACAGAGATCCGTGTTCCTGCTTAGCAGAAACACAGGATCGCCATCTTCCCCTCTAACAGAATGGTGATCTGCCTTGTTGACATAGGCAGAGCGCCGTTCCGCCTCTCTCAGAAAAGATCTCCAGGTGCGAGTATAAGTGTATAGGGTGGTCCGGAAGTGGTTAAAGCTTTGAAAAGATCAAAAGTGACTGGTGCCCAATTTTTGTTCAAAACTCACCATTATGGCCATGGACTTAGCCTTGGACTCACCATTATAGCCATGGACTCAGCCCTGGACTCACCATTATAGCCATGGATTCAGCCCTGGACTCACCATTATAGCCATGGACTCAGCCCTGGACTCACCATTATAGCCATGGATTCAGCCCTGGACTCACCATTATAGCCATGGACTCAGCACTGGACTCACTATTATAGCCATGGACTCAGCCCGGGACTCACCATTATAGCCATGGACTCAGTCCTGGGGTAAATACTAGCTCACTCACTGCCTCTGGAGGCGACACCCTGCCTTTAGAAGACCCAGGGCAGCACTAAACACATACTGCACATCATCATGCACACTGCTCTTCTCTCCTATACATATTGCACACCATCATATGCTCTACACTCCTCTCCTCCACAAACTGTCTACCGCCATACCCTCCATATTCCTCCCCTACAAATTCTAACAAATCCTAACCACTAACACAGTCAACATTATTTAGAATACCCCCAATGTTGCCCAATCTAAAATGGCCACACTTTTCTTATTTTTAATGTTGGCAACTGATAGATAGGATGATGAAGCAGAGTGACAGAGCTTATCAATGCACAGGTCCCCTGCCCCTGCCAAACAGGGCTGAGCTGTGTGGTGCTGGAGGAGAGGAATAAGAACATCAGATTGGCAAAATGATGCTTGAAGAATGTGCATATATGTATTCAGAATATTTTTTCACTTAATAGAGCGAATGGAGAGGGCAATTGGGGGGCAGGGGAGGTGGAAAAAAAATTGAATTCTGCTTTAACCCTTTAACCTGATCCTACGCCCTAACAAATCTAGAAACCCTAAATTTAACTCAGATAGTTGAACCCCAGCAACTTTAAAACATTCAAATAATGCAGCTCTGTAATCATTGCAGGCAAACAGTGCAAGTATTTGAATTTGGCTAGGTTTCAGCCTCTTGCAATCTATTGTACAGTCTGCATAGTAAAGCTGAGAGTGCGGGGGGGGGGGGGGGGGGTAACGCAGCACAAGGAGCCACTCAAGTGTGGTGCAGTGCAAGGAGCATGTAGATAAGATGAGAGCTTATCAATTTGCAGCTTCTCCTGTTACTGTCCCATCACAGGGTAGGGGTGTCCCATCAGTGAGAGTGCAGCAAAAAAATCAAGTCCCCTCCATTGCCAGAAAGGGATGTGCTATGTGACAGAGCAGTGTAAATCTGAGGATTGAATGGTTAGGAATACAGATTTGTTGGCAGGTAAAACTATGTATGTATTTCATCTGTGCATTTAGCTGTTACCCTGGAGTTCAGCATTCTCAGATTGGATGAGCTGGAGAGGCAGGGCAGTGGCATCCAATCAGAAAACACTTTTCAATAATTGACAAAATGTTATGTGTTCTCTAAATGGTGCCTGTGCTGAGCCAGAGACCTCCTGTGTTCAGTAAGCAGCAGAGAGACCTGGGGGCTAGCTGCCATCACTGTAGTAGCAATGTCTACCACAGTGATTTCCAGGTTCCATGGGGATCCCACAGTTATGGCACCTGCATAATTGTACACTGGTCCGAGCTAGACCAATTTAACTATTCAACTTTATTTCAGGTGCTTTTTCTCATCACTTCTTTTCCTTTATACTGTTTTTTTAATAAAACAAATACAAACATTCAGAGGTTGGATGAAGGGTTAAGTGCTGGTTCACACTGCCGCTACCACTAAAGTAGCGTCGCTTCCAGCGCGACTTTGACGCGATTTTGACGCGACTTTGGCGCGACTTTGACGCGACTTTGGCGCGACTTAGCGCGACTTAGCGCGACTTTGACGCGACCTAATCGCGAGGCAACTTTTTATTTGGCCAATCACAGAGCTGAAAATTGACAGGTACACTTAGACCCCCCAGACACTAAATACAAAAAAATGACATGCCTGCCTAAAAAAATGCCCGCTAAATGCCTGCAAGAAAAAAAGACAGCTGGTAAGACACTACAAAAAATTATAAGAAAAATGATTTTTTTTTAGGGGTTCTGGACATGCTACATAGCTGAAACTTGACAGGGACACTTTTTTGACCCCCCAGACACTAAATCCAGAAAATGATATGCCTGCCTAAAAAAATGCCCGCTAAATGCCTGCAAGAAAAAAAGCCAGCCGCAGAGAAGCCGTATCCCTGAAAATATAGTAAAAATGCTGTTTTTTAGGGGTTCTGGACATGCTACAGAGCTGAAAATTGACAGGTACACTTTTTAGACCCCCCAGACACTAAATACAAAAAAATGACATGCCTGCCTAAAAAAATGCCCGCTAAATGCCTGCAAGAATAAAAGACAGCTGGTAAAACACTACAAAAAATTAAAAGAAAAATGATTTTTTTTAGGGGTTCTGGACATGCTACATAGCTGAAACTTGACAGGGACACTTTTTTGACCCCCCAGACACTAAATCCAGAAAATGACATGCCTGCCTAAAAAAATGCCCGCTAAATGCCTGCAAGAAAAAAAGCCAGCCGCAGAGAAGCCGTATCCCTGAAAATATAGTAAAAATGCTGTTTTTTAGGGGTTCTGGACATGCTACAGAGCTGAAAATTGACAGGTACACTTTTTAGACCCCCCAGACACTAAATACAAAAAAATGACATGCCTGCCTAAAAAAATGCCCGCTAAATGCCTGCAAGAATAAAAGACAGCTGATAAAACACTACAAAAAATTAAAAGAAAAATGATTTTTTTTAGGGGTTCTGGACATGCTACATAGCTGAAACTTGACAGGGACACTTTTTTGACCCCCCAGACACTAAATCCAGAAAATGATATGCCTGCCTAAAAAAATGCCCGCTAAATGCCTGCAAGAAAAAAAGCCAGCCGCAGAGAAGCCGTATCCCTGAAAATATAGTAAAAATGCTGTTTTTTAGGGGTTCTGGACATGCTACAGAGCTGAAAATTGACAGGTACACTTTTTAGACCCCCCAGACACTAAATACAAAAAAATGACATGCCTGCCTAAAAAAATGCCCGCTAAATGCCTGCAAGAATAAAAGACAGCTGGTAAAACACTACAAAAAATTAAAAGAAAAATGAATTTTTTTAGGGGTTCTGGACATGCTACATAGCTGAAACTTGACAGGGACACTTTTTTGACCCCCCAGACACTAAATCCAGAAAATGACATGCCTGCCTAAAAAAATGCCCGCTAAATGCCTGCAAGAAAAAAAGCCAGCCGCAGAGAAGCCGTATCCCTGAAAATATAGTAAAAATGCTGTTTTTTAGGGGTTCTGGACATGCTACAGAGCTGAAAATTGACAGGTACACTTTTTAGACCCCCCAGACACTAAATACAAAAAAATGACATGCCTGCCTAAAAAAATGCCCGCTAAATGCCTGCAAGAATAAAAGACAGCTGGTAAAACACTACAAAAATTAAAAGAAAAATGATTTTTTTTAGGGGTTCTGGACATGCTACATAGCTGAAACTTGACAGGGACACTTTTTTGACCCCCCAGACACTAAATCCAGAAAATGACATGCCTGCCTAAAAAAATGCCCGCTAAATGCCTGCAAGAAAAAAAGCCAGCCGCAGAGAAGCCGTATCCCTGAAAATATAGTAAAAATGATGTTTTTTAGGGGTTCTGGACATGCTACAGAGCTGAAAATTGACAGGTACACTTTTTAGACCCCCCAGACACTAAATACAAAAAAATGACATGCCTGCCTAAAAAAATGCCCGCTAAATGCCTGCAAGAATAAAAGACAGCTGGTAAAACACTACAAAAAATTAAAAGAAAAATGTTTTTTTTTAGGGGTTCTGGACATGCTACAGAGCTGAAACTTGACAGGGACACTTTTTAGACCCCCCAGAAACGAAATCCAAAAAATGACATGCCTGCCTAAAAAAAATGCCCGCTAAATGCCTGCAAGAAAAAAAGACAGCTGGTAAGACACTACAAAAAATTAAAAGAAAAATTATTTTTTTTTAGGGGTTCTGGACATGCTACAGAGCTGAAACTTGACAGAGACACTTTTTAGACCCCCCAGAAACGAAATCCAAAAAATGACATGCCTGCCTAAAAAAATGACCACTCATGAATGCCAGCAAGAATAAAAGACAGCTGGTAAAGACACTACAAAAAATTAAAAGAAAAATGATTTTTTTTTAGGGGTTCTGGACATGCTACAGAGCTGAAACTTGACAGGGACACTTTTTAGACCCCCCAGAAACGAAATCCAAAAAATGACATGCCTGCCTAAAAAAATGACCGCTAATGCCTGCAAGAAAATTATGCTCTTTTCTTGTTCACTACCATTTTTTAGCAAAGTCGGATGACAAGTCGGATTACAGGTCGCTTCAATTAAGATAAGGAGGCGACTCCCATTGAAGTATATGGGACAGGTCGGATCACTGGTCGCCTGAAAGTAGTACAGGACCCTTTTCTGAAGTCGGAGCGACCTTAATAGCGGCAATTAAGACGGCACTGATTCATTTACATTGGTTTGGTCATGTCAAGCGACCTGGGGCGACCTGGGGCGACACAAGTCGCCTCGTGAGTCGCCCTAGTGTGAATGGGGGCTAATAGTACATTTTCAGAGGTCCATATATAATACTAAAAAAGAGGGACAACTGAGAAGGAAAGAAGGACAGTGAGATATGGTTCCAGTGAGTAACATTTTCTCCAAAGCGATAGTTGAGAGTTATGATGATAAACCAGAGGGTCAACTTCCTAGATCAGTGGTCTCTAAACTGCAGCTCAGGGGCCAAATGCCTCCCTTTTCTTGCCTTAATTCACACCTGGGGCACCATTCCACCCACAGACCCCCAACAATGGCATACTATCCCTACCACTAAAGATTGGGTACCATCCCTCCCAATGATGATGGGGCACTATTCATCCCACTGATGATGGGGCACTATTCTTCCCACTGACACCAATGATGGGGCACTATTCCAACCACTGATACCAACAATGGCGTACTATTCCTACCACTGAAGATGGGGTACCATCCCTCCCAATGATGATGGGGCACTATTCCTCCCACTGATGATGGGGCACTATTCTTCCCACTGACACCAATGATGGGGCACTATTCCTTTTAATGTTACCAACAATGGGGCACTATTCCAACCACTGATACCAACAATGGTGTACTATTCCTACCACTGAAGATGGGGTACCATCCCTCCCAATGATGATGGGGCACTATTCCTCCCACTGATGATGGGGCACTATTCTTCCCACTGACACCAATGATGGGGCACTATTCCTTTTAATGTTACCAACAATGGGGCACTATTCCAACCACTGATACCAACAATGGGGTACTATTCCTCCCACTAAAACCAATGAAGGGGTGTGGTTTACTCCCTCTGATGCCAGGCATATTCTACTCCTACTGGTCACAGTGTGGCCCCCCTAAAGCCTGAAGGATTTCAGAAAGTTTGAAAGGAGAAAGGAGTTTAGAAGGTTGAAGAACTCTTCTAGATTAAAGTAAAGTTTTTTATTATAAAATCATTCTAGGTTTCGAACAGGAATATAAAGTTAGGGGCAATTCTAGGTATTGAGGAGGAAAGAGGGACATGGTTCCCATAAGGAACAGTCCGTCAAAATAATGGACAGTTGAGAGCTATGGTGATAAACCAAAAAGGGCCAACTTCCTAGATGAATATGGAGTTTCTATTATTAAAGCATTCCAAGTTTCAAACAGGAATCTGAACATATGTTCAAGCAACTAGGTATCTACATTTAAATTATCATGACCAGTTTAGTTACTTAATGGTAAAGACAGATGCACTTTAACACCACTTTATAAAAGATATGTTAGACTAGAAACACACAGCTCTGTTTTCATCATTTACAGATGATAATCATAGCAGGGGATTATTATTCCCATCATATCTGTGAATTTGGCACTACAGGACACAGTCTTAGAAATCCTATTTCTATTGTCATTGAAAACTGCAAGCTTTTCTATACAGATCTAGGGCCAGTCTCCGAGGGAATTCCTCTACAGATAAGACCGGTCAGACAGAAGGTGCTATAAATTCTCCAACCACTGCTGTGACTGAGAAGGTGGAATCTGAAAATCGGCAGTTGACCCAGAAAGATAGTTTGATAGTCGCAAAGTTATTGGAAAAGACAGGTGTAGTCTAGAAGAGTGAAGTTCGGTGATCCAAAAAAGGCTTTCATTTAAAAGCGAATCAATGTCTGCGCTGGAGACTGTGATTAATCAAACTTTCTGAGCTGTTTTACCAGCTGCTTTATTAATTTGGACCTCCACAAAAATGCCAGTCTGATAATGTAAATGTCATCTGGAATTTCTCCATCATGGTTTGTAAAAAAATATTTGCACCCTTAAAGTAAAACTAAACCAGGTTTGGTAGAAAATACTTTTATATTTCTGTCTCTTTGCCAGAAGTATTTTTAAAGCTCTGTGGTAATAGGCTTCACTGGATAAATGCATTGGTATTTGACATCAGTTTGAGACTCTTCTGAGATCATTCAGAATTTATTGTATGTGCAGTTGACCTCCTTCTGCCCAGTTTCAGCTGCTTTTGCATTCCCATAGACTTGTTTGGGCATGGAAGCAATTCTGAAGCAAACCCACTGACCCCAATATGTCTACCAGCAACTGACTGCAGCACATGCATAGCACAGTGTACAGTCCAGCCCATTCCTGGTTGTAAGATAGTAAGAAAGGAGCAGGGTTTTGGAATAATGTTCCCTCGATGCACATGTGCTGGATTTACATCATCAGTGGCCTCACAATGACTGAAGCAAGGAGATGCTAGACTCAAAAATGATAGCAGCAGCGATAAAGTGGCAGTGAGGAGCTCAGACCTTGCATCGCTGGAGAAGAACACATTCAGAAGTAAGTGTTATATTGTTAACAGATGCTACCAGGAAGGATTTTATAGCAAAATCCATTCTGTGTCTTATTGCCAATACTTGCTTCTCAAATGTCTTCTAACCAGTTTTTTCTTTTCTTTATAATGAACATATGATAAGCTCAGTGTATTTCCCAGAAGGTACATCATTTTTGGGCTGGACAATCAAGAAGGTTGAAAATGCAGAACCCAGGAAAAGACCAAATGAAGATGGAGAAATGTTGCATAGCTGAAGAGGTAAGTGCATTTTTAAAGCAAATTCTACTACCAACAGCATTTAAAGCGGAGCTTTACCCATAATAATTGAAAAAAAATAATATTCTTTAGCGAGGAATGTACATTCCACATCAATAATTATGCTACCAGCATTAGTGTGTGCTGTAAATCGCCTCCAGCATTTCTCCTTTCTTCTTGATGGATACTGCCCTTTTGCTGAAGCTCAGATCCCCTGAACTGCAGGAAATCATAAAGCTGAACTAAACCCATCAATTTAATGGTTTCAAAAAACAGTTACATTCTTGGAATGCTGGGATTGCTAACAGTCCCATTTGCTTGTGTCCTCAACCAAACCATTAAATGGCTGGTGTCATAACTGATCACATGTGCAGCACCATGGCAGCTGCAGATTAAACAGAAGCAGCTTCCTTGACTGTAAAGGATAGGAGGGTTTAATTCCGC
This sequence comes from Pelophylax lessonae, assembly GCF_965119305.1. Lineage (NCBI taxonomy): Eukaryota > Metazoa > Chordata > Amphibia > Anura > Ranidae > Pelophylax > Pelophylax lessonae. Next base: position 73,054,529 of record NC_138768.1, read on the forward strand.
TTTAAGGCTGTCAGCAGATCAGCCTCAATTTCAGCAGTGCCTAAAAATGGAGAAAAAACTGGGCATGTGCAGAGCAGCCAATTGTCCCATTACTTTTGGTCCCTTAAAAAGTGGGAGGCACATATACAAACTGTTGTAATTCCTACACCTTTTACCTGATTTGGATGTCAATACCCTCAAATTAAAGCTGAAAGTCTGCAGTTAAAGCACATCTTGTTTGTTTCATTTCAAATCCATATGGTGGTGTATAAAGCCAAAAAGATTAGAATTGTGTCGAATATTTATGGACCTGACAGGATGGATATATATATATGTGCATCCTGAAATTTTTAAAATTAGAAAGAAATTCAAATTTGTTTCTATTTTTTATTTTTTTTGACCCCACTTTATACCTGCATGTACCAGCAAGTCTTTACAATTTCAACCAACTGTGCATTTGTGAACTCAAATATTTACTATGTGTTTGATCACTGGCACTTATTATTTTTACAAATTGTCGTATTAACAGGTTATTCCTCTCACACAGCAATATATACTATACATATATATAATATATATATATACAATCTATACTTGCAACTACACCCCAAAACACATTCTACTACTCCTCCTGAGTATGTCAATACCACATGTGTGAGACTTTTTCACAGCCTAGCGACATACAGAGGCCTAACATCCAAGTAGCACCTTCAGGCATTCTAGGAGCATAAATTACACATATAAATTCCTGACAACCTATTGCACTTTTGAAGGCCCTGGAGCACCAGGACAATGGAAACCCCCATGAAATGACCCCATTTTGGAAAGCAAACACCCCAACGTATAATATTTGAGGCATAATGAGTCTTTTGAACATGTCATTTTTTCCACAAGTTTTTGGAAAATGTGGAAAGAAAATGAAAGTATGGTGATACCACATGTGTGAGACTTTTACACAGCCTAGTCCAGTGATGGCGAACCTTGGCACCCCAGATGTTTTGGAACTACATTTTCCATCATGCTCATGCACTCTGCAGTGTAGTTGAGCATCATGGGAAATGTAGTTCCAAAACATCTGGGGTGCCAAGGTTCGCCATCACTGGCCTAGTCACATACAGAGGCCCAAAATCCAAGTAGCACCGTCAGGCATTCTAGGAGCATAAATGACACATACCATTTCCTGACAACCTATCGCACTTTTGAAGACCCTGGAGCACCAGGACAATGGAAACCCCCATAAAATGACCCCATTTTGTAAAGCAAACACCCCAATGTATAATCCTGCATCACTGGATTTTAAACAGTATAGACGCTTATTTTTAATGTTTTACGTGGCTATGCCTGCAAAAGGGGCCTCAAGTGTTCTAGCAGGACCTAAAGTGATTGAAAATCACTTCGTAAAACAACCAATTTAGTTTCAAATAAAAATGAAAGGCAAAACATTTTTGTATAGATATTAAAAAAAAAAAATATTATAAATATCTTTTTTTTTTTTTTCCCCTTTTTATGAATGATCACATACCCTCTGTTCTCACCTGCATCAGAAATGGCGGGAGAAGAAGCAGCAGCTGACTGAGCTTCCCAGTGAAAGGCTGTCGCCTGGGGCATGTCAGGACTAGTCTGGTCATTAGAGAAGAGTACATTGAGTTTCCAGCATAGCTAGAGAACTGACAATGGTATGTTCTCCTGCTTAGTATGGTCAATTTTTAATAGGAAAGCAAGTGGGTTAGCAGGAATACCAGGGATTTCTCATCAAGGAAACAATACAAAGAGGACAGGAGAATTTCTCATACAGGTACATGGTTCAGCAGGCACATATCAAGAATATGAAGTATTGGGAGTAACAAACACTTACTGTACATTTTCTTACTGATGTTCCTGTTTAATCAGGATTATTTTATTTAAAAAAATAATAGAATTATGATTGTTTAAACTAAACCTATTGATTTAGGCCCCTTTCACATGTTTGCGACTTGGGAGTGCAAAGTTGCATGACAAGTCGCACCCCATAATTTCCAATGAGTGCCATTCATATCTGTGCGGCTTCAAGGTAGTCTCTGCACTACTTTGGTCCAACTTTGATGCAATTTGAGCTCCATAGACCTCAAGATTACACAGGCATTGCTTCAAGTCGCGTTGAAGTCACATCAAAGTCATGCAATTTTCAGATTATACAAGTGTGAAAGGGGCCTTACTAATTTATAAAAAGTTTCATTTCTGGCATGTCCCATAAATGTAACTGTCACATAGGTTTTGCTTTCAACCAAACTGCCAAACCACCAAATGGCTGGTGTCATAATTGATCACATGTGCAGCATCATGTTAGTTGAAGCTCAAACAGAGGTTTAAGTGGTTTTGTTCCACTTTATCCCCCCGTTCACATCGGGGCCATTTGGCATGCGATTGGACATGACAAATCACATGCCAAATCACAGCCTATTCCCAGCAACGGCACTGTCCAAATCAGTGCAATGCAGACTTTGCAGCGCCACACCGATTTCCAAAAGTAGTTCCTGCACTAATTTTGGCGACTTCGGGGGCGATTTCAATAGACATCTTTACAGTAAATCTGCACAGATGTCTTTCAAATCGCCCCTGAACTCGCAATGAAATGCTGGTTTGACTCGTGTGAGTTCAGCTGATCTCGCATGATTTCAAACCTGCATCCAATGTAAATGTACAGGTAATGTAAGTAACAGCTTCCATGTTGTGCTTATTTTCTATTCTGCAGATTTTTAGTAATTAGCTTGATAGCCTCTTGCCTCATTTTTGGCAGTTGAACATCAAAGCTCAGTTTACCTAACCAGCACAGAAAACTTCACTGTTTCATTGATTCAAATTAAAAACAAAAAGTAGCATCATAACAGAGAGGGATATATACTTTATACCAACAGTCAGACTGAAAGTAGGTTTACCATGTTTACATCTAAATCTTTGAAACATGCAAATTGCGTCCGAATTTCGATTTGTATTAAAACATCTACCCAATACCAATTAGAAAAACTTTACTATTCTGACTCCAATTGTTGTAATAGTGACTTATCCCTTGCTGAGACCTATTCCTGGCCTGTATAAGCAGATGCAATCACTGTGGAAAATCGTTATCATATAGCTGAACTCACAAGACACTGTTTCTTTCCATCCACATAGGTATTATTGCAAGCAGTAGTTATAGCAGACAACAAAATGTGACAGATGATTGAAGCTGGTATCTGCAGGTAAAAACATGGTAATGTGTTCCCAGATGCCAGCAGATTGTATAAAGGCCTAGACTATACCTCCCAACAGTCCCGGATTATGCGGGACTGTCCCGCATTTCTAACATAGTCTCGCTGTCCCGCGCATTCAGCCTGTGTCCCGCAGCCACTTAAACCCGCACCTGTCATCCCTTATCATTAGCATGGCACCGCTAGTGTCAGACAGGAAACAGATGCGGTGTCCTCGGCTTTGCCGATATCTCCGCCCACTCCCTTGCTATTGGAAGCCTGGGCTTTGCCCACTCCAGTAATCTTGTGTAAGGGGAGGCATGGGCTGTCCAGGAAGGAAGATGAGACTGACCACCTGATGTCTTGCTGTGTGACCTCCCTCCGGCGTTTCTCAACAAGTGTGTGACAGTGAGTAAGATGCAGCCTTCGTTCTCCTGTATACCGGGTGGGAGCGCCAGGCACCCGGGGCAGATTTGGCTCACATTTGTTGGTGGGTGCCCTGGGTCCTGGCATCACAACTGTCCGCATTTGTTCCTTTTCTGTAGGCTTCTTTCCCCATGGACTGCGTTTCAGAGCTGTAGCAGTGAGCCGAGTGAAGTGCTGTTAATCTCCTCCTCGGCTCCCTGCTACAGCTCTGACAGTCGGAGCTCAGCTAACTGAGTCTGTCACTCATGCTTCTCCACAGAAAACTGTTGGCAGCGATGTTTTAGGAAATGAAGAAAAATGTGTAAGCCCATTTGCCCTGTGTAGCTCTTTTTATGTGAACTATGACAATCATTTGAAGTGTATATGTTTGTATGTTCACATCTATTTTTGCCAATGTTAACAATCAACAATATCTCTAATGAAAGGTTGTCCTACATGTGTTCCTAATTATCCATTGTCTTGCATGCTGAAAATTAAATATTGTGCACTTTTTGACAAGGTAACAGCACCTCCTTTTACATATTCTTCACTGATTGCCAGTCTGATTTTCCTCTCCTTCTCTCTATACAATAACCTGAAGCCAGGCTGTATCCCCTCTCTTCTATGTTCACTGATGATCAGTGAGAGGGGATACAGCCTGGCTTCAGGTTATTGTATAGAGAGGAAGAGAGGAAAATCAGACTGGTAATCAGGAGAGAAGTGAGGGGATACAGCCTGGCTTCAGGTCAGTTTATAGGGAGAAGAAGAGATTCAGACTGTTGATTGGTGAAAAGAAAATAGAGGGGTGCACTGCAGGCTTCTGACCAGTGAATGGAGGAGATTCAGACCACACACCGCAATGAATGGAGGAGATTCAGACCACTGACCAGTGAATGGAGGAGATTCAGACCACTGACCAGTGAATGGAGGAGATTCAGACCGCTGACCAGTGAATGGAGGAGATTCACTGGTCCCGGGGTCCAGCGGAGCTGGGCTGAAGTCCCAGAAAATCTGGCCGCCGGTGTCCTGTCCCGTCCATCTCTGCTGCCCGCCCCCTCCTCCTCCCAGCTCCGCCCTCGTCTTCGGCTCCCAATCAGAAGGGTGGACTCGGGGTGCAGAGCAGTGCGCCCGAGTCCACCCATTGTGTGACAATAGCGAATGAGAATTCGCTATTGTCACACAGATCCTCCTCCTGGCCAATCAGCAGTCTCTGACTATTTTAATGACGTTTAAGGTAGGCTGAGCAATCAAAGCATATTTTATGAGTACTAGGAAGTCTGGGTTTTGTTTACCCTATCCCTTAAGCCCCTCCCACTGCTAAGCAATTGGCCACACCCACAATTTGCCGCAGCGCGCTATGCGCGCCACAGGTTTTTGTTTCTCTTTCTGTGTCCTTCATTGCGAAGTTCAAAAGTTGGGAGGTATGCTAGACAGATGTGGCCATCTCTATCCCCACAAGCATAAAGAAGCAGGAACAGGAATACATAATAATGGGAGGGGACAGGAGGGAACATAGAAGAGAAAGACAGAAAGGCAAGTGCAATAACCAAAATAACCACAAGATGGCAGTATAATAACCAATTACAAAGACATTACCATAACTATGCATTATATATTTTGCATGCTGGAGTAACAGCACAGTTACTAAGAATACAATTTCCGTACAAATATCTACTGGTGTATGGTCATCTTTCTAAACACTGACTTTTTTTGGCGCCTATACTTATGTCAAAAGTTTATTTTTTTTCCATCAGAACTTTTCTTAAAACTGCATGTGTCATCCCGTGTCCTAAACAATATTCTGTTTATTCTGAAATAGCTCCTTGCTGGGGATTTGTCATCCGTATAACCCATTTCTGTATCTCTAACAGGAATAATGCTCTAGATTCTTTGATAGAAAGTTTCCATCTGGGCCACACGGGACTCGGGATAGACTGACAATGAAATCCTTTCATCTTCTTCACATGGAGTTTATGGAAAATCTAAGCATGCAGCTCACATGATTTTGAGGTTTTAAAAATGATTGCGTCTGTTTATTTTATCCCATGGCAATTCTTCGCAGTGAAAAGATAATGGACTTGTATAAAATAATCTGAATAGGAAGTAAACAGCATTAAGAATAAAAGAAAATGTCAATATTATAAAGCATTTTTATGATCATTAAAAAGAATAAAAGTTTGTTTCTCTCGCTGCACTTCATATTGAGTTCTTGAGTGTACAGTGAACTTATGATGTTGTGTTTAGTTAATTGATGGCTTGCTTCACTGCACATGTCGGTATGGGTAGTTTATAGCTATAATATTTGCAGCTACATACGCCTTTGTTTAATGACCCTTAACTTCTAACTATAAAATCAGAATATTTATATGCAAGTTTTACCATAAGAAATAGAGACAAAGATGGGTAAAATGATCTTCATAAATCGAGATCTTACCTGGATCAGGCTTATCTGCAGTCAAAGATTAATATCCTTATACTATATATATATACAGTGGGTACGGAAAGTATTCAGACCCCCTTAAATTTTTCACTCTTTGTTATATTGCAGCCATTTGCTAAAATCATTTAAGTTCATTCTTCTTCCTCATGAATGTACACATAGCACCCCATACTGACAGAAAAACACAGAATTGTTGACATTGTTGCAGATTTATTAAAAAAGAAAAACTGAAATATCACATGGTCCTAAGTATTCAGACCCTTTGCTCAGTATTTAGTAGAAGCCCCCTTTTGATCTAATACAGCCAGGAGTCTTTTTGGGAAAGATGCAACAAGTCTTTCACACATGGATTTGGGGATCCTCTGCCATTCCTCCTTGCAGATCCTCTCCAGTTCTGTCAGGTTGGATGGTAAACTTTGGTGGACAGCCATTTTTAGGTCCCTCCAGAGATGCTCAATTGGGTTTAAGTCAGGGCTCTGGCTGGGCCATTCAAGAACAGTCACGGAGTTGTTGTGAAGCCACTCCTTCGCTATTTTAGCTGTGTGCTTAGGGTCATTGTCTTGTTGGAAGGTAAACCTTCGGCCCAGTCTGAGGTCCAGAGCACTCTGGAGAAGGTTTTTGTCCAGGATATCCCTGTACTTGGCCGCATTCATCTTTCCCTCGATTGCAACCAGTCGTCCTGTCCCTGCAGCTGAAAAACACCCCCACAGCATGATGCTGCCACCACCATGCTTCACTGTTGGGACTGTATTGGACAGGTGATGAGCAGTGCCTGGTTTTCTCCACACATACTGCTTAGAATTAAGGCCAAATAGTTCTATTTTGGTCTCATCAGACCAGAGAATCTTATTTCTCACCATCTTTTAGTCCTTCAGGTGTTTTTTAGCAAACTCCATGCGGGCTTTCATGTGTCTTACACTGAGGAGAGGCTTCCGTCGGGCCACTCTGCCATAAAGCCCCGACTGGTGGAGGGCTGCAGTGATGGTTGACTTTCTACAACTTTCTCCCATCTCCTGACTGCATCTCTGGAGCTCAGCTACAGCGATCTTTGGGTTCTTCTTTACCTCTCTCACCAAGGCTCTTCTCCCCCGATAGCTCAGTTTGGCCGGACGGCCAGCTCTAGGAAGGGTTCTGGTCGTCCCAAACGTCTTCCATTTGAGGATTATGGAGGCCACTGTGCTCTTAGGAACCTTAAGTGCAGCAGAAATCTTTTTGTAACCTTGGCGAGATCTGTGCCTTGCCACAATTCTGTCTCTGAGCTCTTCAGGCAGTTCCTTTGACCTCATGATTCTCATTTGCTCTGACATGCATTGTGATCTGGAAGGTATTATATAGACAGGTGTGTGGCTTTCCTAATCAAGTCCAATCAGTATAATCAAACACAGTTGGACTCAAATGAAGGTGTAGAACCATCTCAAGGATGATCAGAAGAAATGGAAAGCACCGGAGTTAAATATATGAGTGTCACAGCAAAGGGTCTGAATACTTCGGACCATGTGATATTTCAGTTTTTCTTTTTTAATAAATCTGCAACAATGTCAACAATTCTGTGTTTTTCTGTCAGTATGGGGTTCTATGTGTACATTCATGAGGAAGAAGAATGAACTTAAATGATTTTAGCAAATGGCTGCAATATAACAAAAAGTGAAAAATTTAAGGGGGTCTGAATACTTTCCGTACCCACTGTATATAACAGTACCCCCAAAAGGGCTGCAGATCTTTCCAGGTTCTCTCCCATTCTAGTATAGAGATAGCCAGGCACACAGCAACAGTCCATACACTTCAGCTCATTGACCGATCTAGAGGTTTGTCTTTTTCTGTGTTTTATTGCTTAAAGGAACTGGGAAGGAGATCTAGGGTGATGTGGGATACTCCAGAACACTGGGACAAAGGTGTCAGAGGACAATTCTCTAAACAACAGCAGCACAGTTTCTTTTCACTCACAGCTGGGGGCCGTGAGATATTTGGTGAATAAAATGAAGTAAGGCTGGAACACTTCAGATTCATGATTGGGGACCATGAAGCAGATTTTAGAATATATAGGCTAGACTTGAAAAGTGTATATGTTCACGGCTGGGGACCATGAAGCAGCTGTTAGAACAGATAGGCTAGACTGGAACAGTTTATATGTTCATGGCTAGGGACCATGAAGCAGCTTATAGAACAGATAGGCTAGACTGGAACAGTTTATATGTTCATGGCTGGGGACCATGAGGTAGCTTATAGGACAGATAGGCTAGACTGGAAGAGTCTATATGTTCACAGCTGGGGACCATGAAAATGCTTGTAGAACCAGATAGGCTATACTGGAAGAGTCTATATGTTCACGGCTGGGGACCATAAAACTTGTAGAACAGATCGGAGACTCTCAGAGCCCTAGAACAGGATCAGTCCATAGGTGTAGCCTCTTGTAGGCAGCTTGGCATCATCTCAGGGTTCCAAACAATTTAATCATCTCTCTCTGGCACCATCTGGTCACACATCCCAAGGGATTGGCTGGGCCCTTCTCAAAATTCATCACTCAATATTTGTAGTGATTTATCATCATTTTTATGTAACATTGACATATGTGCATATACAAATATGAAATTATTAACACTAAAAATAACCATGAGTAAATAAATATAAATTTTAACAGATAGATTATTACATTCAAAATAACTGTGAGTAATTACATGTTAGAAAGGATTTGACCCAAATAGAATCACCATAGTACTTAAAGGAAGTGCTTGTAGTGCAAAAAAAAAGTGCCAAAAAAGAATATAAATACACGCTAATCTTCTTAGGAAAGTGCATGCAAAAGTTCCAAGGTGCAAGTATAATCCACTCTGTCACCAATCACTTGTCAAACCTCCACCTCCTAAATGCACTCACCAGATAGATAAGGTAATAACAGCATATACACATCCAATCAAGATCGCCAGGCAGCACTCAAGATCTCAGATGGCGGTGACACTTGTTCTGCATACAAAGCTCATATCAAAGAGCCCACACAAGAGAAGTATATAGTGTAGTATTTTACTGCTAAAAATGGCCAATAACATACACAACAATCCACGTGGAAATAGTAAAATGCAAACTGTAAACTCATTCCAATGGCCACCGATCTGACTCACACACCCGGCGGCGTGATGTTAGCATGTAAGGCCCCTCCCAACGCGTTTTGTTCACACGCACGTAAAGTTATCAGGGGATCCGCCCACAGCTGACGTCAATACAAACCTCCATAAATAGCCTGCTAGCATGGGAAAGATACAGCAAAAGCCATTTTGTTTAAGCCTGCCATCTATTACATAGATCACATTATATTGGCAATAATCTGCACCATGTTTTTGTAGTCTGCTCCTCTCTCGACGCAGACACCATTTTGTCAGAGGCCATCCTACTTATCAGAGTAACTACACAGGGATGCCAGAAAAAAACGTTAAACGGCAATCAAGTTTATAGTTTGAATGTAATAAAAATTAATATTAGCTGCGATGAGGACATTTTAAAATGGGTCATTTTACCCTCAGGGTTATGCGGCACAGCACTATCTACATGAGCACTGCAGCCCGTCAGTACTGTCCACAGTAGTTATCGTAATCAATAGCAGCAAATATATTAAGAAATGTGGTAACAATTAATATTTAAAAAAAGCTACTAAAAAAATATGTATGTATAAATACAAATAAAATATAGATCTATTGTAAAAAAATTCATATTGCATAAAATGATTCTCTACATACAAAGATAAACATATTGGGGCTCATCTTTCCAGAAATAGCAGGCCACTAAGGGTATGGCATACTAAAACATAATACATACCAGCAACCCATATCATATTAAAGACAATGCCTTCTCAAAATACATGGTAAAGAATACCTACGAAAGAAGCATCCATAAGGAAGGTTAGATATTATCAATAAAACAATTAATATCAATGTCGATATTGTGGACTCCAGGGCTCAAAGTACCCATCTCATGAATCCACTTGGTTTCAAGCATTGACACTACCTTCCTTTTGTTGCACCCCCTCTAATGAGGGCAAATTGTATCAATTACAATTAACCTAATGCCTACAGGGTTTCTATTATGAAACAATCTATAATGAGCTGAAAGGAAATGTTCTTTAAACCCTTTCTTTATATTGTAAAGGTGCTTCCTTAACCAATCTCCTAATCTCCTGACAGTTCTGACTATGTATTGCTTATTGCAAGTACATTCCAATAAGTATACTACATGCTTTGTGTTGCAAGTAATAAAAGAGTAATAAAGGAGTTGATATGGTATTCTTTCTTTCTTTTCTTCCTGTTACTGTAGAGACAAAGCAATCCACTTTCCTCTGCCTACCTCCCCCCTAGTTGACAAATCATGCACTTGTTAGAGAAAAGTTAAATCTCTTTTGGGGGATCTATAATATTGGGAGCTATTTTATTCCCCAATGAAGCGCTCTACGGTACACTACTTGTGGATTCTGAGGTAATAATTTACACAATATCGGGTCACTTTTCAAGATGCCCCTAATGTTTCCTAATAATCCCTCTTATTTGGGTATGTTGGATAGAAAAATTGGTGATGAAAGGACAGGACATTTTAATATTAGGTTTGCATAATAAGGTGTTTATATTGATCTCTGCCACTTGTTGAATAGTAGTATTGAGGGCAACCTCCTCATAACTAGTGATGATCGAACGGTTCGGGTCGACCATCGGTTCGACCCGAACATTGACTGTTCGAGGTTCGGCCGAATTTAGAACTTTTTGCTGAAAAAGTTCGGAATTCAGCAACCAGAACCGACCAAAATGCAATGGGCCAGGAAATGGGCTTCAAAAGCCCGTGATTGGACCAGAACCATCAGTAAAAGCCACTTGAGGGGGCAGGAGAATGCTAGGAATGTGATTGGAGTGACTAGGGGGTCCAGAGGCCAATCATTAGTGAATACGCCCCCCAGTATATAAGATAGCCCCCGCCAAATTTCTACCATTTTAATACAGGGACATGGAAGAGAGTGGAAGCAGTTCTGTTACTTCTGCTTCAAAGTGTCATTTAGCAATTATTAGTGTGAGGAAAGGGATATCTAGTGTAGTTAGGGTGCTATTTTCCACTTTAGTTAGCTTCAAAAATCTAGTTTCTGTAGGGAAAATGTTAATTGCCAGGGTGACCATAGTGTAGTGTAGGGTTAACTGACACTGACTGCTATGGCAGGGTGACAAAACCCTTCAATTTCAGGGTGACCGCTATAGAGAAAAGATTGTTTCTCTTATGTGACTTACAGAGCAGCGATATGGCTTCTCGCCGGTCAGCCTGCTTTTTGCTGCAGGCGTTTATAGGGCTTTTTTGAGGACATGTTTGTAGTCAGGCATGACATCTGAACTTGTGTATAGGGGTATATATACACACACATGTATGTATATATACACCTACACATATATAGGTGTGTAAATAGCAGAACCCTATGCTTGCGCTAATGAAATAATTAACAGGCATATGGCTCCGCTCCTATCACACCTATATATGTGTATGTGTATAATACATATAAGTGTGTGTGTATATATACCCCTATACACAAGTTCAGATGTTTTACCTCCCTCCAAAGACCCCCAAAAAATGCCCAAAAAAACGCCTGCGCCAAAAAAAAAAAAAAACAAAACCCCAGGTGTGTTATTGCAGGCATTTTTTTGGGGCATTTTTTTGGGGTCTTTGGAGTCAGGCATGACATCTGAACTTCTGTGTAGGGGTATATATACACACACATGTATGTATATATACACATACACATATATAGGTGTTATAGGAGCGGAGCCATATGCCTGTTAATTATTTCATTAGCACAAGCATAGTGTTCTGCTATTTTCACACCTGTATATGTGTAGGTGTATATATACATACATGTGTGTGTGTATATACCCCTATACAGAAGTTCAGATGTTATGCCTGCCTCCAAAGACCCCAAAAAAATGCCCCAAAAAACGCCTGCAATAACACACCTGGGCGTTTTTTTTTTTTTGGCGCAGGCGTTTTTTTGGGCATTTTTTTGGGGTCTTTGGAGGCAGGCAAAACATCTGAACTTCTGTATAGGGGTGTATATACACACACATGTATGTATATATACACATATATAGGTGTGAAAGTAGCAGAACACTATGCTTGCGCTAATGAAATAATTAACAGGCATATGGCTCCGCTCCTATCACACCTATATATGTGTATGTGTATAAATACATATAAGTGTGTGTGTATATATACCCCTATACAGAAGTTCAGATGTTTTGCCTGCCTCCAAAGACCCACAAAAAATGCCCAAAAAAATGCCTGTTCCCAAAAAAAACGCCCAGGTGTGTTATTGCAGGCGTCTTTTTTGAGCATTTTTTGTGCGTCTTTGGAGGCAGGCAAAACATCTGAACTTCTGTATAGGGGTATATATATACACACACACTTATATGTATTTATACACATACACACATATAGGTGTGAAAGGAGAGAAGCCATATGGGTGTTAATTATTTCATTAGCGCAAGTATAGTGTTCTGCTACTTTCACATCTATATATGTGTATGTGTATATATACATACATGTGTGTGTGTATATATACCCCCTACACAGAAGTTCTGATGTTATGCCTGCCTCCAATAACCCCCCAAAAATGCCCAAAAAAACGCTTGCTACAAAAACGGCAAGGTGTGGAAATAGCGGAGCCATATCCCTGTTCTGTAAGTGACCTAAGAGAAACGATCTTTTTTTCTGGTTCTGGACATGCTACAGAGCTGAAACTTCACAGGTACACTTTTTAGACCCCCAGACACTAAATCCAAAGAAATCTCTTTTTTTTTTCAATAATTTTTTCAATAATTGGCTCTCTATCAAAAATGACAATTTTTAAGAACTTTTTTTGTGTGTGATTAATAGTCTCTGGGGCATGACCCAGAACCCTAGGCACTTTTTAGGGGCATTTATTGGGTTTTAAGGCTTCAAAATGGGGTTTTTTGATTACCGAAGTTCGGGTCCCATTGATTTCAATGGGGCTCTGAAATCCGGGCCGAACTTTCTGGAAGTTCTGGTGTTCTGGTCGAACCGAACTGTTGAAAAGTTCGATCATCCCTACTCATAACCCTTCTCCATAAATCTAAGCTTCAGAATGTTAGCTTGTTCAAAATAACCCTCTGGGTTATTGCAGTTCTGCCACATTTGTACGAACTGTCCCTTTGGTATATTTTTTAGCCAGAGGGGATGGTGGCAACTATTAGTAGGAATAAAACTAGTTATATCTGTGGATTTAAAAAATGTTTTATTAACAATACTCATATATTGTTATTCAAAGTTAAATCTAAGAAATTTGTCTCAACCTGAATGAAATGTATGGGATAATCTAATATTTAAATTGTTATTAATAAGTGTCGTTATAAAGCTCTCCAAGGATTATGTATCCCCTTGCCAAAGGAAGAGGACATCATCAATATAGCGACGGAAAAATGTTAGTTCTGGCCAGTCACATGCATAACCACTGGCCAGTCACATGCACAAGCATTCCCACCTGGCCATAAACAAGTTGGCCAGGCTGGGTGCAAATTTAGCACTCATGGCGTGGCCTCAAGTTTGTAGGTAAAAAATGTTATCAAGCCAAAAGAAAATAATGCATCATTGCCAAATCTAACAACTAGAGAATTACACTTTTTTGCATATCAGGGATGTCTGTAGCATCCTTTGGATAAAGGTCCACTGCTTCCATATCATCTGCATGATTGATATTACTATATAGTGAAGCAACATCAGCAGTCACCAAATAGGTCTGAGAGTTAGTGACCAGTTCTTGCAAATCAATCAACACCTGTTTGGTGTCTTTAAGAAAGGCTGAGGTGCCCCCCACCAAGGGTTGCAAGAATTGATCTATATACTCCCCTATTCTGGAGGACAGAGAACCAATGTTGCTAATAATGGGACTACCTGGAGGGTGGGTGGCATTTTTGTCAACTTTTGATAAACTAGACATGATTGGCATGCGGGGAGCTGAGGGACATAAAAATTCCCTCTCTTGTCCAGTGATAATTCCATTATTATACCCTTCTTTAATAATCCCTTTAAGTTTGACTTTAAATTTTGTTATAGCGTCCTTAGGCAAAACTTTATGTGTATTCTTATCCTCCAAAATATTGCATTCCTCCTTGATGTATTCCACCTTGTCCATTATAACCACCCTACCCCCCCCCCCCCCTTCTAATGACAGGATCATTCCTTCCTTTCAAGATTTTTTTTATTCCCACAATCACTTCATAAGCATTCCTCAGGGTTTTTACATGCAAAGCTTCCGATTCCTTAATTATTACATCCCTAAAAGTAGTTATATGGAGATTAGTGGATGAGGGGCGAATAAATAAAGTTGCATTCCTCAGTTGAGAGTTCTTAAAATGAACAGTGTCAACTGTATTTCTCTTAATAGGGTTCTGGACAAAGTGCTTCTTGCCTAACAAACTTATGAAGATCAACATACATTTGGAATTTATTCAATTCAGTCCGTGGGACAAATTTAAGACCCCTATTTAGTAGAGACACTTCCTCAGGGGTTAACCCCTAAGTGGTTAATGTTCTCCACCTTCACAGCATAATGTTTACCTATAGTCAGGGGCGGACTGACAACTCATGGGGCCCCTAGGCAATAGGAGATCATGGGGCCCCCTGTGTCCCCACCCACACTCAAGCCACACCCACACAAAGCCTCACCTTTAAAGCAGCAATATAAGAAAAGCAGTGTGTCACCTTCTAGCAGCGGCTAAACTGTAAGGTGGGCTGTGTCCTCAATCTTCTTTCTTTGGCTCCAAGGTGAAAGATCAGAGGTCTGTTTAGAACCCTGGTATATCACCAAAGCCTCCCAACTGTGCTCCTAAAAAAAGTTGTATAAATTAATAAAAAATAAAATTGTAAAACAAAACAATAAAATAAATTGGTAGAAGATGTTAAAAAAATAAAAATAAAAGACTACTGACCCCATCCACTGCCCTACTGACACCATCCACTGCCCTACTGACACCTTCCATTGTCCTACTGACACCATCCCCTGCCCTACTGACACCTTCCACTGCCCTTCTGACACCATCCACTGCTCTACTGACACCGTCAACTGCCCTACTGACACCATATACTGGTCTACTGACACCAATCCACTGCTCTACTGACACCTTCCACTGCCCTACTGACACCATCCACTGCCCTACTGACACTTTCCACTGCCCTACTGACACCATCCACTGCCCTACTGACACCATTCACTACCCTACTGACACCTTCCACTCCCCTACTGACATCATCCACTGCCCTACTGACACCTTTCTCTGCCCTACTGACACCATTCACTGCCCTACTGACACCTTCCACTGCCCTACTGACACCATCCACTGCCCTACTGACACCTTCCACTGCCCTACTGACACTGTCCACTGCCCTACTGACACTTTCCACTGCCCTACTGGGACCTTCCACTGCCCTACTGGCACCTTCCATTGTCCTACTGACACCATCCCCTGCCCTACTGACACCTTCCACTGCCCTTCTGACACCATCCACTGCTCTACTGACACCGTCAACTGCCCTACTGACACCATATACTGGTCTACTGACACCAATCCACTGCTCTACTGACACCTTCCACTGCCCTACTGACACCATCCACTGCCCTACTGACACTTTCCACTGCCCTACTGACACCATCCACTGCCCTACTGACACCATTCACTACCCTACTGACACCTTCCACTCCCCTACTGACACCATCCACTGCCCTACTGACACCTTTCTCTGCCCTACTGACACCATTCACTGCCCTACTGACACCTTCCACTGCCCTACTGACACCATCCACTGCCCTACTGACACCTTCCACTGCCCTACTGACACCGTCCACTGCCCTACTGACACTTTCCACTGCCCTACTGGGACCTTCCACTGCCCTACTGGCACCTTCCACTGTCCTACTGGCACTTTCCACTGCCCTACTGACACCGTCCACTGCCCTACTGACACCTTCCACTGCCCTACTGACACTGTCCATCCACTTCGCTCTGCTCGTACCATAAAGCAGCAATATAAGAAAAGCAGTGTGTCACCTTCTAGCAGCGGCAAAACTGTAAGGTGGGCTGTGTCCTCAATCTTCTTTCTTTGGCTCCAAGGTGAAAGATCAGAGGTCTGTTTAGAACCCTGGTATATCACCAAAGCCTCCCAACTGTGCTCCTAAAAAAAGTTGTATAAATTAATAAAAAATAAAATTGTAAAACAAAATAATAAAATAAATTGGTAGAAGATGTTAAAAAAATAAAAATAAAAGACTACTGACCCCATCCACTGCCCTACTGACACCATCCACTGCCCTACTGACACCTTCCATTGTCCTACTGACACCATCCACTGCCCTACTGATACCTTCCACTGCCCTTCTGACACCATCCACTGCTCTACTGACACCGTCAACTGCCCTACTGACACCATATACTGGTCTACTGACACCAATCCACTGCTCTACTGACACCTTCCACTGCCCTACTGACACCATCCACTGCCCTACTGACACTTTCCACTGCCCTACTGACACCATCCACTGCCCTACTGACACCATTCACTACCCTACTGACACTTTCCACTCCCCTACTGACACCATCCACTGCCCTACTGACACCTTTCTCTGCCCTACTGACACCATCCACTGCCCTACTGACACCTTCCACTGCCCTACTGACACCATCCACTGCCCTACTGACACCTTCCACTGCCCTACTGACACTGTCCACTGCCCTACTGACACCTTCCACTGCCCTACTGACACCTTCTATTGTCCTACTGACACCATCCACTGCCCTACTGACACCTTCCACTGCCCTACTGACACCGTCCACTGCCCTACTGACACCTTCCACTGCCCTACTGACACTGTCCATCCACTTCGCTCTGCTCGTACCATACACTGCTCTGCTGACACCATCCACTGCTCTATTGACACTGTCCACTGTTCTACTGACACTGTCCACTGCCTTACTGACATGATTCATTGCCCTACTTACTGACACTACCAGGGTTGCAAAGGTCCCATTTGCGACCAGGCTCTGGCGTTTTGCTACTGTGGGGGGGGGGGGGGCAAAACTGCAGGAAGGAGGCCTGCTACAGAACATGTGAAAAGGTCCTGCTATGGGATTGTAATAAAGAAACCTGAAATGGGAGCAAAGGGCCTCAAGGATCAGTGGGAAGGGCCCAGGCTGGGGGTCAGGGGGGCCCCATGGGTTCTTGCACTGGGACCCTGAAAGTTCTAATTACGCCTCTGTCAGCAAGTATATAACAAGTCAGCTTTTTATGCTCAGTGTAAGAAAATCAGTGAGCAGAGGCAAGAATGCCACTTTACATATGCAAGAACAGAGGATAGCAGCAGTGTAGCATTTCCTTGCAGCAGATAAGCAATGGTTAACACTCACGGCTCTTTCACCGATGTCAGCAAGTCAGAGCGGTCATACAGAGAGCAGAGAGCTTTACCGACTGTCACTTCTACTTCCAGCTTGCTGCTCCATCAAATCTGAAATACTGTCTCTGCACTCCCACATCAGATGTTGTTTTTACGATCCGTAGCAAGTGTAACACAACCTCGGAGCACAAAGCTGCTGTGTATTCCTCTGCCCCTTTCCTGCTCCAACTCACACCAAATAGTCCGTCTGTGTTACACCCGCCTTCACTACAATACTGACAGCTTCTCTGAATATAGTGAGCTGGCGAGCGTCATGGGGGCCCCTTACTGGCCCGGGCCCTCGGGCAGTGCCCGAATGCCCGTATGGTCAGTCCGCCCCTGCCTATAGTCTATATAGTATAGAGAAAATGACACCTGAAAATCAGGAGAAAATTGACCAAGGTTCCATGCGGCCTTAGGTGGCCGACCTGAGGGCCTGGAGAATGCTAGTGAGGAACTGAACCCAGAGGTCCTGTGAAGCTGACTGAAAGGGAAGACATTGGAGGATCTGATTCTGCAGTACAGTAAGTACAGATCTGTGTCAAGGGGCCTGACCTGAGGGGGGCCACCCTTGCAGCTAGAAGATTTAGTTAACAGGTGTCAGTAAATGGGATGCTAGTGAGTGTCCCGAAGATAATGTAGATTCACTAAGTTTATTGCTAAAGAGAAAAGAGCAAGGAGACTTAACCCATTCCATACATGTGGCAGTATGGATTAAGCAGTGCAGCTGCTTCCACAAGCAACCTGGTGAGGCCAAGTAAGAGTTGTCCTTATCCATTGTGAATTGTTACAGTTGGAGTATGCCACTATTCCCTTCTCCCCATCCAAGTTCTAAAATAAATACTAAAAACCAATACCCCTGGACTGTTTATTGTGTGACAAACCATCAGGAGTAAGGAGGGATGTGTGAACTGTTCCCCAAGTGACTGTGTGCTGGTAATCAGAGGAGGCCCGAGAAGTCATCATCCAGCAGGCCCTACGGGGACAGTGCTACATCAGTTTTTCAGAAAATGTCAATTTTTTTCAGGAAAAAAAAACATTTTTTTCCCCATGGTTTCAAAATTCCTGGAAATGTTACATCTCTAGCTGGGAGGGGGGCTTATGTTGCCGAATGGGTTCTATTGTTGCTGGAGGGGATTTACTGTTGCAGTGGGAGGGGGAGGAATCTACTACCTGCTGGGTGACCTATTGTTGCTGGGAGAAATCTTTTGTTGTTGATGTGGAATCTATCAATGCTGGGGGGTCTGCTATTACTAGGAGGGTCTTCTGTTTTGGGAGGTCTATTGATGCTGGCTGTTAGGGATTTACTATTGCTGGTGGGAGTCTATATTCGCTGGTAGGTGGTAGGAGTGACCTATTGTTGCTGGGGGGTCTATTGGGAGGAGAGTAGTGGGCAGAGACAAAGGACAGTTTTCAGAGGTGGATTGGGGGCAGAGACAAATGGTAACTCCGGAGAGGGCAGGAGTATCTCTTGTATAGCCACTGTCTCTGGCCATCTTTTGTATCACGCCCATTGTCTTTGACTGTATCCTGTTGTGTGTCCATAAAATTTTATGTGCGTCACTTTAGTGATGTTGAGGGCCACATTTGAGGCCCTCCACTTCAAGAAAGTTGACAACCATCACAATGAATTTCCTTTGCTGGATTTAAAACAAAAAATGTTTCAATAGCACCGTCCATTAGTGTGATATTTAGGAAAGGTCACAAACAATTCACTGATAAATTGCAGTGTCAACGTGCTGTCGCTCAGTAAAGTTTACAAATCAATATGCATCAACTTAATTTGCAATGCTAGTGTTATTCTCTTTTTTTATTTCAAAACATATTGTAGCAATCAATCAAATATAAAACAATTTAATGTCATTCTATCCACATTGTAAAACTCACAAAACAGATGCTTGTAGAGTATAGAACAAGTGTCAATAGAAACTCTCGGTAGAGTCTGGTAGAATTGTCAATAGACATAGAAGTGAATTCGATATATGTTTAACCACTTCGAGTCCATCTGTTTAATAACATATCCCAGCACGATGCCCCATGTTCAGGATATGTGAATTATTCCCCCCTCTTTGACAGCCAGCAGCAAACACTATGCATGGATGCTGTCTGCCACTGATGACTAGAGCTCTCTTTGATGATCAGGAACCAGACAGTGGTTCCTAATCATGTGATTACTAGGTCAGCTGTGAACCTGTGACACAGTAATTACAGGTGCATCTGAAAAATTAGAATATCATCAAAAAGTTAATTTATTTCAGTTATTTAATTTAAAAAGTGAAACTCATTTATTATATTGATGCATTACACACCGAGTGATATATTTCAAGCATTTCTTTTTTAATTTTAAAGATTATGGCTTACAGCTAGTGAAAACCCAAAATTCAGTATCTTGGAAAATTAGAATATTACATAGGACCAATAAAAAAGGTTTTTAATACAGAAATGTTGGTTTACAGAAAAGTATATCCATGTACAGTATAGTATGCATTCAGTACTTGGTTGGGGCTCCTTTTACATGGAGGAGTACTGCATCAATGTGGTGTGGCATGGAGGCAATCAGTCTGTGGTACTACTGAGGTGTTATGGAAGCCCAGATTGATTTGACAATGGCCTTCAGCTCATCTGCATTGTTGTGTCTGATGTCTCTCTCTTCTTCTTGACAATACCCCACAGATTCTCTATAAGGGTTTAGGTCAGGCGAGTTTTCTGGCCAATCAAGCACAGTGATACCATGATCAATAAACCAGATATTGGTACTTTTGGCAGTGTGGGCAGGTGCCAGATTTTGCTGGAAAATCAGCATCTCCATAAAGCTGGTCAGCGGAGGGAAGCATGAAGTGCTCTAGAATTTTCTAGTAGAGGACTGTGCTGACTTTGCACTTGATAAAACACAGTGGACCAACACCAGCAGATGACATGGCTCCCCAAATCATCACTGACTGTGGAAACTTAACACTGGACCTCATGCAACTTGGATTCTGTGCCTCTTCACTCTTCCTCCAGACTCTGGGACCTTGATTTCCAAATTAAATTAAAAATTTACTTTCACCTGAAAAGAGATCTTTGGACCTCTGGGCAACAGTCCAGTCCTTTTTCTTCTTAGCCCAGGTAGGACACTTCTGATGTTGTCTCTGGTTCAGGAGTGGCTTGACACCAGGAATGGGACAGTTGTAGCCCATGTCCTGGATATGTCTGTGTGTGGTGGCTTTTGAAGCACTGCGGGTATCCCTGTTGCTTTTGGACTCTTCCACACTTTTTCTTTCCACTTAAGTTTTTATTAATATGCTGGTATACAGGACTCTGTGAACAGCCAGCTTCTTTAGCGATGTGCTTTTGTGACTAACCCTCCTTGTGGAGGGTGTCAATGATTGTCTTCTGGACACCTGTCAAGTCAGCAGTCTTCCCTATGATTGTGTAACCTACTGAACCAGACTGAGAGATCTTTCAAAGGCTCAGGAAACCTTTACAGGTGTTTTGCGTTAATTAGCTGATTAAAGTGTGACACCATAAGGCTCGATTCACACCTATGCATGTTACTTTTGAGCATTTCTGTAGTGCTTTTTGCTGTGCTTTCCACTGCTTTTTTACCTGATTTTGCCGCGATTTGTGTTTTTCATTTTTATGTGTTTTTTGGAAAATTTGTTGGGCAGATTTAAAAACGCAAATCGCGGCAAAACCGCGGTAAAAAATGCAATACTTGCATTTTGGATGCATGTCCATTGAAGTCCATTACATGCACAATGCTGCAATTTGCAGGAAAAAAGTACCCGGCCCTTTCCAAAAACACAGAGGCACAAAAAAATGCATTGGTTTGAACGTGTTCCATAGGAATCCATGTTAAAAAAATGAAATGCATTCCTTCAAAAAGCATGAAAAAACGTATTTGTGTGAATCAAGCCCGAGTCTACCATATTGAACCTTTTTAAAATATTCTAAATTTCTGAGATACTGAATTTTGGGTTTATACTAGCTGTAAGCCATAATCATCAAAATTAAAAGAAAGAAATGCTTGAAATATATCACTCTTTGTGTAATGAATCTATATAATATATGAGTTTCACTTTTTGAATTGAATTACTGAAATAAATTAACTTAACTTTTTGTGAATTTTCAACATTTTTTACATTCACCTGTACATGGAGGCTGGAGGATAAAACCTTCTGGCTGTCAAAAATACTGCCACCCTCAGGGTGCAGTGCCATCTATTTAATAGTGTACTTTGTGAACACAATTACACTATTAAAATAGCAATACATAAACTTATTTATACATTTCTTTTGTTAGCCTATAATTAAAAAGTAGGATTATAACAGTGTACCAAATAAAAGCTTTATATGACATTTAAAATATTTTAAACGTATTTTGGTGTACAGATTAGTCATACAGGTAATGTACTGCTTTGCTGACACTGCTACATTTAACCTTGTTTCAAAAAAAGGTTAAAGGACTCTTTTACCCGGTGGTTAAGATAATGTTAACCAGATACCCCTATATTTGCTTAAGATGGGCAAACAAATTGCTTTTTGTTTAGTATTGTTATTGCATGGAGACCTGATGAGGGGGAGGATCAAAAAAGTCTAGCTACAATTTCCAAATATACCCACCAGTATGATTGGTATAGCTTCTCACATACTCTGGGAGCACCTAATCTTCACCAGAACTTAAAACATGTTGAAAAGTCACTCCCATGATGGCCTTGCTGGTTGCAACTAACAACTTACCTGGCCAGGGCAGAGTACTAGATGTTAGGAAAGTTTGTGATTTGGGTCTAGTTCAAAGATCCTATCCAGCTACGTAGAGGCAGTACCAAGTAAGGAACAATAGTATTTAGGATATACGACACAGTAAGGCTAGTGGAGTCCAAGCAAAGTCAACAACTAAGGTCCCATGCTACTGCTTCTATCCCTTATCACCCCTAATCCGTATCAATCCCCCGTATTAAAGTTCCCCTTTGATAGTCACCACCACCTGACACTGCATGGGCAGTGGACCTCAGTTCCAGTTGTAAATGACAGCGACAATCAGGAACCAATCAGTATGGTTAAGATCATGTTTTAACTACTACATATGAGCAGTGACATACAGTAGTAATAAAATGCAGGCCAAAAAAGTAATGGACAAAAAAATCCTTCAATATGCAGATGGCACTGAAGCATGAAGATGACAGTGGTGTTCTGTTTAATACCATAACTGTCAATAACAATTCAGTTATTAACTACTTAAGCTCTTTGGACATACTATATATGTCCAGAGAGTGAAGGGTATAACACAAACTCATGGCAGCACCCATTAGCTTGCGTCTCTTTTGTTCAGCCAGCTCCTGACCATCATGTAAATGTGATCAAGGAGACTATATAGCCCCCTGATCACTTTAACAGTGCTGGTAGTCTGGTTCGCCTCCCAGGACCACATCTAACAGTGTCAGGATGATGAGCGGGAGGAGAACAAGGAGTATAATTTCCTCGAACTCCTCTGCCATAAAAGAAGCCGGAAGCACTCAGCTCAGAGAAGTTCCCGTTTCAGAGCTATCATTCCCTGGCTGCTACAGCCAGGCAAACAGCTAATCAAGCCCCCATATTTACCTGTTATTCGGCGAGTGTTTTTCAACACAACCGGCGGGTTTTTTCATGCAGGTCGGTAGTCATCCTGATTAACACTGGATTTTCACATTTTTATTTTATTTTTTTTTTTTTAATAAAGAACTTATCAAAAACTGTGTTTGTATTTTTATTTACTTATGATGTTTTTTTAGGTGAATGAGTAGGGGTACTATGTATCCCTACTCATTCACATAAAGGGGGGCAGGATCTGGGGACCCTCTTGTTAAACACTTGTTTTTGATAAATCACCCCCCACAATCACCGTGCCAGGGTTGTAGGGAAGAAGCCCTTGTCCTCATCAACATAGGAACAAGGTTCTTTGGGGGGGGGGGGGTGGGATTGAAATCCATACCAGACCTGAGGGCCTGGTTTGGATTGGGGGGACCCCCACATTGTTATTTTTCTTTATTTTTTTTAATGCTGGTACTTTTTTGTATACAATCTGCTGTCAGCGGGGAATCCTGCTGACAGCTGATGAGTCATGGTTGTTAAAGACGTGGCCACCTGCTCCTTAACAACCAGCTATTCTGGTTTAGTGAATCTAAATGTAATGAATGTATTCATTAATTTTGTTATACCTTTTTTAGAATCATTTGAAGGAGGATTCATCAGAACTTGCTAAAAAGCTGTGTAAATTCTATAAACCAAGCACAAAAATCCTGTCCATGAAAAAATTAGGAAACTGGTGCTGGATGAGTGGGGGAAGGTTTATAGAAATGCATCCATGCAGAATCGTCTAGCAAAGTTTTAACCTTTCAGGAAAAATTAGGTCAGCACCTTGATACACCCCCACTAGTGCATGCTTCCTTGTTGCACCTTGCTAAACATGTCACCCTACCCTTGGAGGATGAGATGTCTGGCCATAATAAACTGCAGAGTTAACTTTTCACCTCATAAAAAGTATATTAGGTGTCACGTTGATCAAACAGGATCATATACAAATACACCACTACTTGGAAAATGTCCTGCAGAATAAGGAATATCTTTTAGTTCACACAGAGTATTATAGGTACTGAAGAAATTCAGTTGGGTTATCAATCTCACCAGAGATTGTTAGCAGTGTAGAATGTGGTATACCTGGCTTCATGCTTTGATTCAGGACAGATATCTGTCTCCTTTCCAGAAAAGAAGATTCCAGTCATCCAAGAAAGACTTAATCTTGTCAATTTCTCACCCTGGTGCTTCAAATGATTGGGACTCTAGCATTAACTATCTCAATAGTGACGTGGACTCGACATGTGCGATTCATTTAATCCTGAATTGAATTTCAGACGTTATTCAAATTGCTTTCAAATCTAATTTGAATAGTTTTCAAATAGTTTTTTTAATCCAATAGTTTTTTTAATTTCATTTCGAAGTTCCGAAGAGAAATATGAAAATAAAATAAAAGGAATAGAATAGAAAATAATATAATGGAATAGAAAAAATAGAATAGAAAATAAGGGGATAGAATAGACAATAAAAAGAATAGAATAGAAAATAATAGAGTAAAACAGAACAAAATAGAAAATAAAAGAACAGAATAAAAGAGAACAGAAAATAGCAGAATAGAATATACCGTAATAAAAAAATAATACAATAAAATAGAAAGAATATAACCATCTTCTGAAATTTAAATTTCAAATAGAATGAATTTGAATTCCAATACAATAGAAAAAAATAGAAACAAAGTAAAAAAAAAAAAGAATAGAATAGAATAAAACAGAAAGAATATAACCTATTTCCGAAATTCAAATTTTGAATAGAATAAATTAAAATTTGAATACAATAGAAAATAATAGAATAGAAAATAAAATAATAGAATAGAAAATAATAGAATAGAATAACCAATAGAAAGGAATAGACTAGAATAGAAAGAATATAACAATATAATTGTTTCCGAAATCCAAATAGAATAAATTTGAATTCAAATAGAACAGAAAAGAATAGAATAGTAAAGAAAAGAATAGAACAGAAAATAAAAGAATAGAGTAGAAAAAAAAACAATAGAATAGAATGAATTTAACCATCTTCAAAAATTCAAATTTTCGAATAGAGTAAATTCAATTTGAATGAAATTCAAAAGGAATTTGAATGGATTTGAATTTTCGAAATTTGGAAAATTCAAATCAATTCAAATTTGTATAAATAAAAAAAATTCCGCAAGAACAAATTATATTAAATAAATGCAAATACCAAATTGAAACAAAACTATTTTTTTCGTTCTGTACATGTCTAATGTGGACACAATGCAGATTTCACAAATATAATTATGCCTTTTTCCATAAATTGAATTTGTTATCCCTTTGCTAGACAAAAGTGATCACATAACAATTAAAAACACTTTATAAGGGCAGATCAACAGAAAAAAACTGAAGAAACTTTAATTACATCTTGCCCATCAGTTGACCAGTTCCCTAAACCTATGCCAGTCCGACTGGTTGGGATGCTTCTTGCACACGGTCATGGAGACTTCAACATGACGGGGACGGCCTCCAATACTTTTGAATGGTGGGCAGCATATTGCGCTATAAAGACATTTGCTCCACATTTGGAAAGATGAGTGGTGCATTTGTACATGGACAACAGGGCAGCGTAGTCTATGTCAGGAGACAGGGAGGGACAGTGGTAGTGCAGGTGATTCTGCCATTTTGGCTCCTCTGGCAACTCACTATCCAGCAGCCCAACTCTCTACCAAGGATTCCAGAGCTGACATTTCTGGATGACATAATCCACCCTTTCCCTACTCAGTTGAGGCTGATTTACCTGGCTACTGAGAAGACAAAGCTAAAACAGCAGCGGTGTACAGAGAAGTTAATAGAGAGTAAGAGACTATGCTAAAAACAAGGAAGCCGGAAACAAGCTGCTTCTATAATAGGATATGGAACTGATTCATTCAAGTTGTAGGCATGGTTTTCTTTGGAACCTCAGATATAGCATGTGTTGGTGTTTCTGCAGGGCCTCAGATTTCAGGAGTTCTCTCTGTCCTGTCAGCTTTCAGTAAGGTAAAGTGGACTACAAATTCGTTAATCACTCTGACTAATCACTATGCACCAGAAGGACTCTTTCCCAAGTAGGATTTGCCAATGGTTACGGATTATATCATAGGGGCATCTTTTGAAACTCGTCAATCATGTGGTCTTTTACAGCTCACCCTAAAGTGTATTTTTCTGGTAGCAATAGCCTCCACCTCCAGAGTATCTGAGTTGCATGCCCTCGAGTGTGAAGAACCCTACCTAATATTTCATTAGGACCAGGTAATTCTAGTGCCAATGCTGCATTTTCTTCCAAAAGTAACCTTGATCTTGCTTATGAATCAGGAACTGGTTCTTCCAAGTTTACAACATCCTCAACATTCCACATCCACTCAACATTCCTACAGTTCCTAAGACATACCTAAACGCCACTGCTTCAGACACATATCTGTTCATCATTCTGCAAAAAAAGAATAAAGGGTTGGAATGGAAGCATCTCCCAGAACATTTGCCTTGCGGATTTTCAAAATGATTAAACAGACCTTTAGAGCTAGGTCTCTGCTGGTGTCAGAGGAGGTAACGGACCATTCCATTTGCAGCATTTCTTCTTCCTAGGCAGCTTGCTGATGGGTACCAGAAGAGATTAGTTTGCAGGATAGTCTCATGGTCCCAAAATTTTACGTTCATTTCTCACTACAAAGTTGACTTACCTTCTCTTACCTCAGTGGAGTTTGCCTAAAAAGTTCTCTGTCAACTCTTTAAATAAAATGTATTTAGATAATCATTTCCTATGTCTTGTCTAGTTAATTGCCATTAGTGTGATGTCTGGAAAATTAATATCTAAATACTTCCCATAATTTTCCACATGGACCCCCCCCCCTTAAATCTGAGAAAGATCTGGTTACTAAACGTTGTTCCTGGGAGGGCTGTTTAATATGGTATGTGGTCCTCACTAAATAGGAGGGGTCGGGCATTAACCGGTAGCCAGGTGCTGGACCCACAGAAACAGAGAAGGAGACATTGTCCTCTTTACAGTCACTTTTACTTTCACTTTCTACTGCTATGCTGGATGCTGTGTTGCACTATCCCCTCCAGTCAGCAGGGAAAAGGGGGGGGGGCAATAGCTAGGAAAGCCTAATGAGTTTTATGTAGAATGTTGCAGATCATGAGAGTTAAAATCATTCATAGGATGTGACTTATGGACCCTTGTACAATAAAGCTCCCACAGAACTTTGAGGAGGAAGGGTAGTGGTGGAACAGTTTTTACTAGACTGAACTGGAAACCTCTTCCTCTTTGCATTGTGGGAGCTAAGATGTGCACATCGGTTTTGGTGCACGCACATCATCCATGGGGAGAGTGAATAGAGCCAGAGACTAAGACTGGGGAAAGAGACACCCGGGGCAGCACAGACCACAGCAATCACATTTGCACTGCTGCCAAAGGGAGAATGGAGCATCCTCTCACCCTCGTCTTTCCAGTGCTGATCACCAGAGGAATTCTGTGGAGAGACTGAGGGGGGCCCCCTTCTACAATGAGAGTTCACAACTGCACTATAGGGACTGGTGAGAGGGCTCACTGCCCATTTTTCACACTGCTGTTAGGGACTGAGTTAGTAGAGGCAGGACATTAGATATACTGCACCTTTACTGCATTTTAACACACTTATGCTGCATGCTGGTTTGCTAAAACTGAGGTTAAGTGCACCAATGCTTCTTAAAGGTCCCCAATGATAGCCGGCAGAAGAACATCATAAAGGACTGCCCTTCCTGTTAAACCACCCTACAAGTCCCCTTCTCCCAGTTCCTTAATTATAGTGGACAGTGACTACCCAGTCAGTTTAGGCCTAGCATAGCCACCATTAATGCACGCAGGCAGTATATTTCCAGCAACATTTTAGATCAAGCTTTATTGTTGCTCACTGTTGCACTTTAGGTGGTGCTGCTACTGTTTATACTAACCTGGGCGCTACATGTCATTTTATGCTTAGCCCTTACCATTAGCAATTTTGTATGCTGAACTGTGTTACCACAATTGCCAATGTATTTGCTTAGCTATCAACTTTACTAAGTGAAAATACATTACGATTACCTTTGCTACCTGGTTTGGTGTCTGCTC
Source organism: Pelophylax lessonae (assembly GCF_965119305.1). Taxonomy (NCBI): domain Eukaryota; kingdom Metazoa; phylum Chordata; class Amphibia; order Anura; family Ranidae; genus Pelophylax; species Pelophylax lessonae. The sequence continues at coordinate 73,082,684 of NC_138768.1, forward strand.
TTAACATAGCTACATTATTGGGTAATAGAAATTATTTGCTGTACTTCATTGTACTAATCTGCATTTTATGCTCAACCTGGTGCGTAAGAGGGGCTGAGGCCCTTGGGAAGGTCAACGCAAAGAACAGAGGACACATTTTATTCAGCGGCTCCTGCGGGTTAGGTCTACATATTATTATACTATGCAGTCCTTCAGAACACTGTCTACATCTACTGTTTTAACCAAAATCCTGGTGTACTTCATTTCTTGATTTGGTACAGGGTGACAATGACCTTGCAAGTGATATAAACTCTCAAATAGAAATCTTTTATTTAGATCAGGATCTTCTATAGATTTTGCCTTACAAAAAGTTTTTGTAAGTAGCTTTGATGGAACAAAAATTTTTAAAAATATCACATAACCAGATCTGAGATACACTGGCGCATTGGATGACTGCATATAGCATAAAGTTCCTATATATAAAAATTAAGGTAAAAAAGATATTAATTTTCTACTTTTATTAAAACAAAGTCATCTGCCAGCATGTGGCCTCATTAAATTGGATTTATAAATAGCAGATCTGGAGTGAAGTTTGTGAAGAATAAAGTTAGAAAAAAAACTTTCTGAAGGGCATCATCATATTTTTCAGGCAGGGTTTATCTAACAGGTGATATTTATGTATTGTTCAAAGAGCTCTAGCTTAAGCAACGTGTGCAAATCCCCCTGGATGCTGCTCTCCTTTGTCCTCTCTCTGTATATTTGTGCAATCATCTGCAATGCTCAAGATAATCTGAAAGGAAGATCTTCGGATGACACAGCCTCTCCTGGAGATTTGTAAATATATGTAATCAGAGCCTATTGAAGCACAGAATACAATCAGAGTCATTTCATGTTAACACAATAAATATGTGCGCTAGTAATTCCAATGGAGTTTACATTGTCTGGCTTGGTGTAAGATACTCTGCATGTGTAATTGGCTGAATATCTTTTGGCCCTTTTTTGTAAAAGGGAAAGAAAAACCAATAAAGATTTTAAAAGTGCTGGAACCCATAATAACCAGTCAATCATCAACCATTTAATTTATGGTAAGTTTACATAGACCAGGGCCTAGGATGACAACATTTTAGGAAGTGGAAAACCATAATAAGATACATTGGGGACAGAACATTTTCTGTGAAGCCCATCTGCAGGCCTTTAATATGCAACCTGGGCTTCAGAATGGAGGCCACCCACCCTGCAGGTTTCACTCTCCCCTGCCATTATAGGACTGGCTGGCTATGTGTGGAGAGAGATGAAGACTGTCATTTGACTCAGACCCAGCTTACCTGGGAGAGACTGAGATGAGGGACCGATGGAGGATGTAGTCCCCAAGAATAGCACGACCCATGCAGAGAAGGACTGCATTTCCAAAAAACACGAGAGGAAGACATTGTGAGTCCTGAGCAGATTATTGGTAATGAGATATGTAATCAATATAAATAATTGCACAGGGTAAAAGGAACCAGAATTGTTGTCATTACTAATCCAGGGTGAGGATCCAGAAGAAGGTGCTGCAGACTCCAAGCCCATTCCCTGGTATCCCCAGTGGTCAGGGTACTAGAGTATTCTGGAACTCAGGGTGACCTCGCATAGATACCGAGTACATGTCAACGTTTTTTCTCAGAGGTAACTGACGTACTTGGAGGCAGCCAATTGCCACCTAGCCACCTACTGCAGTCATGCCCACTGCACTGTGCTCCTTCTAAGCTGTGCTCCTGGACGGCTCCAATTCAGACACTCCTAGATGTGTCACTACATTGCCCGCCACTCACTGTGTCAAATGCACTATTATTAAGAGCACACCGTTGGCAGGAGACTTCAGCAATCTCGCCTCCAAGAGCGCACTATTTTTTATTTATTATGTAGCCATGTTACTGCTCTGCAGCGCTGAACTGTTTAACAGCATATCAGCAAGAGGAGGGACCTGCTGAGCAGGAATAAATCATTAGACTGAGTCAGGCAGCACTGCACTGTGGGAAATGTAGTGAATAGAAGAGAGATTCCACTGTAATCAAAAGCTTTTGAACTGCTTTTCTCAGATAGAGGTTGCCAGAAGGAGGGGAAAGAGCTACATTTTCTCAGGCAGGACACAGCTTCCTCTTGCCATGAAGGAGCTTGGAGAGTGCAGATTGCTGTCCAATGCATACCATCACTGCTGCAAAATGGTGGACTGAGCAGGATCCAGAGTGCTGAGCCTAGGTGTGCTGACAGCCAGTGTCACCGGGGTACAAAGCAAAGGCTGGACTGTGTGTGACTGGATGGTGAACTGCAATATCACTGGTACTGGTGAGCGGCTGCTGTGGGGGTTCCATATTTGCTGCTAGAGAGACTGAACCCTTTAGGAACTGACTATACAGCCATCTAGTAGCCTTATTGCTGCATCCAGGCTTAACTGGTACTAGTCTCATGTGCATCAACTATACAACTGGGTCCCAATGCTAGCCAGCTGAAGAGTTAGGACTAAAGACTGTCCCTTTACAGCTGGTACACAAAGACCTTCAGCTATTGCTTATGCTAAGAGGTAAGTTTCAGGGGATATTGCACCATTTCCTATCCATTTTTCTAGAGTGCACTGTAGACTAGTTATAGTACTATTCACATTGTAGTTAATGCTTATATGCACTGTTTATGCACTGTTTATTGCCAATTTTGCTGATGCATAAGTTAACTAGCCTAGCGGTAACCCCGAGCGTGACTCGGGGTAGAATTTTCCTGCTACTATCGGTATCCCCGAGTCACGCTCGGGGTGAATGTGCAGAGAGCGCAGCGGAGTGTCTTACCTTATCCTGGCGATCCAGCGATGAGCTCTCATTGCTGTGACCGCCAGCCGAGATCCCCGCCACTCGTCTGTCGGTAGGAGGACTTCCTGGTTCCGTTCCCTGCAGCAGCAATGCTGCATGGGAGCGGAACTGGGAGGAAAATTCAAAGTTACACCAAACACAAACATATAAAAAGGAGGTGATACAGTGTAATCTGAGAGGATTACACTGTATCACTTTGGTAAAAGTCACAGTGCCCTCTCAGTGCCCCTTGCCATTGTCATTTGTGTGAAATAAAATAATTTGAAAATGGCATAAAAAAAGCGCTGTCCTGCATATGCGCTTTTGGATGAGATGAGCGACTGCGACAGCGGCAGCGACACGGAGCTGCTCGCAGAACAGAGTGACAGTGAGTCGTGCGGAGATTTGTCATCTGACTCTGACACCGACACTGATCGAGAAAGTGACGCCGATGATCCCGCACCTGACCTAAGTGATGTGCGCACTTGGTGCCCTTTAGACAGCGATGTGGACCAGGCAGCGCCCACAAGATTCCGTTTCACTGGATCTCCTGGGATGAAGGTTGATGTGGAGAGTGACAACCCTCTGGCGTACCTGAAGTTATTTCTAACGGAGAAGGTAATTCTAAAAATAGTCGCTGAAACCAACCGCTACCATGAGCAGCAGTCCGCTACGCTGCGCGCCAGATTTTTCCGATCCAGAAAATGGGAACCGGTCAGTAAAGAGGACATCTGGAAGTTTCTGGGACTCATCGTCCTTCAGGGGGTGGTGGGGAAACTGCTCCAGAAATGGTATTGGACCACCAATAAGATGCTGGCCACTCCATTTTTTGGCACAGTAATGTCCGAGTACCGTTTTTCTCTGATCATGAAAAATTTGCATTTTGCCAACAACGAGGAGTTTGATGAGGCCACGCATCCTGCGCCCAAACTCAAAAAAATCTGGGAGGTGTGCCAAATGATTGTCACCAACTTCCAGCGGACCTATGTGCCAGACAGGGATGTCAGTGTGGATGAAAGTCTCATGGCCTACAAGGGACGCCTGAGCTGGATCCAATTTATTGCATCCAAAAGAGCGCGGTTCGGGATCAAATTTTACATGCTCTGTGAGGTGTCCACAGGATATATATGGAATGCTATCATTTACACCGGGAAAGGTACAAAGTTCAATCCCAAGTACAGCGGCTATGGGATGGCCACATCCTCTGTCCTTTCACTGCTGGACCCCCTTTTGAACCAGGGATATTGCGTGACAACAGATAACTTTTACACCTCCCCGGAACTTTATGAAGTTTTGCTCCTAAACAAAACTGATGGGTATGGTACTATTAGGCCAAACCGGTGGGACATGCCATCAATGTTTAGCAGGAAAAAGCTAAAAAAAGGAGAGATGGTTGCCTTTCAAAAGGGTAAAATGATGGCAATGCGGTGGCGAGACAAAAAGGACGTGTGTCTCATGAGCACCGTGCACAGCACCTCCACTGCCATGGTCCGCACAAAACACGGAACAGATATACTGAAGCCACAAGTTGTGATCGACTACAATCACACGATCCGAGCCGATCAGACAATGACCTTTTACCCGGCGATGCGGAAGCAACAAAAAAAATACTACAAAAAGATTTTTAGGCATCTCCTTGAACAGTGCCTTTGGAACGCCTATATTCTTTACAAAGCCAACACTGCCATACCCCTTGTTCATTCGGACTTTATCTGGAAGGTGGCTGAGCAGATTTTCGTCAACCACCCGACACCATCATCAGTATCTGCTAACAGACCCGGACGACGCGCTGTTGACGTTGGCAATCCAGAACGCCTGACAGGCCGTCATTTTGTGGACTTTGTACCGCCCACCCCAAAAAAGTTAGCGCCTACCAGGATGTGCGTCGTCTGCTGTTCTAAGAAGGATGGCAATGGAAGAAAAGTCAGAAAGGAAACAAGGTACTATTGTCCAGATTGCAACGTCACTTCAAACTGTTTCACACTCAGGATGTGTATTGAATTCCTTTGACAAATTTCATTATTTTTCATTGCATTATTGAATAAAATTCTATTATTGATTAGATTATAATTCATGTGTTTGTGTTTCAAATTCATCACATCTGGGATGTCTACTAGAGTCTTGTTTTGGTAAGTTTTAAGTCAGTAATTACTAAGAATTGTAGGCCTTTAATACATAACGCCAAATTTCCATGCAAAGAATTGTACCGCTTTTGGTACAGAATTCCTGACAGAATCATACCGCTAGGGAGGTTAATCCCAGTCTAGTGGTTCAGAACTCTATTCTAAGTTACCTTGGCTTAGTGATTACACTGCCTAGCAGACTGTGTCTCAATCTAACTTCTGTGAATTCATTCATGCTCAAACCATCATTTACTCCAACTCGTACCAATACATTGAGTTTATTTACCACTAAATGTTCTTGTGTCTGTTTATTACTGCTACTGTAATTCACAATCAAGTTAAGGGTATCTATACTTGTGTTCTTATAGGTGCTTGCAGTCACTTTCATTTAATCAGGTGTGTCAGAGGTTGTTCTTGGATTCAAGCTACAGAACAAAGAGCCCAAATTACCAAGATGCTCCTGCCTGGGTAGCACTACAATTATTTATTACTAGTTTATTTTTTATTTTTACTTTTGAATTTTGCATTTCTAAAAATGTTGCACCCAAGAAAGCCTCCCCTTTGGCTCTGACTATCTTAGCCATTATTTATCAGTAGAAAAGCTACAAATTTTAAATAGGTCTCACACCAGTCCTTTGAGCTAATGTGTGTTTTACTACAATGCATAGCAATGAATGATCCATGTTCCATTTATTTTGAAAGGCAATTTGACCATCTTACCAGTACACCCCAACACATGTGTTTCAGAGCACTACATTGTACAGATTTGATTTGCATTTTGTCGTGGTGTGTTGAAAAAATGGGGTATATCCAGTTCTATGTGCATTGGCAGCACATTCAAAATGAATGAGTCGACTTAATGCATAGTTGATTAGTGCACACAATCCTTCAGGTTAACATACAGTGGTATAGACAAGAATCCCCCTTTAAAAAAATCACATTTTGTTCCTTTGCAGCCTAAAATGAAGTCAGACACAGTTTGTGTGTTATCTATCTGTATTCACTCTAACACCATCATGTCATAAAAATTCAAAACAATTAAAAAAAAGAAAAGATCAGCTGTGCTCATTTTGATTAGCTCAGCATGAAAAGAGCTTTCCTGGAGCATTTCAGTCCCTGCAACTCAAGCAAACAACCAACTATGGTAGTCAAGGCACTGTCAAAGATTTAGCTTTAATATTGCATAGAAGTACAGTGAATTATATTATTAGGAAGTGTAAGATATTTGGTACAAGATAGACCCTTCCTGGATCAGGATATCGCTCCAAACTGGATGAAAGAGCCAGGAGGAAACTGGTCAGAGATGCTACCAAGAGGCCTACAGCAACTCTGAAACAGTTGCAGGAATTGATGACAAAGAGTGGTTATTGTGTGCATATGACAACAATATCACAAATTCTCCACAAATGTGGCTTGTATAGGAGGGCTGCAAGAAAAAAAAAAAAGGTGTTATGGTCAGATAAGACTAAAATTGAATTACAATCATGGCACATTGTTCTGTGCCCTGATTTGGCAAAGCTTTAATTGCTTCAGCCAATAGGCTTCCAATGCACTGTTCGAGGGCGCAGTGCATTGTGGTCATTCGAATGCCCTGATAATTCAGGTGTTCAATGTACGGGTGAACAGCCAATGTTCGGCCTTAACTCATGCTCAGGCTGAACCGTATGCCCAACTCTAATCCCAACAGGCGAAAGGCTGTAATTAAAGCAAAAGGTGGTTCAACACAATACTGACACAAGGAGGTGATCCGTTTTCAAACTCAGTGGTTCTGTTTTTGAGTTATTAAATTTTTTTTACTGACGTGTTTGCGTTATATCTTTCACTTGGATGTTATAAGTTGCACTGAGTAAATACAGGTGGAGAAAACAAAAACTATATCTGTCCTCATTTCAGGCTGCAAAGCAACAAAATGTGATTATGTACATTTGGCAAAGCACTGCAGGACACTGAACAGTATGAAGGGGACCCAACACATACATTGTTCAAGAAAACTATTCTATTTTGATTGTTTTTGAGCAATTGTTACATCTATGTTTTGTTTAGTAATAATAAAATGGTCAGGTGCTGTGTACAATTGATGCTCCCCTGTGCAAAATATGATTACCGCTGCTCATGCTAATTGCAGAAGCATCATTTTACCAGTTTTATTGTCTTTGTGTTTTATAGCACTTATAAAACATTTTTTTTTGTTTTATATATTCTTATCTTTCTAGATAATGTGTTTTTTAAATGAGGGACCCCATACCCATATTTAAAAAAAAACAAATCTCAGTATAGTTATAAAATCTGCAGCTGGAGATAATATATTGATATCCCTGCATGTGGTTAACATTCATTGCTCTATAACTCTTGGCTTGTGCTATGCAACAGTCGGCAGGATAAATATAAAATTTAAATAACAATTTGTTTAAGTTCTGAATCATTTACAATGAATTTCCATCAGGTGCGATCTATAGCAATGCCTTCATTTTTCAGGTGTTGTTATTTACTAAGCGTGAAGTAATGGTCCTGAAGTGATGGTCCCGTCTTGGCTGTATTGGATTTCACTAAGTAACAGCTTACATTTTTCATATCATCTGCCTCTTGCTCATAATATTATTTCGCTCTTTCTCTGCTTCCATCAGCATCTAGTAAATTTACCTGGACAACAAACTATTCTGTTTCCCTTTTTGTATATAATTAAATGCCTGTACAACTGTAAGAGTTGCTACCTCACTGACAACAAACTTCTTGATCCCCTACAGTCCGACTTCTGCCCACTGAAACTGCCCTACTAAAACTCACTAATGGTCTACTAACTGCCAAAACCAATGGCTATTATCCCATACATCTCGACCTACTCCTAGACCTTTCCGCTGCCTTGGGCACAGTTGGCTTTTCCTCAATAAACTCAACTCCCTTGGCCTCTGTAGGGATGGGCTGAATGTTCGATTTGAACGTAAGTACGACTCGAACACCCGGGCGCTCTGCTGCAAGTTCGCATGCCGATGAGCACCCCATATTGTACTGCGCAATTGCAGTGCATCAAGTGCTTGGGATTGGCCAAAGCATGCGCTTGACCTGTATGCTTTGGCCAATCACAGCACATTATCCTGTCAGAGCCATGATTGGCCAAAGGCAGGTTGCATTTAGCCAATCATGCCTCAGGGGCTAAGTCCACGCCCCATACTATATAAGGCTGCTGCTGACACGGCAGCCGTGTATAGTGTGTAATAACAGAGATTGGGTAGTTAGTGGATAGTGTGTTGAGTTAGTTTAGTGCAGTCAGTGTAGTGTACAGGTTATACCCCACCTATAAAATGTATAGATATGGTGTAGTCCTGACTCCTGCTCCCCAAGTTTTGTGTCCCTGTCAATTACACTTTCGTGAGCAGTGCCATGCCAAGCTGACCAATATTTCCCATAAACGCCAATGTTAAAAACAGGGAGCAGTGCCATGCCAAGCTGACCAATATTTCCCATAGATGCTGATGAGCACTAAAAGCTGAAAATTGGTCTAGGCAGTAAGGGGGTGAAAGTGCCCTGTATTCAAGTGGTTCAGTGGAACCCTATGACAGAATAAAAAGAAAAACGGCATAGGGTCCCCCCCCCCCCCAAAATCTATACCAGGCCCTTTGAAAATCCAGACTAGGCACTTTGAGTCTAGTACAAATTTTAAGGCGAACTCCACGCCAAAATTTAAAAAACAAAACAACGTTGAGTCCCCCCTAAAATCCATACCAGGCCCTTATCCGAGCATGCAGCCTGGCAGGCCAGCGGGGGGGGATGAGCGATTGCCCCCCCATTAAGCCATACCAGGCTGCTTGCCCTCAACATGGGGAGGGTGCTTTGGGGTGCCCCCCAAAGCACCTTGTCCCCATTATGATGGGAACAAGGGCATCTTCCCGACAACCCTGGGCTGTGGGAGTCTGTGGGTGGAGGTTTATTGGAATCTGGAAGTCCTCTTTAACAAGGGGGCCCCCAGATCCCGGCCCGCCCCATGTGAATGGGTATCGGGTACATCGTACCCCTACCAATTCACCAAAAAAGTTTACAAAAAAATAAACATAAAAGACAGTTTGAGGGCAAGTGGCCTTGTATAGTTCAGGAGTGGGGGGTCGCTCACTCATCCCCCCTATCCTGGCCTGCAAGACTGCATGCTCCGATAAGGGTCTGGTATGGGTTTTGGGGGGACCCCCACGCTGTTTTATTTTTTTAATTTTGGCGTGGGGTTTCCCTTAAAATCCATACCAGACCCAAAGGGCCTGGTATGGACTGGGGGGGGGGGGGGGACGACCCTACACCACTTTTTTCATTTTTTTTTAAATCTGTATTGCCAGGAACTTTAAGCAATAATAAAGTCACTGCTTCTGTAAAAACAATTGTTTTAAAACAATTTTTTGGGATTGATACATGTCCCCCAGGGCAGTAACCAGGTCCCCATACACTTTTTATGGCAATAACTTGCATATAAGCCTTTAAAAAAACGCTCCCATTCACATTCACTTTCCACATGGACACAGATAAACAAACAGCTATTTCTTCAGAATAACAAAAGTTAGAAATCTGTAACAAAGTGTGTTAAATGTACATAAATCGCTATTGTTTTTTCTCAACAAAAGTGGAGTTACTTTTTAAGCAGATATGCTTGTGGCCGATCACTGAGACCAGCTCAGGCACATACAAGACCAGTATGGTGACTACGTGCAGATAAGTTCCTTCTTCTTATCAATGGATACAAGCAGGAGGTGTTTGTTAGGATTATGCTTTATTTACATGTCCTATAGTCATGCTTAATTGAATGTTGGAGTTTTTCTTTAACGTTTAAATTTTACTGAAAATATCTCCCTTTGCAACTTAGACATTTTTGCTCTTGAGGATGTAAATTTCCTCCCATTGTTATCTGAGATGTGAGAACATTTTTGTTTGCAGGATTTTTTTGCAATTCTGAAAAGTTGTTTCTTGAGTTTGCTTTCCTGTTGTATATACACATCTGTTTCCATTATGTAAAGGCATATTTTAAAGGGTCTCTTGCTGACGATTATGGCAAAGGACTTTTTCCTGTTATGCATGATTCTATTTTTATTATATGTAGAATATGAAGTGTATAGACTAGAAATATATCCTGTTTTGTATACTGTAAATAAGAGCCAAAGACTGAAATTAAAATTAAGTAACCCATTCACTATGCTCTTGGGTGTGAGTGAATTACTTCCAGGGCCCTGAAGTCTGGATGTGTGGAATGGAAAGATATGCCAGCAAAGGTTAGTAGAGACTACATAGACAGATAATATAGAAAGGGATAAATCCCTTAGCTAGATAGATACAGTTGCAGTTCTGGGATAATCTTTAGTTATAATAAAGTAATATATAAGGGAATATGGATATGTACCATTAACTTTTTAAATATCATGTATAGTGTTATTTTAATGTCCAGGACGTCCCTAGACTGTCCCTTCTCCACAGGATTCTGTTCCAAGGCTCGGCTCTTACAAGTGGGTCTCTATTCTTACCTACATTTCCAACCCCATGGCAATCATTGGGTATTGAAGGATGCAGCGGCTTACTTCCTTTTATGGAAGAATTTCCTGATTGAAACCAATTAGTTAATGGGCTATTCAGCTGCTTTTTGTCCCATTTAAGTAACACATTTGGGGATGTGATTTTAGTTATGAGTAAGCAAATTTAGTTTGTGAAACGCGTTAACTGCTTCTTCTTCCCTATACTTGTCCTGTCCTGGTGATGTGACCATAGTACGAATGCTATATTTAATAGTCGATGGTTCCATTATTCCCAATTACGGGTATTGGATACGCCCATATGCTGCTAAATCCCCAGTTAGGGTAAATTGTACACTGAGCTTGCTTCTTTGGCGTCTAGCCCAGTCTCCTTTGTGAGCTATACACTGAGACATTAGGTGATTCAGGGGACCAAGCTGCCAATTTCAGGGCTGTCATTGATGTACACAAGCCCCTATGTGGGCATGTACTTCCCTGGTTCCAAGGTCTCTGTTATATAGCCCTGTTAGTCGACTGACAGGTATGGCTACTATTCATGGTCTGTGTGTTGCATGTGTGTGGGGCCCTGGTTTTGTTGTGCTTTTTGTTGACGTTATCATCACTGTTTTTAATGCATTGGGTGATTGGAGGGTCATGGTCATTATGACCATATTATTTGCCAATTTTGGCTTGTGTTTTAATAAAGTTTTTCTGTATTAGTGTACTGTGGTCGGTTCTCTATATACAACTTCTTTTTGATTTAGGGTTCCCCTTGTTGCTGCTCCTTTTTCTCATTGACCAATTGTGGGAGTACCCCATCCAATGGATGAATCAGTAACTATGCTGTTAATCACTAACTCTCCCAGATCATAGGTTTAGGCCCCTTTGTGTGCTTTTACCATTACACCTTTCACAGCACCACCCACACAAGCATAATCAGTCTCTTACTTATCTGTGTACAAAGAGGGGAGAGTGGAAGGCAGCACAGCTGAGAATGGTGGGCGGGAGCTGCCAGAGTTAACTTTTCATATTAACAAGCAGGTGATTGCTGGCTAGGACCGCTCTGTGACCTAGCAACCAATCACCTCCCGGTTAACTTCAAAAGTTAACTTAGCCAGCTCTCTCTTCCACCCCCCCCCCCCTCTGTTCTGAGCTGTACTGCCCCCCCGCTCTCCGCGATGCTATGAGGATAAGAGTGGCAGTGGTGGAGGGAGAGGGGAAGACTGGTACCTAAGTGGCAGGGGATGGCAAAGCAGGGACCTGTTCGTGATCTTCCTGTCACCTACCCATGGTGGACAGGTAGATCACGATTGACAAGTTGACAAGGGAAACAATGAAGGATTAAAGTGAAACTATACTGTGTCTGTGCACCACAAACTAAAATTGCTATTTATTCATTTTTAATATTTAAAGTATACTCACCCATCCATCCATATCTCCAAGCTCTCCTGTCTCTCTCCTCACTGGACATTAAGGCAGCAACGGAAGGCATTGACTCCTGCTGCTGTCAATCACAGCCAGTGAGCAGAGAGTGGGGCTGAGCCGCGCTTCATGTGTCAATAGACATGCAGAGCCCGTTTTGGGATCGAGCCTGCACAAGTGCCCCTATAGCAAGCAGCTCGCTATGGAGGCACTCGGTGGAGGAGGGAAGTCAGGAGCCGCTGTGGGGGACCCCATAAGAGAAGGATCGAGGCTGCTCTGTGCAAAATCATTGTAGAGAGCAGGTAAGTATGGCATGTTTGTTATTTAAAAAAAAAAAAAAAAAGTTTACAATTACTTTACCAACTACCTGAATACACGGCAATGATGTATATCACATCCTCAGCTCCACATCTAATGACCTGTCATCAATCATATTTGTATAAAGTCCTCAAATTATGCTGAATTATAATGCAACATTTTCTCAGCAGACCATTACAATGAATAAACAGATGTGTGTGAATTAAAACCTCATTAGAGAAATGTCTGTGACACCATTGTCCTCCTGTGATATGCTAACCTTTGCTGTTTACGACTGAAAACATTTTGCGAGCCAACGTGGCACATTATTGTATAATTTAAATCATCATATTAGACAAAATTCTGACGCATGGGAAACCTGGGAGAAATCAAAATCATGAATTCAAATTACTGGAGGATTCTGTATTTTACATATGGGAATTTATGTATCCCGCATTTCGGGGAATGCAATAAAGCATTTTTGACACATTCTTGTCATATTTATTTTAAAAAGTCCTAAACCTTACTCATGGAAGCCTTGTAACAGTTGTGGTAACAGTTCCAGCACACGCAACACATTCATGTAGTTCTTATTTGCACCACCTCCATAATGGGTTGATTTACTAAATCTAGGGAGTACTAAATCTGGTGCGGCTCTGCATAGAAACCAATCAGCTTCCAGGTTTTATTGTCAAAGCCTAAGTGAAAAAGTTGAAGTTAGAAGCCAATTGGCTACCATGCACAGCTGCACCAGTTTCTGCGCTCTCCAGTTTTAGTAATTCAACCCCAATGCGTCACTATAGAGTGCCCACATCCCTGCAATAAACCATTGCGCCCAGTGCAGCGTTCCCTCCTGCCCACCCCTTGTCCCGGCCCTGGCGGACTAAACTGTTGTCTTCTCTTATGGACAAGCTATTCCCATGTCAGCTGTAGACCCTCCATTTTTTTTGCACAAGCTAATTCTGCACACACCATTCCAATCTCCCAGGAGCAACAGCTGGTAATAGCCAATAGCAGCAGCTGATTGGGATAAGGCACAAGGGCGCTTGGGAGTTGTATTTTATCTGTGGGCTTGACCTTGGAAACCACATGATAATCCTGCCCACCACCAGATCAGTTTCTGTAAAAAACAGACAGTCTAGGGCAATAGAGCAAAATTAGGATTTTTTTTTTCTTTTACTTAGGTTCATTGATGCTAATTGTCCTTGTGTAACTGCCTGCCCATCAAACCCCCCAGGTTTGAGCAGACAGATACAGGAGCCTGAGATTGTGCTTATAATCTGCTGATTGCGGGTACAATGCTTTGCAGGCTCCTAAAAAAAAGAAATATTAAATGCACATTTATTTTTACCCACAAAAAGATGTGCATTTATTTATTTATTTTTTTACAAAAGTAAAATTATCCTTCAAAGCAGGCATCACTAAATGGCGGACCGCGGGCCAAATGCAGACAGTGTCAATCTCCCATTTGGACCGCCACAGTCCTGCCATTTAGGAGCCTTTTCTTCCCCCTGCCGTCGCGCTGTAATCCTCACAGAGCTGACAGCAGGAGGCAGGACATTTCTGGATGGAGGGCGGAGCTGCTCGAGGATAAGAAGCAGGCGACTGGCTGCTAGGATGAAGGTCAGTCCAAAATGCAAATCACTATCTTGCAACACCCGCTTCTATCCTGACATGGAGCAGCATGTCTACCTCCGATCTGTCTGTATAAGGTAGGACAGTGAAGGAAATGAAGTTAAACAGGGCTAAGGACTGAAGGGGGGGAGCTGAGGACTGGAATGTGGGGGGAGTTGAGGACTGGGATGTAAAGGAGCTGAGGACTGGAATGTGGGGGGAGCTAAGGACTGGAATGTGAAGGGAGCTGAGGACTGGAATGTGAAGGGAGCTGAGGACTGGAATGTGAAGGAGCTGAGGACTGGCATGTGGGGGAAGCTGAGGACTGGAATGTGAAGGAGCTGAGGACTGGAATGTGGGGGAGCTGAGGACTGGAATGTGAAGGAGCTGAGGACTGGAATGTGGGGGGGGGGGGCTGAGGACTGGAATGTGGGGGGAGCTGAGGACTGGAATGTGGGGGAGCTGAGGACTGGAATGTGAAGGAGCTGAGGACTGGAATGTGGGGGGGGGGGGCTGAGGTCTGGAATGTCAAGGGAGCTGAGGATTGGAATGTGGTGGAGCTGAGGACTGGAATGTGGGGGAGCTGAGGACTGGTATGTGAAGGAGCTGAGGACTTTAATGTGGGGGGAGCTGAGGAGGGGAATTTGGGGGGAACTGAGGACTGAAATGTGGGGGGAGCTAAGGACTGGAATGTGAAGGGAGCTGAGGACTGGAATGTGGGGGAGCTGAGGACTGGAATGTGAAGGGAGCTGAGGACTGGCATGTGGGGGGAATTGAGGGCTGGAATGTGGGGGAAGCTGAGGACTGGAATGTGGGGGAGCTGAGGACTGGAATGCGGGGGAAGCTGAGGACTGGAATGTGAAGGAGCTGAGGACTGGAATGTGCAGGAGCTGAGGATTGGAATGTGGGGGAGCTGAGGACTGGAATGTGAAGGGAGCTGAGGACTGGCATGTGGGGGGAATTGAGGGCTGGAATGTGGGGGAAGCTGAGGACTGGAATGTGGGGGAGCTGAGGACTGGAATGCGGGGGAAGCTGAGGACTGGAATGTGGGGGAGCTGAGGACTGGAATATGAAGGAGCTGAGGACTGGAATGTGGGGGAGCTGAGGTCTGGAATGTCAAGGGAGCTGAGGACTGGAATGTGAAGGAGCTGAGGACTGGAATGTGGGGGAGCTGAGGACTAGAATGTTAAGGAGCTGAGGACTGGAATGTGAAGGGAGCTAAGGACTGGAATGTGGGGGGAGCTGATGAGGGGAATTTGGGGGGAACTGAGGACTGAAATGTGGGGGGAGCTGAGGACTGTAATGTGAAGGGAGTTAAGGACTGGAATGTGGGGGAGCTGAGGACTGGAATGTGGGGGAGCTGAGGACTGGAATGTGAAGGAGCTGAGGACTGGAATGTGGAGGGAGTTGAGGACTGGAATGTGGGGGAGCTGAGGACTAGAATGTGAAGGAGCAGAGGACTGGAATGTGAAGGGAGCTGAGGACTGGAATGTGGGGGAAGCTGAGGACTGGAATGTGGGGGAAGCTGAGGACTGGAATGTAGGGGGAGTTGAGGACTGGAATGTGGGGGGAGCTGAGGACTGGAATGTGGGGGGAGCTGAGAACTGGAATGTGGGGGGAGTTGAGGACTGGAATGTGGGAGGAGTTGAGGACTGGAATGTGGGGGGAGCTGAGGACTGGAATGTGAAGGGAGCTGAGGACTGGAATGTGGGGGGAGTTGAGGACTGGAATGTGGGGGAAGCTGAGGACTGGAATGTGGGGCAAGCTGAAGACTGGAATATGGGGGGAGTTGAGGACTGGAATGTGGGGGGAGTTGAGGACTGGAATGTGGGGGGGGGGGGAGTTGGGGACTGGAATGTGGGGGAAGCTGAGGACTGGAATGTGGGGGGAGCTGAGGACTGGAATGTGCAGGAGCTGAGGACTGGAATGTGGGGGAGCTGAGGACTGGAATGTGAAGGGAGCTGAGGACTGGAATGTGGGGGGAGTTGAGGGCTGGAATGTGGGGGAAGCTGAGGCCTGGAATGTGGGGGAGCTGAGGACTGGAATGTGGGGGAAGCTGAGGACTGGAATGTAGGGGAGCTGAGGACTGGAATGTGAAGGAGCTGAGGACTGGAATGTGGGGGAGCTGAGGTCTGGAATGTCAAGGGAGCTGAGGACTGGAATGTGAAGGAGCTGAGGACTGGAATGTGGGGGGAGCTGATGAGGGGAATTTGGGGGGAACTGAGGACTGAAATGTGGGGGGAGCTGAGGACTGTAATGTGAAGGGAGCTAAGGACTGGAATGTGGGGGAGCTGAGGACTGGAATGTGGAAGAGCTGAGGACTGGAATGTGAAGGAGCAGAGGACTGGAATGTGAAGGGAGCAGAGGACTGGAATGTGAAGGAGCTGAGGACTGGAATGTGGAGGGAGTTGAGGACTGGAATGTGAAGGAGCTGAGGACTGGAATGTGGGGGAGCTGAGGACTGGAATGTGAAGGAGCTGAGGACTGGAATGTGGGGGAGCTGAGGACTGGAATGTGGGGGAGCTGAGGACTGGAATGTGGGGGAGCTGAGGACTGGAATGTGGGGGAGCTGAGGACTGGAATGTGAAGGAGCTGAGGACTGGAATGTGGGGGAGCTGAGGACTGGAATGTGAAGGAGCTGAGGACTGGAATGTGGGGGAGCTGAGGACTGGAATGTGGGGGAGCTGAGGACTGGAATGTGAAGGAGCTGAGGACTGGAATGTGGGGGAGCTGAGGACTGGAATGTGAAGGAGCTGAGGACTGGAATGTGGGGGAGCTGAGGACTGGAATGTGAAGGAGCTGAGGACTGGAATGTGAAGGAGCAGAGGACTGGAATGTGAAGGAGCTGAGGACTGGAATGTGAAGGAGCTGAGGACTTGAATGTGAAGGAGCTGAGGACTGGAATGTGAAGGAGCTGAGGACTGGAATGTGAAGGAGCAGAGGACTGGAATGTGAAGGAGCTGAGGACTGGAATGTGAAGGAGCTGAGGACTGGAATGTGGGGAAGCTGAGGACTGGAATGTGAAGGGAGCTGAGGACTGGAATGTGAAGGAGCAGAGGACTGGAATGTGGGAAAACTGAGGAATTTTTTAGTATCAAGTCAGAACTTCTACATATTGAAGCCAGAGAGGCAGCCATGTCAGCCAAACTGCTGACATTTTTAGAAAGGGACAGAAAATATAGCTCATGCTTTTCCTTTAGGTCTCACTTAAACACAGATGCAAACCTCTTACATATCTTTCTGCAAGTTTTACCTTTATTTCTCAAAAGTTTAAAACCCATAAATTGTTCATGATTCCCCTCATTTTTGCTACTAAGTATAAAGTCTAGAAACTTTTCATTAAAAAAAAACAGAATAATTGATTACTAACAAGAACAGGTGCCTCGGAGTTTGCATAGAGGCATTTCTGGAATAGTGAAATGTTATCACATTTTCAGTAGAAGAAAAGAAACTACCTGAGGTGAAGAAACTAGAAAGTAAACCTGCATTCAGATGTAAACTTTATGTGTGCCTCTGATTAGCTGCCCTAAGAGCAGCAGGCGGTCAATAAGGGTTTCTCTGCAGGCAGGCATGTATATATTTGTCAGTATTCATACATTTTTTTTAATACATATTTTATTTATTATATTCGGTGGTTCACAGGTATTCGTTTTTTATGTCTCTTTTATCAGGTAGCCAAAAATATCTAACATCTCAATGGTATCATCTCTCCCCTGTCTAGATGTCTTTGTGTCTCACATTGCATCATTAAGGTGCTTTGCTGAATGCCTCAATTCTGTAATGTTATTTTTGTATATATACCGGTAAATTTTAAAACGTAATAAACATACCTGTGAAAAATAATTTTTACATTGATGTCCTATACCTAGGACAAGGTAAGCTCCAAGCAAAAGCAGTGAAAAATACTTTGGTTTGCATTTATGAAACTTTTTTTGTGTTGTCTAATCCAGGGGCCTCTAAACTTTTCTGTGCAAGGGCCATATGGTATATTTTACAAATATTCATGGTCTGAAAATAAAATCAGTTTCCTCCCTTTACATCAGGGTCCCTATCAGAGTTCTCCCATACAACATGGTCCCTTTTAGAGTTCCCCCATACATCAGGCTCCCTATCAGAGTTCTCCCATACATCATGTTGCCTTTTAGAGTTCTCCCATACATCAGGGTCCCTATCAGAGTTCTCCCATACATCATGTTGCCTTTTAGAGTTCTCCCATACATCAGGGTCCCTATCAGAGTTCTCACATACATCATGTTGCCTTTTAGAGTTCTCCCATACATCAGGGTCCCTATCAGAGTTCTCACATACATTGGGGTTCCTATCAGAGTCCCCCTTTATATCAGGGTCCCTATCAGAGTTCCCCCATACATCAGGATCACCATCAGAGTCCCCCCTTAAAGTGCCACTAAAGGCAAATCTTTCTTTTTTTTTTTTTAGTTTTGGATAGAATAGAGAAGAATTAGAACACCTCTCAGGTTTTTTTTTTTTTTGCTATCTCTGCTCCTATTAAGGAGATCACTTTCTCTATTTGTTCTGTTTATCATTATCATCAAAAGTGAAAGTAAAAGAAAAAATCCCACATTTTGGGTTGACATCAGAATGCTAAAAGAGGGGAAGTCTTTCAATGGGGAAACTAGTTCTGGTGACATACCAAGATTCTCTCACTTTGGAGTTCTGAGTGGAACCTGTCCTGTTAAATTGCTGTATGGTCTTGGTCACCATGCTGCAGCTCAGTTTCAGGGTCTTGACAAGAGCAACAATTCTTTTTTTTTCAGATCCTCAGAGAGTTCTTTGCCATGAGGTGCCATGTTGAACTTCCAGTGACCAGTATGAGAGAGTGAGAGCGATAACACCAAATTTAACACACCTGCTCCCCATTCACACCTGAGACCTTGTAACACTAACCAGTTTCATGACACCGAGGAGGGAAAATGGCTACTTGGGCCCAATTTGGACATTTTCACTTAGGGGTGTACTCACTTTTGTTGCCAGCGGTTTAGACATTAATGGCTGTGTGTTGAGTTATTTTGAGGTGACAGCAAATTTACACTGTTATACAAGCTGTACACTCACTACTTTACATTATAGCAAAGTGTCATTTCTTCAGTGTTGTCACATGAAAAGATATAATAAAATATTTACAAAAATGTAAGGGGTGTACTCAATTTTGTGAGATACTGTGTGTGTGTGTATATATATATATATATACATACAAGTGCATCTCATAAAATTAGAATATAATCAAAAAGTTAATTTATTTCAGTAATTCAATACACACAGTTGTGTTAAAAATAATAGCAGTGTGTTTAAAAAGTGAGTAAAGCTCAAAATCCTTATATTAGCTTTTATTTCCATACATGCAAATACATTGGAAACACTGCACAGTTTATTTCAAATCAAAACATGAAAAAAAATGTTTCAAATTTGTTATTGCTTTACATAAGGTGAGGAAAAAGGAATATTAGGCTTTTTCAAAAAATAGCAGTGTCTGAATTTTTTTACAAACTCAAACATTTACTGTATAAACTGAAAAATGCTTGAAGATTTCACTTTTCTGTGAATCACTGAACTAATATTTAGTAGTAAAACCACTGTCTCTGAGAACTGCTTCCCATCTGTGTTGCATGGAGTCAACCTACTTCTGGCACCTGTGAACAGGTATTCCAGCCCAGGACGATTGCACTACATTCCAACAATTTCTCTGCATTTCTTTGTTTTACCTCAGAAACAGCATTTTTGATGTCACCCCACAAGTTTTTTTATTAGGTTAAGATCTGGGGATTGGGCTGGCCACTCCATAATGTTAATCTTGTTGATCTGGAACCAAGATGCTGCTCGCTTACTGGTGTGTTCGGGGTCATTGTCTTGTAGAAACACCCACTTCAAGGGCATTTCCTCTTTGGCATAAGGCAACATGACCTCTTCAAATATTTTGATGTATATTTTGATATTTTGACGGCCGCTCTGTGAGGACGTCAGGTGACGAAACTAGTAGGGAGGGGTTAGGACACCAACAAATACAATATATCATCTTGCACTTTTTGGATAGGAGCTTTTATTTATATATGCATATATTTTTTACATATTGCATTTTTTAGATAACTGGTTGGTATATACCATATAGACACTTTTTAGCATTATATAACTAGCATTTTTCTACAATATATGTGGCACATAGCACTTTTGTTTTTTGTGTGCAGGATTTCTTTTTCACATATTCTTTCAGTTTTTATTATCAGATTTATGAGGAATGCAGTTCCCACCTTTTGGAACACATTTTTATACACTGTTTTTATACTTTGTACATTAGCACTTTTACATATTCAGAACATTGGATTCAGTTAATCTGGGAAGGATACAAACATGCGCTGGATATTTTATTTCTCCAAATATTTTGATGTATTCAAACTGATCCATGATCCCTGGTATGCGATAAAACGACCCAACGCCATGGAATGAGAAACATCCCCATAGCATGACGCTTGCACCTCCAGGCTTCACTTTTTTCACAATGTACTGTGGCTTGAATTCAGTGTTTGGGGGTTGTCTGACAAACTGTCTGCGCCTAGACCCAAAAAGAACAATCTTGCTTTTTTCAGTCCACAAAATGTTGCGTCATTTCCCTTTAGGCCAGTCAATGTGTTCTTTGGCAAATTGTAACCTCTTTAGAACGTCATTTTTTCAACAATGGGACTTTGCGGGGGCTTCTTGCCGATAGCTTGGCTTCACATAGGCGTATTCTAATTGTTACGGTACTCACAGGTAACTTTACACATTCTTTGATCACCCTGGAGGTTATAATTGGTTGAGTCTTTGCCATTTTTGCTATTCTTCCATCCATTCGAATGGTAGTTTTCTGTTTTCTTCTGTCTTTCTGGTTTGGGTTGCCATTTTAAAGCACTTGAGATCATTTTAGCTGAGCATCGGTTTCTGCACTTCTTATGTTTTCCCCTCTCCAATTAACTTTTTTTTTTATCAAAGTACGCTTCTGAACAATGTCTGGAATGACCCATTTTACTCAGATTTTCAGAGAGAAATGCACTATACCTAGCATGTAAACATTTGCTGACTTTGTCCTTAACCACTTGCCGACTGCCGCACGACTATTTACGTCGGCAGTCAGCCCCTCACAGGCAAAGCGACGTAGGGCTACGTCGCTAGCCTTTAAGGGTTTTGGGAGCGAGTGCGCGCCGCTGAATGCGCGCTCCCGCTCCCACTCGGTCACGGTCCCCCCCCCCCCGCGCGTGTGCCCGGCGGACCGGACGTCCGCCGGGCACTCGCGATCGTCCGTGACAGCGGGAGAAAGGCAGGTGGCTAATGTAAACAAAGCCGCCTGTCATTCTCCCCTGTGTAAGAATGGTGATCAAACGGTTCTACTATGTAGGACCGTTGATCACTGTTCTTACACATCAAGCCACAGCCAATCACAGTTAGAAACACGCCCCTAGGGACACACTTAACCCCTCCCTCTCAAAAAAAGTTCCCCTTCACTGCCAGTGTCATTTTTACAGTAACAGTGCATATTTATAGCACTGATTACTGTAGTAATGTCACTGGTACCCCCAAAAGTGTCAAAATTGTCAGTCAAGGGTCCGATCTGTCCGCCCCAATGTCGCAGTCCCGCAAAAAAAATCGCAGATCGCCGCCATTACGCGTTAAAAAAAAAACAACAAAAATGACACAAATCTTTCCCTTTGTTAGTAAACGCAATAACCTTTGCGCAAACCAATCAAAATACGCTTTTTGCGATTTTTTTTTACCAAACATATGGTAAAAAAAACTAATTGGCCTAAAATGTTAAAAAATTTTGATTTTTACATTTTTTTTGGGGAATTTCATATAAAAAATGTGAAAAATATTGTTATTTTTGCAAAATTGACGCTCTTTTTTGTTTATAGCCCATGATCAAAAAAAATCGCACAGGTGATCAAATACCACCAAAAGAATGCTCTGTTTGTGAGAAAAAAAGGACGCCAAGTTCGTTTAGGTACAGCGTCGCACGACCGAGCAATTGTCCGTTAAAGTCACGCAGTGCCGAATCGCAAAATTGGCCCTGGTCAGGAAGGGGGTAAAATCTTCCGGGGCTTAAGTGGTTAAATAAGGGCCATCTGTTTGACACCTGTTTTTTTCTACAGACTGAATGACCTCACTAATTGAACTCAACACTGCTGTTATTTTGAACTCGCCCCTTTTAATTAATGATTAAAAATCACAAAATCAGCAGCATGCATGTCATGACTGTTGGGTCTGTTGCTTTTCTATTACTCTACTATACCTACTAGTAAATTATTTGCCATGTATAAATATAATTTATACCAAAAACAGTGATTGATCTGATCACACTATATTGTAAGGAGAATTAGGACGCCTGCTTTACACGCATATGAACTTTAATAGCAATCCCAGTCTTAGCCGTAGGGTTCAATATTGAGTTGGCCCACCCTTTGCAGCTATAACAGCTTCATCTCTTCTAGGAAGGCTGTCAACAAGGTTTAGGAGTGTGTCTATGGGAATGTTTGATCATTCTTCCAGAAGCGCATTTGTGAGGTCAGGCACTGATGTTGGATGAGAAGGCCTGGCTCGCAGTCTCCTCTCTAACTCATCCCAAAGGTGTTCTTTGGGGTTGAGGTCAGGACTCTGTGCAGGCCAGTCAAGTTCCTCCACCCTAAACTTGCTCATCCATGTACTTATAGACCTTGCTTTGTGCACTGGTGCGCAGTCACCATCCCCAACTGTTCCCACAAAGTTGGTAGCATGAAATTTTCTAAAATGTCTTGGTATGCTGACGCCTTAAGAGGTCCCTTCACTGGAACTAAGGGGCCAAGGCCAACCTCTGAAAAACAACCCCACACCATAATCCACCCTCCAAGAAATGATTTGGACCACTGCATAATCTTCTTACTGGTAAAAATGTACAGCTTACCTCCCCTGGTCCATCTGAGTCGGATAACTTCTCCAAAGCCTACCGCGCCCTTCTGGATAGATATAGTCTTGCTGACATCTGGAGGGAACTCCATCCAATCGCTAGAGACTATAACTTCTATTCCCACCCACACACTACCTACTCGCGCATCAACCATGTGTTTACCCAAAAGCAATTCCTTACTCAAACCATATCTGCTTCTATACTGATTGTACCTTGATCTGACCATGATCCCATCTTGGTTACATACATATCTCTTTTGCTTAAACCCCAACTAATGTCCTGGTGCCTCAATGACTCCCTCCTGTCCCATTCTGCAGCAGTGGAAGAGCTTTGCTTAAGTCAACGAAGTACTTCACTCTTAACTAGGGCTCTGTTCTATCTTCCATTACTTTATGGGAAGCATTTAAGGGTGTCATTCATGATACAACAGGCTTCCAAACAAAAGAAGGAGAGGTTGGCGCACATAGCATGCTTAGTATCGGAGCTGGATGCGGCCATGGTACTTTTGAAGCAGGTTCTCTCCCGGTCGAATCGTGCTTGACCGCATATTGGTGGTACAGTGTAGCCCCATGTAAGTTATTGGGTTTGGACTTTATTCTCTCCTTTCCTACTTACTCTATCTTTTGATACCTCATCTTTTATTATTAGATTCATTGATATGTTCATCTCTCTGCAGATACAGAGCAGCATTAGCTCTTGAAGAAGTGATTCACATCATGAAACGCGTTGAGCTGTACATGATGCAGCCACACCCCATATAGATGTAGCTACACACATCCATCCTATCCACCAAGTCTATATGATCCAACCCTTATCCATTGCAACTTCCCAATATATGGAGTACTACCAGTGATGGTTTACAGGTTATTTTATGTCTTATGCTGCTATTTTGCATTTCATGTGTATATATATATGAATTTGAATTATTTATGTATTTTATACATGTATTTATTGACCATTGACATGTATACATTGTAATGTGCCATTTTATGCCATTAAATATTTGATGCATACTTCATAGTCAGACTTTTTTCAGTTGCCTCACTCAAAGTCCCAAATTCCTATCTCATTGTTTTGAATTTTGGGATGGAGGTGCAGGTTCACAGTCCCTTTCATAGTCCCAAAACCCCTTCTTTTCTCTCGGCTGAATAAAGTCATTCACACCCTAATTCATAAGAATCAGGTGGGTTTTGTGCCCTTACGTCAGGCGGCGGATAACATTCGACGTGTGATCCTCTTTACTCACTATGCACGTCAGAGATCACAGCAACTTCTCCTGCTTTCCCTGGACCTTCGTAAGGCTTTTGACACTCTTTCTTGGACCTACCTGCAAGCAGTGTTACACCAAAGATGGCTTGGAAGTAGGTTTTTGACTTGGTTTAACTCCCTTCATAGCACCCCTTTGGCCTGAGATACATGGGCTATGAGTCACCCTATTTCCCTATCGCGAGAGGCACGTGGCAAGGTTGCCCCTTGTTTCCGCTTTTGTTCATAATTGCAGTAGAACCTCTAGCGGCCCATATACATGCTTATCCGAACATAAGGGGGATGGAGCTGGCTGAAGTTACCCACAAATTGGCAATGTTTGCAGATGATATGCTTATGTATGTCTCCTCTCGACACACCACCTTACCAAACCTTCTCTCCCTCAGGGGCGATTTTGCGACCATCCCGTGTTTTCATATTAACCTGTCCAAATCGCATGTTCTGAGCGTTTACCTACCTGATTCCCTCAATGACTCTTTACAAGTGCAATTTCCATTCCAGTGGTTGTCCTCATTGCTGTATCTGGGGGTTTCCCTTACTGCTTCTTTCCATACTCTATACACCGCTAACTACCCCCCTCTTATATCCTCTCTGAAACGTTTGTTAGATACTTGGGATATCCCTCAAATCTCCTGGATGGGCCGCATCCATTCTATTAAAATGTCCGTTCCCCATAAACTACTATATCATTTGTATCTTGCAATGCCGTATGCTGAAATGTATTTGGGGTAGAACTAAACCACAGCTCAACAGGTCTCTTTTGTATACCCTGAAAGTCAGGGGTGTATTGGGGGTCCTTAATATTTCCCACTATTAAAAAGCTGCTCACATCGCTCCTATCGCCCAAATACATGCGGGTATTTTGGCTCTTCTATGGACCCTTTTTGATGTCTTGGATGTTGATCCTACCCCTCTTTCTTCCATACCATGGATTCCTCCCACACACCGTCCTAAATAACTGAACCCAATTTTGGCCCACACTCTCTCTCGGTTTGGGAGTACATTAAATACTCTGCCCCCTTGATATCCCCCCATCTCCCATTTTTGCCGCTGCCTAACTGTCCTCTGTTCCCTCCTGGAATGGAGAATCATCAAAGCTTTCAATGGCGGAGACAAAAGGGCCTCACCACAGTCTGCTTTCTACTCACAGCCAGGGCAGTCTTCTCATACCAACTTACATACATACTTACAGGACTCTCATGAGATCCCCGAATCGGAACGTTTTCGCTATATACAAATCTGCCACTTTGTAGAGTCTCTTACGAAACCTCATGAACACCCATTATTGTCAACTGCTTTTGAGACCAGATGCAGAACCAACCCTACCACTCAGGGCCTGATCTCCTTGCTATACTCCTCCATATTGAACAATACAGGACCACAAACCCCTATAAATGGATAAAAGATTTTGGTTCTGATCCACAACCAGGCTACTGGCGTAAAATGTGGGAGACCCTGTTTAAATCCTCTCGCAATGTCCTCGCTCTTGAAAACTCTTTTAAACTTATGTCTCGTTGGTACATTACCCCAGCTAGGATTGCGAAATGCTTGCCATCGTATCCATCTAATTGCTTCTAAAGTTTACCCAGATTTGGGCGATATGAAACACATATGGTGGACATGTCCTAAAGTCCAGAGGTTATGGATTAGGGTGTTCACGCTGGTTGATACGGTCCTCCATGTGAATCTGTTGAGAGACCCATGGGAGGCACTTTTACAAAAAAACTATTGCAAACGCTACCAGCTGGGAACGTACTCTAATTACCCATTTTTTTATGGCGACAAAGCAAACTGTAGCGTGGTCCTGGAAGACACCACTTCTTAGCTTTGAAGAGGTTAAGAACCGGGTGCATGGTACGCTCGCCAATGATAGTTTAACGGTGATCCTTGAGGACACGTATGAGAAATTCCAATGGATTTGGCAGCCTTGGATAGACCACTTCCTGCCCTCTCAATTGACCTCCCAATTTCTAGACCTGTAAGGGTTCCAAGTGATACAGCTTAAAAAACCCTGGGGTACCCATCTCCTTTTTATTCCCTACCCCCTCCTTCTCTCTTTCTTTCTTTTTCTGTTTTCTTCGTAGCTTGCCCCTGTGTGCTTCCATCTCTCATTGATTGCTCGTGTAGGATCCAGTTAATTAGGGTAGATCATGGCTGCCTAAATTTTATTTTAATTTTTTTTTTGCCAGTCCCCCCAACCATAGCTTTGATTTGTGTCATGAAATCCTGGAGACATCTGTGGTTTTGACTGCACGATGTTGCCTTGATAGTTACGGATGTTCCTTCTTTGGCATCTTTTTGTGCACACACAGTGCCATCTCACTCTTATAAATTGATGTCCTGTAAGTTTTGTACTTCCTATATTTTATTACAGTATTGGACTGTTGTACTTTGTGCTTGGGGAGCAAAATTTGTACAATCTGAACTATTTTAGGTGCACGTTTAGTTTTTGTACTGAAAATGTATGGCTGAAAGCTATACAGGGAAAAGCTACCTCTTTGCCTCTACCACCTGTGGGCAAAGGTCAACTGAACCATATAAAGTATCAGCCTTCCGCTCAATTTTCCAAGTGTATAGCTCATAAGGGTCCCTACTTCTTCCTCATTTGTCGCTCAATTAAGTCCGATGTATAGACCTGTAAAAAACATAAATTATTTCAAGGAAAACTCTATTTAGGTTAAAAAAAAAATAACTGCAACACAAATCATTCAATAATTTAATGTAAGTACAGCTACTGTTTTTTTTTTTTTTAAATATCAAAAAATTCAAATGTTGATGACTTTGAGTATGGTAAACTGGAGGCATTCCATGCATCATTTTTATACAGAATACCTTCAGTAATTTCATTTTCTGGTGTGATTGGCGAACTGGGTTTCCCATAAGTCTCAGATGAGGATACAGGGGAAATTTTAGGCATCCTCTGCAATGAGAGTTTTACTTCTGGATATGTCATGAATTGGACCCTCACATGTGACTGGGATGGTGGACCATGCAAGCTACAGCTGACCTGGTACAGGAATGCACAAGAGATGAGGATCTGGTAAGTATAGTGCACCACCAGGATGCTGATTTTACAGGCAGACAGGAATACTAGCAAGAGATACTTACAGTATCTCACAAAATTGAGTACACCCATCACATTTTTGTAAATATTATATTATATCTTTTCATGTGACAACACTGAAGAAATTACACTTTGCTACAATGTAAAGTAGTGAGTGTACAGCTTGTATAACAGTGTCAATTTGCTGTCCCCTCAAAATAACTCAACACACAGCCATTAACTGCTTGCCGACTGCTCACAGTATATTTACTGCGGCAGTCAGCCCCTCACAGGCAGAGTGACGTAGGTCTACGTCGCTCGCCTGTGAGGCTCTGGGGAGCGAGCGCGCGCCCGAGGAGGCGCGCTCCCGCTCCCGCGCGGTCACGGACCCCCCCGCGCGTGTGACCAGCGGACCCGATGTCCGCCGGTCACTCGGCGATCGGCGGGGGAGAGGGAGAATGTCAGGCAGCTTGTGTAAACAAGCCACCTGTCATTCTCCTCGCTGTAAAGACACTGATCACTCGGATCTAGTATGTAGATCCGTTGATCAGTGTCTAGTGTTGAGCGAACACGGACTGTATTATTCGTGTTCGTACCGAATAATTGGATTTTTTGTACCCGAACACGGACACGGACACTTTACTGTATGTTCGGGTAAAAATCCGTGTTCGGTCGTTTTATTTCCGGGTTTTGCATGCTTTGGCGCTCTTTTCATGGCGGGCTTTCAACAGCCAATCAACAATCGTTTAACTGGTGTGCCTTAAGCCATCCCAGCCATGCCTGCAAATGTCTCAGTAGCTGTGATTGGCCGTCTGAAGCATGTGACCAAGTCTTTATAAGTTCGAGGCAGCCGCAGCGGCGTCATTATGCTGCTTAGATTCAGGGACAGAGCACACATCAACGTGCTGGCTGCTGATTAGGGAAAGATAGGCAGGAAAAAACCATTTGTGTCCGGATAGAATTGAGGGACAGGTCGGAGTGTTTAGGCAGGGCGAGTTGTAGGCATTTTAGGGATAGAGTCTGCTGAATTATAGGGTCAGTGTCTTCTACAAACTACAATCGATATTGCTGTGTGGGGGGTGGGGTCTGCACTCAATCCTGATCTACGATCTCTTCTCAATCCTGTTAGGGACAGAGTCTGCTGAATTTTAGGGAAACTGTGTTCTACAAACTACAATCGATATTGCTGTGTGGTGTGGGATTGGAGATAGGCAGGTGTCAGTGATCCACATCCATTTTTCTGTGTGTGAGCTGCAGTGAACACAATCTTTTTGGGCTGCAGTGAACACAATCTTTTTGGGCTGCAGTGAACACAATCTTTTTGGGCTGCAGTGAACACAATCTTTTTGGGCTGCAGTGAACACAATCTTTTTGGGGTGCAGTGAACAAAATCTTTTTGGGGTGCAGTGAACACAATCCTTTTTGGTGTGCAGTGAACACAATCTTTGTGGGGTGCAGTGAACAAAATCCTTTGTGGGGTGCAGTGAACACAATCTTTTTGGGGTGCAGTGAACAAAATCCTTTTTGGGGTGCAGTGAACAACATCCTTTTTGGGGTGCAGTGAACACAATCTTTTTGGGGTGCAGTGAACAAAATCCTTTGTGGGGTGCAGTGAACACAATCTTTTTGGGGTGCAGTGAACACAATCTTTTTGGGGTGGAGTGAACAACATCCTTTTTGGGGTGCAGTGAACAAAATCCTTTTTGGGGTGCAGTGAACAAAATCATTTTTGGGGTGCAGTGAACACAATCTTTTTGGGGTGCAGTGAACACAATCTTTGTGGGGTGCAGTGAACACAATCTTTTTGGGGTGGAGTGAACAACATCCTTTTTGGGGTGCAGTGAACAACATCCTTTTTGGGGTGCAGTGAACACAATCTTTTTGGGGTGCAGTGAACACAATCTTTGTGGGGTACAGTGAACAGAATCTTTGTGGGGTGCAGTGAACACAATCTTTGGGGGGTACAGTGAACACAATCTTTGTGAGGTGCAGTGAACACAATCTTTGTGGGGTGCAGTGAACACAATCATTGTGGGGTGCAGTGAACTCAATCTTTGTGGGGTACAGTGAACACAATCTCATACTTCTGAAGGTTTGAGGGTGCTGCCTGTTCCATACTCCCCCTACTCCTCATCTAGCCTTTTAGGGGTACAAACAATAGTAATTGGGGCCTAGTGTGGTTGTGTACGTGTGATATACATACACTTTTTTGGGATCATATTTTCTATTCCGCTATTTAATCAAAAACCTTTGGGGATCAGTTAAATTGGGGGATAGTCTGTGTTGGTACGTGTGAGAGAGATCCACCTTTCCAAGTTGTTGGGGTTCATCTCATACTTCTGAAGGTTTGAGGGTGCTGCCTGTTCCATACTCCCCCTACTCCTAGCCTTTTAGGGGTACAAACAATAGTAATTGGGGCCTAGTGTGGTTGTGTACGTGTGATATACATACACTTTTTTGGGATCATATTTTCTATTCCGCTATTTAATCAAAAACCTTTGGGGATCAGTTAAATTGGGGGATAGTCTGTGTTGGTACGTGTGAGAGAGATCCACCTTTCCAAGTTGTTGGGGTTCATCTCATACTTCTGAAGGTTTGAGGGTGCTGCCTGTTCCATACTCCCCCTACTCCTAGCCTTTTAGGGGTACAAACAATAGTAATTGGGGCCTAGTGTGGTTGTGTACGTGTGATATACATACACTTTTTTGGGATCATATTTTCTATTCCGCTATTTAATCAAAAACCTTTGGGGATCAGTTAAATTGGGGGATAGTCTGTGTTGGTACGTGTGAGAGAGATCCACCTTTCCAAGTTGTTGGGGTTCATCTCATACTTCTGAAGGTTTGAGGGTGCTGCCTGTTCCATACTCCCCCTACTCCTAGCCTTTTAGGGGTACAAACAATAGTAATTGGGGCCTAGTGTGGTTGTGTACGTGTGATATACATACACTTTTTTGGGATCATATTTTCTATTCCGCTATTTAATCAAAAACCTTTGGGGATCAGTTAAATTGGGGGATAGTCTGTGTTGGTACGTGTGAGAGAGATCCACCTTTCCAAGTTGTTGGGGTTCATCTCATACTTCTGAAGGTTTGAGGGTGCTGCCTGTTCCATACTCCCCCTACTCCTAGCCTTTTAGGGGTACAAACAATAGTAATTGGGGCCTAGTGTGGTTGTGTACGTGTGATATACATACACTTTTTTGGGATCATATTTTCTATTCCGCTATTTAATCAAAAACCTTTGGGGATCAGTTAAATTGGGGGATAGTCTGTGTTGGTACGTGTGAGAGAGATCCACCTTTCCAAGTTGTTGGGGTTCATCTCATACTTCTGAAGGTTTGAGGGTGCTGCCTGTTCCATACTCCCCCTACTCCTAGCCTTTTAGGGGTACAAACAATAGTAATTGGGGCCTAGTGTGGTTGTGTACGTGTGATATACATACACTTTTTTGGGATCATATTTTCTATTCCGCTATTTAATCAAAAACCTCTGGGGATCAGTTAAATTGGGGGATAGTCTGTGTTGGTACGTGTGAGAGAGATCCACCTTTCCAAGTTGTTGGGGTTCATCTCATACTTCTGAAGGTTTGAGGGTGCTGCCTGTTCCATACTCCCCCTACTCCTAGCCTTTTAGGGGTACAAACAATAGTAATTGGGGCCTAGTGTGGTTGTGTACGTGTGATATACATACACTTTTTTGGGATCATATTTTCTATTCCGCTATTTAATCAAAAACCTTTGGGGATCAGTTAAATTGGGGGATAGTCTGTGTTGGTACGTGTGAGAGAGATCCACCTTTCCAAGTTGTTGGGGTTCATCTCATACTTCTGAAGGTTTGAGGGTGCTGCCTGTTCCATACTCCCCCTACTCCTAGCCTTTTAGGGGTACAAACAATAGTAATTGGGGCCTAGTGTGGTTGTGTACGTGTGATATACATACACTTTTTTGGGATCATATTTTCTATTCCGCTATTTAATCAAAAACCTTTGGGGATCAGTTAAATTGGGGGATAGTCTGTGTTGGTACGTGTGAGAGAGATCCACCTTTCCAAGTTGTTGGGGTTCATCTCATACTTCTGAAGGTTTGAGGGTGCTGCCTGTTCCATACTCCCCCTACTCCTAGCCTTTTAGGGGTACAAACAATAGTAATTGGGGCCTAGTGTGGTTGTGTACGTGTGATATACATACACTTTTTTGGGATCATATTTTCTATTCCGCTATTTAATCAAAAACCTTTGGGGATCAGTTAAATTGGGGGATAGTCTGTGTTGGTACGTGTGAGAGAGATCCACCTTTCCAAGTTGTTGGGGTTCATCTCATACTTCTGAAGGTTTGAGGGTGCTGCCTGTTCCATACTCCCCCTACTCCTAGCCTTTTAGGGGTACAAACAATAGTAATTGGGGCCTAGTGTGGTTGTGTACGTGTGATATACATACACTTTTTTGGGATCATATTTTCTATTCCGCTATTTAATCAAAAACCTCTGGGGATCAGTTAAATTGGGGGATAGTCTGTGTTGGTACGTGTGAGAGAGATCCACCTTTCCAAGTTGTTGGGGTTCATCTCATACTTCTGAAGGTTTGAGGGTGCTGCCTGTTCCATACTCCCCCTACTCCTAGCCTTTTAGGGGTACAAACAATAGTAATTGGGGCCTAGTGTGGTTGTGTACGTGTGATATACATACACTTTTTTGGGATCATATTTTCTATTCCGCTATTTAATCAAAAACCTTTGGGGATCAGTTAAATTGGGGGATAGTCTGTGTTGGTACGTGTGAGAGAGATCCACCTTTCCAAGTTGTTGGGGTTCATCTCATACTTCTGAAGGTTTGAGGGTGCTGCCTGTTCCATACTCCCCCTACTCCTCATCTAGCCTTTTAGGGGTACAAACAATAGTAATTGGGGCCTAGTGTGGTTGTGTACGTGCGAGATACATACACTTTTTTTGATCATATTTCCTATTCCGCTATTCAATAAAAACCTTTGAGGATCAATTGAATTGCGGGATAGTCTGTGTCGGTACGTGTGAGAGAGATCCACCTTTCCAAGTTGTTGGGGTTCATCTCATACTTCTGAAGGTTTGAGGGTGCTGCCTGTTCCATACCCCCCCTACTCCTCATCTAGCCTTTTAGGGGTACAAACAATAGTAATTGGGGCCTAGTGTGGTTGTGTACGTGCGAGATACATACACTTTTTTTGATCATATTTCCTATTCCGCTATTCAATAAAAACCTTTGAGGATCAATTGAATTGCGGGATAGTCTGTGTCGGTACGTGTGAGAGAGATCCACCTTTCCAAGTTGTTGGGGTTCATCTCATACTTCTGAAGGTTTGAGGGTGCTGCCTGTTCCATACCCCCCCTACTCCTCATCTAGCCTTTTAGGGGTACAAACAATAGTAATTGGGGCCTAGTGTGGTTGTGTACGTGCGAGATACATACACTTTTTTTTATCATATTTCCTATTCCGCTATTCAATAAAAACCTTTGAGGATCAATTGAATTGCGGGATAGTCTGTGTCGGTACGTGTGAGAGAGATCCACCTTTCCAAGTTGTTGGGGTTCATCTCATACTTCTGAAGGTTTGAGGGTGCTGCCTGTTCCATACTCCCCCTACTCCTCATCTAGCCTTTTAGGGGTACAAACAATAGTAATTGGGGCCTAGTGTGGTTGTGTACGTGTGATATACATACACTTTTTTTGGATCATATTTTCTATTCCGCTATTCAATAAAAACCTTTCTAGGGCAAGATCTTAAATTACAGAAATATGAGGAGACCGTCAAATAAGGGCCGTGGCCTGGGTCGTGGTGCTGCTGGTAGAGCTCCTGTTGCAAGGAGAGGACATGGTCGATCTGTGCCAGCTACACGCACAAGTGAAACACCTTCCTCAAGTGTGAGTAGGCGACAGAACCTGCATCAGTATTTGGTAGGGCATCAAACGCCCCTAGAAGTGATGAGGCCAGAACAAGTTGAGGCGATAGTAGATTGGTTTGCTGCTGACAGTGCCTCCAGTTCCTTCACATTGTCTCCCACCCAGTCTACTGCAGAAAGGTCAGAGTTGGCACCTGCAGCCAATGTCCAACCGTCTTTCACCTCACCCCCTTGCAAATCAGGCCAGCAGTCTGAGCCCCAAGCCATACAGCAGTCTCTTATTCTTTTTGAGGACTCTGTCAGCAGGGTTTCCCAGGGCCATCCACCTAGCCCTGCCCCAGAAGTGGAAGAGATTGAGTGCAGCGATGCCCAACCACTTATTTCTCAAGATGAGTACATGCAAGGATCATCGCAGCACGTCTCCGATGATGACGAAACGCAGGTTCCAACTGCTGCGGCGTTCAGCATTGTGGAGACCGACAAGGAGGGCAGGGGTGAAGACTGGGTGGAAGATGATGTGGAGGACGATGAGGTCCTCGACCCCACATGGAATGAACGTCATGCAGGTGACCTGAGTAGTTTGGAGGAAGAGGCGGTGGTCGCACAGAGCCACCAGCACAGCAGAAGAGGGAGCAGGGTGCAGAAGCGGAGCGGCCGTGCCCTAGACACTACGCCCGCTACTGCCCAACGCAGCAAGGGAACGAGCGCACCAAAGTCAGCTCAAAGGAGTTCTCTAGCGTGGAAGTTCTTTAGAAAATGTGCTGATGACAGGACACGAGTGGTTTGCACCCTGTGCAATCAGAGCTTGAAGCGAGGCATGAACCTTCTCAACCTGAGCACAACCTGCATGATCAGGCATCTAAGTGCAAAGCACGAGCTGCAGTGGAGTACACACCTTCAAAACCAAGAAACGTCTCTGGCTCATCCTGCTTCCTCTTCTGCTGCAGTCTCGGCCGCTCCAGCCACATCTGTAGTGATACCGGCACCTGCCACCCCGCAAACAGACGATCTGTCAGCAACACCACCACCTGGGTCACCAACAACCATCTCCACAATGTCCCGTGGAAGCGTTCAGCTTTCCATCTCCCAAACACTTGAGAGGAAGAGGAAGTACCCCCCTACCCACCCGCGATCCCTGGCCCTGAATGCCAGCATTTCAAAATTATTGGCCTTTGAAATGCTGTCATTCCGTCTGGTGGAGACGCACAGTTTTAAAAACCTTATGTCGGTGGCTGTCCCACAGTACGTCGTGCCCAGCCGCCACTACTTTTCCAGGCAAGCCATCCCTTCCCTGCACAACCAAGTGGGGGAAAATATCAGGTGTGCACTGCGCAACGCCATCTGTGCCAAGGTCCACCTAACTACGGATACGTGGACCAGTAAGCACGGTCAGGGGCGTTATATCTCCCTAACGGCACACTGGGTAAATGCAGTGGCGGATGGGCCTGAGGCGGATAGCAATTTGGCGCATGTCCTTCCACCACCGAGGATTGCAGGGCGCTTCAGTTTGCCTCCTGTTCGTAACTCCTCCTACTCCGCTTCCTCATCCTCTACCGCCTCCTCATCCGGACAGCGTAACACCTTCACCACCAACTTCAGCACGGCCAGGGGTAAACGACAGCAGGCAGTTTTACAACTTGCCTGTTTGGGGGACAAACCACACACCGCGCAGGAGTTGTGGAGGAGCATGGAACAGCAGACAAATGAGTGGTTGCTGCCAGCGAGCCTCAAGCCCGGCCTGGTGGTGTGTGATAACGGGCGAAATCTCATAGCAGCTCTGGGCCTAGCCGGTTTGACGCACATCCCTTGCCTGGCGCATGTGCTGAATTTGGTGGTGCAGAGGTTCCTTAAAAACTACCCCGATATGTCAGAGCTGCTGCAGAAAGTGCGGGCCGTTTGTGCGCACTTTCGGCGTTCTCACCCTGCTGCTGCTCGCCTGGCAGCGCTGCAGCGTAACTTCGGCCTTCCTGCTCACCGCCTCATATGTGACGTGCCCACAAGGTGGAACTCCACCTTGCACATGCTGGAAAGACTGTGCGAGCAGCAGCAGGCCATAGTGGAGTTTCAGCTGCAGCACGCACGCGTGAGTCGCTCTGCGGAACAGCACCACTTCACCACCAATAACTGGGCCTCCATGCGAGACCTGTGTGCCTTGTTGCGCTGTTTTGAGTACTCCACCAACATGGCCAGTGGCAATGACGCCGTTCTCAGCTTAACTATCCCACTTCTATGCCTCCTTGAAAAAACAATTCGGGCGATGATGGAAGAGGATGTGGCACAGGATGAGGAGGAGGAGGAGGATGAAGAGGTAACATTTCCAAGGCTTTCAGGGCAGTCATTCGCAAGGGGCTCCGAGGGTGGGTTCCTGCACACGCAAACGCCAGGGACGCAATTGTCCAGCAGGGGCACAGTTCTGGAGGATGAGGAGGATGAGGAGGAGGAGGAGCTGGAGGAGGAGATGGAACCATGTTCACAGCAGGGTGGCACCCAGGCCAGCTCATGGCCATCACTGGTGCGTGGCTGGGGGGATACAGAGGACACGGACGATACACCTCCCACAGAGGACAGCCTTTCGTCGCCTCTGGGCAGCCTGGCACACATGAGCGATTACATGCTGCAGTGTCTCCACAACGACCGCCGAGTTGCCCACATTCTAACTTGTGCTGATTACTGGGTGGCCACGCTGCTGGATCCCCGTTACAAGGACAACGTACCGTCCTTAATTCACTCACTGGAGCGCGATCGCAAGATGCGCGAGTACAAGCGCACGCTGGTAGACGCCATGCTGCTGGCATTCCCATCTGACAGCGGGGCCACAGTGGAAGCACAAGGCAGAGGAGGAGGAGGAGGAGGTCGCCAACGCAACCAGGGCACCGCCAGCACCTCAGAAGGCAGGGTTAGCATGGCCGAAATGTGGAAAAGCTTTGTCAGCACGCCACAACAAACAGCAGCACCAGCAGCTCAGATGGAACGTCTTAGCAGGAGGCAGCATTTTACCAACATGGTGGAGCAGTATGTGTGCACACGCCTACATGTAGTGAATGACGGGTCTGCCCCCTTCAACTTCTGGGTCTCCAAATTGGGCACATGGCCTGAGCTTGCCCTTTACGCCTTGGAGGTGCTGGCGTGCCCTGCAGCCAGTGTATTATCTGAACGGGTATTTAGCACGGCTGGGGGCGTTATAACAGACAAGCGCAGCCGCCTGTCCAGAGACAATGTGGACAAGCTCACGTTCATTAAAATGAACCAGGCATGGATCCCACGGGACTTTTCCGTACCTTGTGCAGAATAGCAATGGATACCGACCTTACCCACCCATTGTTCCATTTTTGCTCTTTCTCACTCTTTTGGGGTGTACCCTCATTTAAAATTTTTGAAAAGAAGCAGTGTTGGCTACCTCGTCCTCCTCCTCAGGGCCAGATTAATGTAGGGGCTATTGGAGCTGCAGCTCCAGGCCCCTACCTTTTATATAGGCCCCGGGTTGGCCATATTCACTGTTACCGCTCTTCTGTCACTTGTAAACACAGAAGTCTGGCTTCTATGCTCGCTTCCCCAGGCAGCACCCTCAGAACCTCCCCACACAGCGTGAAGGCCGGACAAGGAGGGACAGTTGGCGATGCATGGATGTGTTTATGGGCTTCAGAGACAGCATCCCATGTTGAATTAGGCATGCATGGCTGCACCCTTCCTCCTCTGGGTGCATGGCAAGGCACGGCCCTTAAGGCCCTTCAAAATCCTCAGCACCAAGCCCATGATGCTGTTAATCCGGCCCTGGTCCTCCTCCACCGCCGCTTCCACCTACACCGCCCATAGGTGTGCGCAGCCTATTGCATTAAGGTGTGCACCCCAAAGTTGAAATACACATGCATGTGTTTGCCAGCAGGGAGAGTAATGTATCGGGGCCATGTACCTGTAGGCAAGGAGAAATAGAGCAGAGCAGGTCCCAGGGAGATCTTTCCCATCTCCTCACTGGCAATGCTATGTGCCCTAGGTGATTAGGGTGTGCCCAGGCACACCCAGCACACCCTGTGCGCACGCCTATGTCACCGCCACATCCACCACCACCTCAACCTCCCTCCTACTCCATATGGGCCTCGTCCTTCAGAGATGAAGAAGAACATTGTTTTATTTTTCTGTTTTTTTTGTTGTTGTTTTAAGTTATTTCCCTATCCACATTTGTTTGCAGAGCACTTGCCATGCTCTTAATTACGTTTTGCTGCCATTTGCAGCACTCTAGCCCTTTCCTTTGGTGTTTTAGAGCCATTTTAGTGCCTTAAAGTTCGGGTCCCCATTGACTTCAATGGGGTTCGGTGTCCGGGAAAAGTTCGGTAAAAGTCCGGGACACGGACCCGGACTTTTTTTTAAAGTTCGGCCGAACCCGTCGAACACGGACATCTAGGTGTTCGCTCAACCCTATCAGTGTCCTTACAGCTCAAGCCACAGCCAATCACAGTAGAAAGCACGCCCCTAGGGACACACACAGCCCCTCCCTCCCAAATAAAGTTAACCCCTTCACTACCAGTGTATTTTTACAGCAACAGTGCATATATATAGCACTGATTACTGTAGAAATGTCACTGGTAACCCCAAAAGTGTCAAAAATGTCAGTCAAGGGTCCGATCTGTCCGCCCCAATGTCGCAGTACCGCAAAAAAAATCGCAGATCGCCGCCATTACACGTTAAAAAAAAAACACCAAAAATGACAGAAATCTTTCCCTTTGTTAGTAAACGCGATAACTTTTGCGCAAACCAATCAAAATACGCTTTTTGCGATTTTTTTTACCAAACATAGGTAGCATAAAACAAATTGGCCGAAAATTTTAAAAAATTTAGATTTTTACATTTTTTTTTTGGGGAATTTCTTATAAAAAAATGTGAAAAATATTGTTATTTTTGCAAAATGTACGCTCTTTTTTTGTTTATAGCGCAAAAAGTAAAAATCGCACGGGTGATCAAATACCACCAAAAGAAAGCTCTGTTTGTGGGGAAAAAAAGGACGCCAAATTTGTTTAGATACAGGGTCGCACGACCGCGCAATTGTCTGTTAAAGTCACGCAGTGCCGAATCGCAAAATACCCCCTAGTCGTTTAGCAGGAAAATCCTCCGGGGCTTAAGTGGTTAATGTCTAAACTGCTGGCAACAAAAGTGACTACAATCCTAAGTGAAAATGTCCAAATTGGGCCCAAATTTTCAACATTTTGCGTGGTCACCATTATTTTCCAGGACTGCCTTACCCATCTTGGGCATGGAGTCCACTAGAGCTTTAAAGGTTGCCACTGGAGTTCTCTTCCACTCCTCTATGACGACATCACAGAGCTGGTGGATGGTAGAGACCTTAGGCTCCTCCACCTTCTGTTTGAGTATGCCCCACAGATGTTTAATAGGGTTTAGGTCTGAATACATGCTTTACAAATGAGATACTGTATAGGGCTTACAGGGAGACAGGGGTACAGATGTATCTTACAGCAATGGGATGCTAGGCATACAGCAACAAAGGGGTATTGATATGTATGAGGAACACAGAGGTGCACAGGGTCCCAGGAGCTTTGTTTATATCTCTGATATTTCACAATAGCCCAGCCCCCCCAAAAAAAAGTGCTGTGAAAAAAATTGTAAAAAAAAACCAAACAATTAACCACTTAAGCCCCGGAAGATTTTACCCTCTTCCTGACCAGGGTCTATTTTGTGATTCGGCATTGCGTGACTTTAACGGACCATTGCGCGGTCGTGCGACACTGTACCCAAATGAACTTGACATCCTTTTTTTCCCACAAACAGAGCTTTCTTTTGGTGGTATTTGATCACCTGTGCAATTTTTACTTTTCGCACTATAAACACAAAAAGAGCGTCAATTTTGAAAAAATAACAATATTTTTCACATTTTTTACATGAAATTCACCCCAAAAAAATGTAAAAATCTAAATTTTTTAACATTTTTGGTTAATTTGTTTTCTGCTACATATGTTTGGTAAAAAAAATCTCAATAAACGTATTTTGATTGGTTTGCGCAAAAGTTATTGCGTTTACTAACTAAGGGAAAGATTTCTGTAATTTTTGGTGTTTTTTTTTTAACGAGTAATGGCGGCGATCTGCGATTTTTTTTGCGGGACTGCGACATTGCGGCGGACAGATCAGACCCTTGACTGACATTTTTGACACTTTTGGGGGTACCAGGGACATTACTACAGTAATCAGTGCTATACATATGCACTGTTACTGTAAAAATGACACTGGCAGGTAAGGGGTTAGCTTTATTGGAGAGGCAGGGGTTAAATGTGTCCCTAGGGGTGTGCTTCTTACTGTAAAGGGGCATGGCTTTTCATGTAACCACAGAGACCTACGATCCGAAATAGCAGGATCGTATGATCTCTGCAGTTACACCAGGGAGAATGACAGGCGGCTTTGTTTACATCAGCCGCCTGCCTTTCTCCCTCTGCAGCGGACGATCGCGGGTGGCCGGCGAACATCCGAGCCGCCAGTCACTCGCGCTGGAATGTCACCATTCCCATTCCCTGTCCCCTTTAGTCCCCACAGGCACTGTCATTCCCAATTTCCCTGTCCCCTTTAGTCCCCACAGGCACTGTCATTCCCTGTCCCCTTTAGTCCCCACAGGCACTGTCATTCCCAATTTCCCTGTCCCCTTTAGTCCCCACAGGCACTGTCATTCCCAATTTCCCTGTCCCCCTTTAGTCCCCACAGGCACTGTCATTCCCTGTCCCCTTTAGTCCCCACAGGCACTGTCATTCCCAATTTCCCTGTCCCCTTTAGTCCCCACAGGCACTGTCATTCCCAATTTCCCTGTCTCCTTTAGTCCCCACAGGCACTATCATTCCCAATTTCCCTGTCCCCTTTAGTCCCCACAGGCACTGTCCTTCTCTGGCTCTGCCGGGTCTGCCCCCTTCTCACAAGTTCCATGAGTGTCCTCCTGACTGTCCTCCTCTTCTCTAGCCACAGCTACTCTCACCGTGGATAGGCTCAGGCTGGGGGAGGTAGCGACCGTGGCGGCAGTGGCGGGAACATTCTGGGCGGCCATGGGCAGGGCACAGGCGGAGGCGGTCAGGCGGGGGAGGAGGAGATGATGACGAGACTGACTGACTGTGAGAGTGTCCCGAGGCGCACGCCGCGCATGCGCAGTCAGATTGTCTCGCCGCAGCCATCGTTTTAACGGACACTTTTTCCTGCTACAGGCATTTACGGGCAGGAGAAAAGTGCCCCAATTTTACGGGCTGTCCGTGAATATACGGACGGTTGGCAACACTGCGACTCATGCAGATAGCAGAGGAATGCAGCAGCATACAGAAATTACACTTGGTGCTCTGGATTGAGACAAGCACAAACTATACAGAGATACCCTCTGTTCATATTTCTTGTCTGAGGTTTACAGTCATTTTTTTGTAATGCAATGTACTACAACACACAGTGGTGATTATCAGTGCTAAGATTATTGGTGGTCATTGGTGGTGGCCAGTGGGAAGAATGCTCTCCTTGGCGGTCAGAATACCACCATTATAGCCATAGCTCTGCCAACTGCTGTTGAACCTGGAACTATGCTAAAACCATCACATGGGAGGTCAGTTAGTTACAGCTCAAGCAACCTCAGACCACCTCTGGAGGAACCTTAGAGTTCCACATAGAATGGGCGCTCCAAACTATTGAATTTATTGTTTTAACGACTTGCCGACCTTGCTATAACCAAATAACAGGTACAGCATGGTGGTCCAGTTCCGGGAGGGTGTCATTTGATGTCCTCCCATGATCACGCACGTTGTGGCGTGCAGGCGGTGTGCTCTGTGATCACTGTGTCCTTTGGTCACTGCTGTTTACAGATTGAGGTAAAGAGCCAATCGGTGGCTCTTTAACACATGATCAGCTGTGTCCAATGACATCGGATCACTATGTAAACAGAAGCTGGTTATCTGCATTCCTTTCCTCACATTGATAGTGTGAGGAGAGGAGAGAAGAGCTGATAACCTGCTTGTGTAAAAGGGACATCTACACTGATAATCAGGGCACTGATTATCAGTGTCCTGATTATTAATGCAGTCCCAACAGTGCCTACCAGTGCTGCCAATCAGCGCCTCCTCATCAGTGTCACCTATCAGTGCCGCCTACCAGTGCCCATCAGTACCACCTATCAGTACCCATTAGTGCCGCCCATCAGTGCAGCCTCATCAGTGCCCACCAGTGCGGCCTCATCAGTGCCACCTAATCAGTGCCCATCAGTGCAGCATTATCAACGCACATCCATGCAGGAGAAAAATTACCTGTTTGC
Organism: Pelophylax lessonae; assembly: GCF_965119305.1. Taxonomy (NCBI): domain Eukaryota; kingdom Metazoa; phylum Chordata; class Amphibia; order Anura; family Ranidae; genus Pelophylax; species Pelophylax lessonae. Next base: position 73,123,791 of record NC_138768.1, read on the forward strand.
AAAACTTTATAATATACTATGAAAAAAATGTTTTTATTTTTATTTTTTCAAAACTTTTGGTCCTTTTTTGTTTATTTAGAAAAAATAAAAAAAAAACAGTGGTTAAATACTACTTAAAAAAAGCTATATTTGTGTGAAAATTGACAAACAATTTCATATGGGTACAGTGTTGCATGACCATGAGATTTGTCATTCCAAGTGTGACAGCACTGAAAGCTAAAAATTGACCAGGGCAGGAAGGGAGTAAAAGTGCCCAGAAGACCAGTGGATAAAAGGTAAGTCTACAGGAAAAGTAGTGGCTAAAAACCCTTTTCAATTTATACAACTATTTTTGGTGTAATAATACTCCTTGATCTACATAACTGGGATGTGGCAGAGATGTATCCTTTGCCTATATTCTCCCTCTAGAAAATTGAACGGTATACAAGTCTGAGCTGACTGAAAATGATGTATGCCCTGTCAGGCTAATACATCTCAACAGCTGTGAAGACCGATTGGTATCAACAGTTGTGAAGATACCGATTAAATGCCACTGAGCCACCGAGGGCAATATTGGATCGGCATGTTTCAAGTGCTTTAGTAATATTACAGTGATCCTATCTCTGGGACAGCTCAGTTTTCTGGGAGTACATTATTTATTTTCCTCTCGGATATTTCAAAGGCAACATTTATTTTGACTTTTCTTAAGAGAGCTCGATGTCTCTGAAATATATGTGCCGATACAACCTATGTAATACACCTATTCTGCTTCAACTGAAATTGCACTGTTGCAGTAAGCCCCCAGGTGATTTCCTTTGATTGTATAGTGCCGCTGTTCTCAACCGTTTTCCCAGGAACCCTTGGAATAACTTTGGTGCTCAGGGAATACTTGTTAATAGTTACGATATCTACAGAGTGCATTAGTGTTGGCAGTAAGTTGAAATATAAGAAAAAACTGTTCAATAGAATGTGGTATACCTAATACAGGTGCATCTAATAAAATTACAATATCAAATAGTTAATTTATTTCAGTAATAAAATTCAAAAAGTAAAACTTATATATTTTATATAGATGCGTTACACATAGAGTGATATATTTCAAGTGTTTTTTTTTTTTTTATTTTATTTTTATTTTGATGATTATGGCTTACAGCTAGTGAAAACCCAAAATTCAGTATCTCAGAAAATTAGAATATTACATAAGACCAATAAAAAAAAAAAAAAAAAAAGGTTTTAATACAGAAATGTTGGCTTACTGAAAAGCATGTCCAGTATAGTATAGTATGCACTCAATACTTTTATATCGTCTGCATTGTTTGGTCTGGTGTCTCTCATCTTCCTCTTGACAATACCCTACAGATTCTCTATGGGGTTTAAATCAGGCGAGTTTGCTGGTCAATCAAGCACAGTGATACAATGATCATTAAACCAGGTATTGGTACATTTGGCAGTGTAGGCAGGTGCCAAGTCCTGCTGGAAAATTAAATCAGTATCTCCATGAAGCTGGTTAGCAGAGGGAAGCATGAAGTGCTCTAGAATTTCCTTGTAGAGGGCTGCTCTTACTTTGGACTTGATAAAACACAGTGAACCAACACCAGATGACATGGCTCCCCAAATCATCACGGACTGCGGAAAAATGTACATTACATTTGGAAATGAAGGTCCCAGAGTCTGGAGGAAGAGTGAAGAGGCACAGAATTCAAGTTGCATGAGGTCCAGTGTGAAGTTTCCACAGTCAGTGATGATTTTGGGGAGCCATGCCATCTGCTGGTGATGGTCCACTCTGTTTTATAAGGTCCAAAGTCAGAGCAGCCCTCTACCAGGAAATTCTAGAGCACTTCATGCTTCCCTCTGCTGACCAGCTTTATAGAGATGCTGATTTAATTTTCCAGCAGGACTTGGCACCGCCCACACTGCCAAAACTACCAATACCTGGTAAAATGATCATGAAGAATTGACCCCTTACATTTGTGAACAGTGAAGAACTGCCCCTTACATTGATGATCAGTGGAGAAATATCTTTCTTTACATTGGTGCACATAAACCATTTAAAATATTTAGCCTTTTTTATTGATATCCATATTAAAAGCCAATATGTTCATAATTCTCCACTGAGAATTTTTCTTCTTACATATGCAGTATCTCACAAAAGTGAGTACACCCCTCACATTTTGTAAATATTTTATTATATCTTTTCATGTGACAACACTGAAGAAATGACACTTTGCTACAATGTAAAGCAGTGAGTGTACAGCTTGTATAACAGTGTACATTTGCTGTCCCCTCAAAATAACTCAACACACAGCCATTAATGTCTAAACCGCTGGCAACAAAAATGAGTACACCCCTAAGTCAAAATGTCCAAATTGGACCCAATTAGCCATTTTCCCTCCTCGGTGTCATGTGATGGCCTAGGCTATAAGAAGATTGCCAAGACCCTGTAACTGAGCTGCAGCATGGTGGCCAAGACCATACAGTGGCTTAACAGGACAGGTTCCACTCAGAACAGGCCTTGCCATGGTCGACCAAAGAAGTTGAGTGCACATGATCAGCGTCATATTCAGAAGTTGTCTTTGGGAAATAGACGTATAAGTGCTGCCAGCATTACTGCAGAGGTTGAAGGGGTGGGGGATTAGTCTGTCAGTGCTCAAACCATACACCGCACACTGCATCAAATTGGTCTGCATGGCTGTAATCCCAGAAGGAAGCCTCTTCTAAAGATGATGCACAAGAAAGCCTGCAAACAGTTTGCTGAAGACAAGCAGACTAAGGACATGAATTACTGGAACCATGTCCTGTGGTCTGATGAGACAAAGATAAACGTATTTGGTTCAGATGGTGACAAGTGTGTCTTGCCTACAGTCAAGCATGGTGGTGGGAGTGTCATGGTCTGGGGCTGCATGAGTGCTGCCAGCACTGGGAAGCTACAGTTCATTGAGGGAACCATGAATGCCAACATGTACTGTGACATACTGAAGCAGAGCATGATCCCCTCCCTTTGGAGACTGGGCTACAGGGTAGTAGTCCAGGGTAGTAGTGATGGACTGCCCAAGCATTTCTCCAGACCTAAATCTAACCTCCACCAGCTCATCATGGAGGAGTGGAAGAGGACACCAGTGGCGACCTATGAAGCTCTGGTGAACTCCATGCCCAAGAGGGTTAAGGCAGTGCTGGAAAATAACTGTAGCTGCACAAAATATTGACACTTTGGGCCCAGTTTGGACATTTTGACTTAGGGGTATACTCACTTTTGTTGCCAGCGGTTTAGACATTAATGACTGTGTATTGAGTTATTTTGAGGGGACAGCAAATTTACACTGTTATACAAGCTGTACACTCACTACTTTACATTGTGCAAGTGTCATTTCTTTAGTGTTGTCACATGAAAAGGTATAAAATATTTACAAAAATGTGAGGGGTGTATATATATATATATATGATCTTTTCCACTGGTGAATACTCTAGGGTTGCATGTATTTGTAGTGCTCCTGTCCCACCACCAGTGTTATACCGCTCTCACCTCACAAGATGGACCTAATATCTGGTAAACCATGCTTTTCCCCTTTACCATGGAGTAACTGCATAGCTCCCAACTGTCCCTGATTTTGAAGAACTGTCCCTGATTTGGAGCACATTTTGGTCTGATCTGTTCTCCAGATGACGTTGTAGTGACGAAACGCGTAGGGCGTGTCCAGCTACGTCAAACATCACTGCCTGTCGCAGTGGTTCAAGCCCATGGAACGCGGAAGCAACCCAGGCTACTGGACCCTGCACGCTGACGGTGAACTTCCTCAACTGTGAGTGGATATGTTTTTGCCTTGTATACTCTAACTGTACTACGCAATGGGAGATGTTTTATGCTTGTAGCGCTACGCATCAACTGCCAGTAATCAGATTGGAAACAGATTGATTTGAAGCAAAGCTCACAGACAGTGTGCACATCACCATACAAAGAGGGATCAAGACCTTAGGTGCAATCCAGTCTACAAGCAGTGTGTGCGGTAAGTGCTTCTACCTAGTGGGGGCCACGGGTATTAACACTAACATTCACCAGCACGCCGCAATCTGTGAGCACATGTTCCCCATAGTGTCACTGGCACAACCTGTTACTCATTATAAATAAAAAGCTTCACTTGTTTTTTGCACTTTTATTGAAGCACTTACTATTGTTTACACTCACATTGATTCTCCAGCACGTTGGCACTTTATAGAACGGTTGATATGGGTCTCTGGCCCCATGGAAGACCATATCTATCCATTTATTTTGCAGCACTGAGCACTTTTTAGGTCAACTGACCTATGATTCACTTTTATTGCATTTATTAAGCACATATATGGTTTAAGGCTTTTTTCTGTGCAGTGTGGTAGCGCCAGATATACCAGCACATTTTACACCTTCTATATATTCACTACCTCAGAGGTAGGCTGGTGGCAGCTTTTAACCACTTAAGCCCCGGAAGATTTTACCCCCATTCCGACCAGGGGGTATTTTGCGATTCGGCACTGCGTGAATTTAACGCACAATTGCGCGGTCGTGCGACGCTGTACCTAAACAAATTTGACGTCCTTTTTTTCCCACAAACAGAGCTTTCTTTTGGTGGTATTTGATCACCTGTGCGATTTTTTGATCACGCGCTATAAACACTTATATATTTTATTAAACAACCTAGGGAAACTCCATAGCGCTGGTATTATTACCCCCCCCCCATTTTTACTAGTCTCGGCAATTGATGGCACTGTTCTTCCAGGGGGCCCTAATCGCTTCCAGACACTACCTATTAGGATGTCGGTAGGGATTCTCCACCAGGAGTGGATATCCTTTCTCATCCTACCCAAAGCCTCTACCCCCATTGTATTGGGCCTTCCTTGGCTACAGCTCCACTCTCCCCATGTGGACTGGGTCTCTGGGCAGATCCTGGCTTGGGGCCCCTCATGTCTCTCGTCATGCCTTTCCAAGGTGACCCCAAAGGATAGACTTCCGGTTGCTACCACATCGGCATCTTCTGACCTTCCCGCTGTATACAGCGACTACCGGGATGTGTTTTGTAAGAAATCAGCTGAGGTGCTTCCTCCCCACAGGTCCTTTGACACTTTGGACAAGGAGTCCACTCCTGAACCTGAGCCGATCTTGCATTTTTGCCCATTCTACTACCCTGGACTCAAAAATTCCTCCTGGTAAGACCTTTGTCCCCACTGAGCTAAGAGCTACGATTCTCCATTAGGGACATGATTCCAAGGTGGCGGGCCACGCGGGTTTTCTCCGGTCCTTCTTGCTCATCAGCCTTCACTACTGGTGGCCTAATCTCCACTAGGAGGTCAAAGACTATGTCAAGGCTTGTCATGTCTGTGCTCAGTCTAAATCCTCCACACAAGCTCCTGCTGGTCTCCTCATGCCTTTGCCCATTCCTAAGGAACCCTGGGCTCATATTACCACGGCACCGGTCTCTGAGGATAATCAGGAATACGAGGTCAGTCAAGTTCTGGATATCTGACTCTATAGAGGCGTTCTTCGGTACCTTGTTTATTGGAAAGACTGGTCCTGAGGAGAGGTCTTGGGTCCCTGCATCGGAGGTCTTTGCACCTCGTCTGTTAAAAAGCTTTCATCTGAAGTTTCCCTCTAAACCCAGGCCCAGGCGGGGTAGGGGGAGGCTTCGTAAGAGGGGGGGTACTGTCATGGACTTGCAATAGTGTTTGGCAGCTTACCTGTTCCTTCATGTCTGCATTAGAGGCCAGACTCCCCTTCTGGCTCCTTTTTATCATCTCTCCTTCCTGTTTGGCCCCACCCCAGGCCATTCCAGGAAGTCTAGGGCTTCCCAAAACACAGTGTGTCAAAACACTATGATCTTTGTCCCACTTTCCTGGGAATAGATAAATTCTCAGGAAATTGGAGGGGTAGCAACATGACTAGGGGAGTAACCCAACTCGAGACTAATTGTATTTACAAATTAAAATCTTATGCCCCTCATGGGCTTAATATTGAGTGGGATCTCAATTCTTTTATTTGTAATTCCTAATCTATTTGTTGTAATCTTAGCCTGTAATAAGTTTATTTTTAGAAATATTTTTAATATTGCTCTTAACATTTAACCTTTGTAATATTTGTTTTTCTGGTCACCTTTTTTAGCCATATATATTTTTTAATGTTTATATATCTCTTGTACCTTTCTATATATATTAGTTTGTTGTAATGTAATTATGCATTGTATTTATGAGATGCAGAGGATTTGTTGTTGTTCCCTTTGGTGATTTGGTTTCCGGCCACGGGTGGCGCTGCTTCTCGCTGTCCATTGGTGGCTGTGTACGATAATATGTAAAATAGGATGACATTCTATTTATAACCTCTATGATTACCATTAGGCAATGTGGGGCCTGTTAAATATATCAGGTAATATTTTCATTAATTCTTGAGTGAATTTTAGTTTTGGTCTAAATAAACACTATTATTTACATAAGCTTCCAGTGGTTGGTACGCTGGGTCATGTACTTCCTTGTTCTGGAACGCAATAACGAGCTCCCCCCGCTCCGTAGCATATAAGTAAAGTGTCCGTGCCGCTATGCCACACCCCCTGACGACGTCAACGTGTGACGAAACGCGCAGAAGGAGCTTGCGGCACGTCACGCCGCTGCGGATGCGGCTGCCATTTTCTTGGTTTGAAACCAACTTGCACCAAGTGTTTAGGACTCTACAAGATATGCTCTGTATATTTCAGCTAAATGTAAGTAGCCAATTGTCTATCTATGCCTTAATAAACATGTGTGACAGTATTACACTATGAGGAGTGTTTTTCTTCACATGACCTGTTAACCTGTGAGAGGGACATTGGACCTACCAATGAGAGGAAAGCTGAGAGGTCTCTCCCTGACATCTACCATTATTTGATTTCTGCTGTCTATGATCCCTGTGATAAGGATCATAGAGTTTTGGTAAGAGGCTGATTAACCCTTTATGGTGGCGGCTTTCCTTCACATGGTTTCCATTATTGAAGAGGCATATGATTCTATATTTTTCATTTGGGAATTGAGCACCATTTCTGTGGAGTTCTTCTTTCTGGAATGACCCATTTTTCTTTGATCTGATGTGATATGGACTTATTAGTTATTTTTTGAAGGACGTTAGCGCTACACTTTTTTTTCTTCTTTGCATAATTAGATCTGTTTTCTTATTCAGGATCATGTGTTGGCAGCTTTTTGTACCAGTTTGTGATTTAACATATATATACTATCAGTAAGCGAAGCAATTCCTTTATCTATTAATGTCTAGCTGTTGCCTAGCTTTTTTTTTCTAGCAATTTTGCGCTGACTGCTGCAGTTGCAGTGAGTGCCCTACTGTAGAGGTAGTTCCCTGAGTGACTCCAATCCAATTCACTGTCTAGCTGTTGCCTACCTTTTTTTCTAGCAGTTTTGCACTGACTGCTGTAGTTACAGTGAGTGCCCTACTGCAGAGGTAGTCCACTGACTCCAGTCCAATCCACTGTGTAGCTGTTGCCCGCTTTTTTTCTAGCCGTTTTGCACTGACTGCAGTATTTGCAGTGAGTGTCATACAGCAGAGGTAGTCCACTGACTCCAGTCCAATCCACTCTGTAGCTGTTGTGTTGCCTAGCTTTTTTTCTAGCAGTTTTGCACTAACTTCAGTAGTTGCAGTGAGTGCCCTACTGTAGAGGTAATCCACTGACTCCAATCCAATCCACTGTCTTGCTGTTGTCTAGCTTTTTTTCTAGCAGTTTTGCACTGACTGCAGCACTTGCAGTGAGTGCCCTACTGCAGAGGTAGTTCACTGACTCCAGTCCAATCCACTGTGTAGCTGTTGTGTAGCTGTTGTCTTGTCTAGCTTTTTTTTCTAGCAGTTTTGCACTGACTGCACTGCAGTAGTGATTTATTGCAGTGAGTGAGTGCAGTACTGCAGCAGTTTACTTATCCATAAATGCACAATCAGATGATGTGAAACGGATGTCCTTGCAAGTACAATTTTCCTATCAGTTTTCATGCAGTTAAGGTGTGAAGAATGTTAAAAATGTTATTAAATAAAGATTAACATGTTTATTAACAGTTTTTTGATGAAATTTGTGTTTATTTTGCAAAATTTTAAATGTGTGAAAATATCGGCCAATATCGGCCGATACCGATATGCGATCTGAAATATATCGATATCGGCGATGAAAAACCGATCCGATATCGGTTGATCACTAATATATATATATATATATATATACATATATATATATATATATATATATATATATATATACAGTATATATATATATATATATATATATATATATATATATATAATACACACACACATTTTATACTGCAGAGACAAAGCTTGATAGAAAAGGAGCACATTTATGAAATGGACACAGGGCACTGCATGTTTTTTTAATCTTTATTTTGCTATTTTTATTTTGTTTATCTTGTGAAGAAAATATATATGGTTTTTTTTTTTTTTTGATCATAAAAAAGTGTTCATATACTTACTGTATATGGAATAATTTCCTTTGATTTGCACACATTGAACTCTACTGAATATACTGTAAGAGATACACACGTAAGGATTGCACATATCTGTTTTGATCTGCACATCCTTGTACTTTAAAGAGGTTGTACACCGAGAAAAAAAATGTTTCTCATCTTTACATCCTGAAAGAGAAACCCATAATGAGCTAGTATGCATCGCATAGTAGCTCATTATGAAATACTTACCTTAGAACGAGCCCCCGCCGTGCCGTCCGCTTACCTGTATGACGGGCGACATGTATAGTCGCCCGTCTTCCGGGATCGCGGCATCCGGCCATCTGATTGGCCGGAACCGCGGTGACGTCACTCCCGCGCACGCGCGCGGGAGCCGACGGTCACGGCACGGGGCTCTAAAGGAACGGCACGATCTGCCGTTCCTTCAGAGCGCATGCGCCAGTGACGTCACTGGCTGCATTAAAGGTAAATATCTCCTAAACGGTGCATGTTTCGGAGATATTTACAGTACCTATAGGTAAGCCTTAATATAGGCTTACCTATAGGTACAACTTCCTGAGGAGGGTTTACTTCCTCTTTAATGTATATATGAGATTTGCACATTTAAGGATTGCACATATAAAGATTGGTAATTTATGTTGCCCAGGCACAGTATATTATCTATATAATTCTTGCCTCCTTAGGGCTTTAGAAATAAAATCTGATCCAACAATAATAAACAATACAGTATATTACTAATCTTTTCAGATGTTTACTGAGTGTGCCCCTCTCCGTGACTCTTTGTGGTCCCCTTGATGTTTGCCCACCAGTGAAGGCCCACATACAGCCCTGAAAATTAGGTCAGAATTGATGTTTCTGTATGCATTAAAGATGTTCTGTAACTAGATGTAATGTATTATGTTTTGAATAGTGAACGGATTATTTTTTGTAATATTTTAAATACTTATACTCACCAGCCACTTTATTAGGTACACCTGTTCAATTGCTTGGTAACACAAATTTCTAATCAGCCAATCACATGGCAGCAACTCAGTTCATTTAGGCATCTAGGAGGTGATGAAGATGACTTGCTGAAGTTCAAACCGAGCATCAGAATGGAGAAGAAAGGGGATTTAGGTGACTTGAACGTGGCATGATTGTTGGTGCCAAGCGGGCTGGTTGGGTATTTCAAAAACTGCTGATCTACTGGGATTTTCACACACAACCGTTTCTCGGTTTTACAGAGAATGGTTCAAAAAAGAGAAAATATCCAGTGAGCAGCAGTTGTGTGGAGGAAAATGGTGTCAGAGGTCAGAGGAGAATGAGCAGACTGGTTTGAGATGATAGAAAGGTAACAGTAACTCAAATAACCACTCGTTACAACCAAGGTATGCAAAATACCATCTCTGAATGCACAGCACATCAAACCTTGAAGCAGATGGGCTGTCCGCTAGGAACAGGAAACTGCAGCTACAATTTGCACAGATTTACCAAAATTGCACAATAGAAGATTGGAAAAACATTGCCGAGTCTGAGGAGTCTCGATTTCAGCTGCGACATTCAGATAGTAGGGTCAGAATTTGGCGTACAACATGAAACTATGGATCCATCCTGCTTTGTATCAATGGTTCAGGCTGGTGGTGTAATGATGTGGGGGGTATTTTTTTGGCACACTTTGGGCCCCTTAGGACCAATTGAGCATCATTTAAATGCCACGGTCTGCCTGAGTATTGTTGCTGACCAATGACCATGTCCATCCCTTTATGACTACAGTGTACCCATCTTCTGATGGCTCCTTCCAGCAGGATAATGCACCATGTCACAAAGCTCCAATCATCTCACCACTGGTTTCTTGAACATGACAATGAGGTCACTGTCCTCCAATGTCCTCCACACTCACCAGATCTCAATCCAATAGAGCACCTTTGGGATGTGCTGGAATGGGAGATTTTCATCATGGATGTGCAGCCGACAAATCTGCAGCAACTGCGTGATGTTATCATGTCAGTATGGACCAAAATCTCTGAGGAATATTTCCAAGACCTTGTTGAATCTATGCCACAAAGAATTAAGGCAGTTCTGAAGGTAAAAGGAGGTCAAACCCGTTACTAGCAAGGTATACCTAATAAAGTGGGCGGTGAGTGTATACTACTTCTATAATCCTGAAGAAGGTGATGTATTTGCCAACGAAACATGTGGAGTTGGAACTCAAATAGAACATCTTGCCATGTTTACATATCTGCTGTATTCTGAAAAAATTATATATATATATATATATATATATATATATATATATATATCTTGTGTGTAAACAAGGGAGGTTAAAACAAATGAGCATCCCAGAAATGAATGTGACATGGCAGAGTTTGAACCTAAAAGCAGGTGTTGAAAACTAATTACAATTTTATGTGTAAATGTAAGAGGTAAAATTCTCAGTGGAATCCTGAACATCTGAGACTTTACTACACATATAAAAAAAATAAGACCAAGAATTTAAATGGTTTACGTGTAGTGAATGCAGAGTACTTGTAAAGTCCCACACATTCAATCTCCAATTTGAATCTAAAAAGGCCTTGTTCACATAAGGGCAATTTCAGATGTGACTTGTATCGCACAGAATCGCACGACAACAGAAATCACATTATTTTCAAAGGTGCCTAGGTGCTGTTTCCTAACAACCAACTCAAAACACTAGCAATAATGCACCAAAAACACATGTACATGCATTTTAAATGCATTTTAATATGTTTTTATTAAAGTCTATAGGGGAAAAATAATGTTGTGATAGCACCAAAGTAGCATGATAAGCCCCCGCCCATAGACCCCCCCCCCCCCCACAGCCACTGGGGATCCCCAGCAGAACAGGCCCACCAGCTCTGCCACAGCTCGGACCTGGATGAGCACAAGTAACATTTTTAGGTGGGCTGCCCAGAAGGGCAGCAGCCCTTCATGCTGAGAACGTTTCCTCCTGGACAAGAACAGGGCTGCCTCAGGCTCCAAACTATTTATGCACTCCCCCAGTCACCTTCTAGGCACCCTCCCCCAGGGATTGGCTGAAACCACATAAATATTCAGGCTGCCCATTTTACTCTCCCAGCCCACTCTATTCTGGAAGCCTCCAAAAAACAGAGGGAAGCAATCAAATCTGCAGCTTGCAGAGCCCAGAACAGCCCTAAGCAATCACAAGATGCTCAACTGATTACAGGACAGCAAGAACTAAATGTATCTAACCTAATTAGCAATCTATCTAAGAGGGTGCTACACAGGAAAGGGTTAAATTTCCCTGTCATACAATTTTTCTACATATATGTCCACTGCAGAGATTTGTTTTTACTTCCTGCACCAAAGATTCAACAGGGTGTTGGAGGAAATCACTCCAAAGTGTGAGAAATGTTCTTTACAGTTGTCACTGGAACAAGTGTCCTGCTTCCAATTGGAGGATTTCCCTTCTATTCTTGTTTTGGTAACAGCTGGATTTGCCCTTACCTTCAGTCCCAGTGACAATGGTCACTAGGACAAATAAAGAGGTTGGCTCCCCCTATAGGGTACACAAACAATAAAACCTGACTCTAACTTTTCCCCTACTCTATCCAGAACCACCCCCCGCCCAAAAAAAATTGGCTTTAGATACACAAGAAAAGACAGCCAAACACTCCCAGTGCTCAGTGGTCCTCATCAGAGGGATGGCAAACCAGTGTCACATCACATACACAGTCCAATGCCCATCTTATGCAGCCCTCCTCGGATGGAGGTATCCAATGTGGAACTACAAAAACAAAAAAGGGGAAGGTGCAAACCCCTGATGCAAAAGGTGTTTTTTAAAATGAAAATCAACCAATAAAATACATACTCACAGAGGTACAGAGGTATACAGCATGTACATGGAAGGATAACAGGAGGTAGAAAAAACCTGAGTTTTTCTGCAACCTCACATTAGCACTCTAATGCGTTTCGGAGGCGCACCCCCTTCTTCAGAGCTGTGTTGACCAACACCATCAAATGCCTTGTATTTAAATGCAGCAATGCACACCAAAGTCTGCTCCCATCCAGCAAGAAGGGCAGAACCATACAGACAAAAAAAAAAACCCTGGTACATTCTATGTGTATTGACTGAAGCTATGACAATCAGTAGGGAGGAGTTTCCTGGTCCAAAATGTTGATTATTGGACCCTGCAGGAAGCGTAAACACTAGGGACCCCACCTGTGCTCATTCTTAATGTCACCAGTGTGAGTACCGGCTAGCCATCAGCTAGCTGTGGACCACAAGCCGCCATAGGAATCCCACAAGCCGGAAGTGAAGCCGCCATTAAAGTTTCAGGTATGCTGCTGTGTTCTCCCTTGTGTTCCCCATGGGCAGTGGGAGAGCAGTAGCCGAGGGCACAAGGGCCAAATGCTAGGGGGAACATCTGAAAAACAAACAAGGATGCAAAAGACAACATTAACACCGACACTCTGGAGCTCCAGTGTATTGCCTGAAAACTGGGGTTCTGCTGAAAACTCCAACATGCCAAGAACTCCAACGATGTTATTTCTGGTGAGTGTACACCAGGAATATTTGGAAATTTTGACCACTTGGTGTTTTCACAGAACACCGGCAGCCTTTACACTCCAGTAGATGCTATAATTAGTGAAGATTGTTGGTCCACCCGCTAGCCCACCCTTTGAGGCTATGTTTTTGGTTACTAGCGGGCGGACTAACAATCTGCTCTAATGATAGCATCTACCGGAGTGTAAAGGCTGCCCCTGTTCTGTAAAAAAACACCAAGTGGTCGAAATCTCCAGTTATTCCTGGTGTAAACTCACCGGAAATAACATTGTTGTAGTTCTCAGCAAGTTGGAGTTTTCGGCTGAACTCTGGAAGCGGCACTACACATGGCTTCCAGGCTAACACAGTATACACATGAGAGTCCGCACAGCAGTGTGTCACAGACTACATAAAAAAAGAAAATACATTATATATATATATATATATATATATATTGTAACATTTCGGGGCGATTCAACTCAAGTGGTACATGCGATTTGAAGAAGTAGTGCCAGTCCAGACTGCATTTTTAGGGGCACGGCAACCCACTTTTATTTAAAGGCACAAAGGAAGTTCACAAAACAGCAATTTTCCCTCGCAGGGGTTCCACCATTACTGTATATTTGTTAAATTCGGTCTCCTGGCTTACTCACATGCCACACAGCTGCTTCAGGCCTCACGCCTAGGCCTAAGGTCTGATCCTCATATCAACACAAGTATCCTTTGGTCAAGCTCCCTTGTAGCTTCCTTGGGATCAGCTTCCTACCTCGCTGTTGTGGAATACATCTGCTTCCTGCAGACCTGTAAGCTCTGGCTGCCAACTGCGGCCTCTCTCTCTCAGGGAAGGTGGGAGCCCTCCGGACTCCCATACACAGACCTCGTGTCCATCGGGTGCAGCTGTCTCCAACTGGGAGCTCTGAGTGCTAACCCTGGGAATAATATAAACCCAGCCCACAGGTGTGCAATCAGCAGGCCTGTCTAAGGGCTCTTTCACACACTATGTCCGTCAAACGGACTCCGCTTTTCTCAGCGGGGGATCGAGCCGCCGATCCCCCGCTGAGCAGAAGGTGACAGCTGTGTCTCCGCGCTGTGTGCGGAGACACAGCTGTCAGTTTCCCATGCATCTCTATGGGGGTCCGCTAGTTCTGCATAACCTGAAAAGGAATTGGATAGTTAGGTTTTTTTTTTTAAAACTCACCTTGTAATTGAAGATCGTAAATACTCACCCCAGGGTACTTCCTTCCTCAGCGCCGCGGCTCCGCTGTCACTTCCTGTCTCGCGATGATTCCTGGGAGCTGAACGTCATCGCTCCCAGGAATCAATGCGACGGCACCGGCCCCGCTCGTCACTTCCGGGCGACGCCACATTCCCCTGCTAAACAGCTTCTGGGCATGCCCAGAAGCTGTTTAGGAATGCGGCGCCGCACCGGAAGTGACGAGAGGGGCCGATGCAGGCGCATTCTGGGAAAGAAGACGCGGAAGAAGACACAGAAGAGGACCGCGCCGGCTTCAGCTGCCCACAAGAGAGATGGAAACGCTGTGGAAGAAATTTTATAGGTAAGTATTTCTTCTAAAAGGTAAGTGCGAACCGGGACAGATCAGAGGCTAGCCATTGTGGAATGTGCTAGCCCTGACTGTCCCGGGGGTATGTTTGTTAAAAAATGACTTCTGTGCCCGGAACTCCGCTTTAAGGGGGCAGTTCTACAAAGGATAAAAATAAAATTAAATATGATGTGTGTAATTCCAGTATATGTACATATACACACATGTTTGTACATAAACAATCATACATGTGTTGACGGGGGCCGCCACTTTAATGACTATTAGGCTAAGATCTCAGCCACATACTGTTTTCAGTGAGTGATCTTATAGACTTAGCAGAAACAGGAAGCAGGGCCAGCATATGTAATGAGCAAATGTGACTGTCCCCCTATTTGGATATAATTTTAAACTGCAGGGCTTTTTTGTCAGAGAATAGGTGCAATTACTCAACCATGACCCCTATAACCAACCTCTGCATCAAATGGTGGGTGTGGCAACATTTTACAGTGGGAGGGACTTAAAGGGGAATTAAATACCAGGAGTGCATTATGTACAGAGTACAGAGTTCGGGAGTGTGCTATGTACAGAGTGCAGACTTCAGGAGTGCACTACACACAGATTGCAGAGTTCAGGACTGCAAGATTCAGGACTGTGCTACGCACAGAGTGCAGAGTGCAGCTCTCTTTCACAGCTCCTTACCACTGCATCCCCCATCCAAATGCCATCAGCATCCTTGAAATATGGCTGGAGGGGCAGCCGGTTGGCACGTGGCTGGCATAGTGGTGACTCAAAATGGTCTAGAGTGAGTGGCGGCAGTGATGCAGGAAACTCGCACTAACTACAACACTGGCAATGTCCTCCTACTCACTGAGGAACCCTTGCCTAACTCTAGTACTCTATTCCTGCTAGATGGGGTTCCTATTCCTACACTTTCCACTCACAAAATGCTTGCCAATTTCAGTAGGGCACTGCTATTTTGTAGCACTGCCCTCAAGCAAGATAGCCACCAAAGGACACTGGAAGTGCAGCGTCCAGTCAGACAGCTGCCCCTCCTGTGACACCTATTGTCACATACCTGGTCCTAAAGTCAAAATGCTGAGAGGGCTCTCCTTGTGGCTGAGCGCTCTGTGTCCCTGAAGGTGGTAACAGGAAGCACGAAGCCCAAAGTAGCAGGGATTGCCAGCTGTGCCCCCAGATGAGGGTTGGTGTTAGGGAGATCTCTCTGCAGGTGAACACCAGAGAAGGTGAGCACTAGGACCCATCAGCGCTGAGGATGGTGCAGACTGCACACGGCTGGAAGTAGTTTGTAATGGAAAGTGCAGTAGGCAGGACCAACAGGTAAGTACTGAAGGTAGGTACTGCAGGCTGGGTACAGCAAATGGGCACCAAGGCGGATCACAGCAAACAAGGCACAGCAGAAGGCATCGGGGATGGAAGCAGAGGTCAGTAAGCCAGTGGTCAGCAGATCAGATAGTAGAGTTGTAGTTAGGCAAGCCGGGGTCATACACAGGGCAGATGACAAGAGAAGATCCGTGAACAATCTGAGGTCAGAGCTGGGAGTGAGACAAGAGGAATCCAAGAGCAAGCCGGGTTGACAACAGGTGATCAGAAGCAGCAGCAAACACAGGAACAGGAAGATGAAGACCAGTCAGCAATGTCCATGTGCCACAGATATCCATTTAAAGGCCTGAGGGTGCTGGGATCTGAGGTCCCTTTTATGCGCCAGCGTGCACACGTCTTCACCCTAGCGAACGTGCATTTGCAATACGTGTGTACGTATTCGTGCGGGCGCGGCCATGTTGAGAATTGGCTAATGTGCCAGGTCTGTGAGCGACTATTCTCCGGCTAGTTCCCTGACACCTATGCAGGCTGTAAGGGAACATCTTCCTCTGAGCAGCAAGACGCCACCTGGTGGGTGGAGAAGAGCTACACCTGCCAACAGCGGATCACAGGACCAGAGCCAGAGATGGCAGAACAAAGTTCCGCCACATTTTGGCAGAAAAAAAGCCCTGATAAACTGTAAACAGAATTAAGTTTTGTTAAAAGATCAAAACACGTTGATCACATTATTGACATTAGGCTGATTTATTTATGTGTAAGTATTTGAAAAAGAGAGTGAGGTCAATGGAAGCTCAGGTGGACTATACATAAAAACATACAGTATCTATATACAGTATATCTATATTTATGTTCTGCTTTACGCTAACACTGCAGCACTGTAGGTACCATGCTCGCTGGTTCACAGTCTCTTCTCTCTTGCTGGTTCCAGTGCCCTTTGTACTGTTCCCTTGGCTTCAGTGCATTCTCTCCAAGAGAGTCACCAAGCTTTGCGAGAAACCAGCCTTCATCATGGCTTTCTCCAGCAAAGTCCTCCCCTGTGTCTCGATCTTGGTCTCTCTTCCTTCACTATTCAGGATAGTCCACTTCTGAACTATTTCCACATCCAGAGCACATTGATCAGTCCAACAGCACCACCCCAGGCCTTAGCCTGGGGGTACAAAAAGGCCGAAAGGCCTGCCCGGATATTTATATCCTCCAGCGTGCACCAGTGGCCTGAACATCCTGCTGGGTTAGCTGAAGAAAATATACATTTTCTCTGGTTATGAAATCTCATACTTTTGCCAGAGGTACCAGTGCCACCAAATGGCAGCAGTGACAAATCACAATCCCACTGAGTTTAGGGGACGATCAACTGAAGAACTAAACTATAAATCAGTCTGTGCTAATGACCACCCAAAAAAATCAGTTTTATAAACAGTCCCCCTTATATCTATGGGTGCCAATCAGAGTCCCACCTTATATTCATGTATGTCCAGCAGAGTCCCCCCTTACATCAATGTGTGCCCATATGTTATATATGTGCTTCAACTTTGGAGACTCTCAAATTATAGAGTTAGGACTGCAGTACACTGGGGAGCCATGATGTGCAAATGTGCGCAAATGTGTGCAAACTAAACCCCTTGTTTTCAACATGAACTGGTACACCAGGTGAATTCTGCTGCAGGCTGGCTGATAAGTGAGCTGGGAATTTGTTTGGTTTTTACATGCGTTGCCCTTCCATAGTTGGCTATTTGAGAGGAACCTCATCCATTTTAACCATTACCAACAAAAAAACCTTATTATTAGACTATGCTAGTACCAGGGAGGGACGACCATGTAAGATTTATAAAAATATGTTTATTTAAAAAATGGTTAAAATGTTCATAAAACCATAAAGAAACACTCTATGTGATGTTAGCCATATAAGTAAACTGTTACAAGCTATCTTTGCTATATAAACCAAGAGGTCGACGTGTTTCACATCTAACCGCTTCCTCAGGACCTCCTTATTTTGGCAGCAAAGAACATTGGCCTATCCAAAAAACAAAAAGGTACAATAATCAACATGTTGTACTGTATATCAGTGGTCCTCAACTGTGGTCCTCGGGGCCAACTAACAGGCCAGGTTTGCAAGATGACTAAATTACATCACAGGTGATCTCATTTGCTTCTCAGTGATTGCGGTATTCTAGTCTGCATCTCCCCAAGGTAATACTTAAAATCTGGCCTGTTAGTGGGCCCCGAGGACTGGAGTTGAGAACCACTGCTGTATATACAGTAACAAAGAATCATGATATGATCAACATCCTATGCTTGCTGTGTCAACTTACGCATCGCTTTAGGAGTATGGCATGAAGTTGGTGGTGTAGTGTGCTGTGTAGACAGGACACTTTAGGTGGTGCAGCAAATTAAGGGTATGGAAGATACGACATAAAGCCCTATATATAAGAGCAGGAATTAGTAAGCCACTGACCAAAAATTCACCAAACAGTTTGTCAATTGTAAGGGTACCAATGTAATCATCCCTCTTACATAGATGTAAGACACTTGAAAGGATCACTACCTGTTAGGGGAAGATATTATATCATACTCCAATATCCTGTTCAAACAGTATGTAGCAACCTGCAATAGCAGTGTATAAATTAGGAACCATCTGGTATATTCAAAAGAATGTGAATATTAGGCTAATACAATTTACCTGCATACGCAGCGTGTTACTCAAGAATTCCTCAAAGAAACACACCCATTTCTCCCAAAATAAGGTCATAAGTTCTTATTACTACTTAATGTATGCAGAAAACAGATGACAATTCACCTAGAAAACACACAGAATATACCAGATATATTAGTCCCAACAAGAAAGAGAAAAAGTTCACTACTATTAATCAAACAAAATCATAGTTACCAAATAGTATCCAACACCTTCGTCCCACCATCTGCAGGCACACAAAGCCAGCTGTCCTCTTTTATAGTCAATTCTGGCACCAAAATTCATTATGGAATTATCAAATAGGAAAACATAAGTATAATGTGACGTCATATGCCCGCGCCATACTTCAAGTATATGCCTCAGCCAATCAAAACATTTTGCTAGCCCAGTAAACTTTCTAACAAGCCAATCCACGTGTTTATGCAGCCAGTGAAACCCCTGACCATTTCCACAAGACCGGCGAGCTTGGAGTGGCGTCATCATGCCCACTAACACATACTCCCACCGGTACTGAGGCTGGTTAATTGCTAGTCGTTCTTGTGTATGCCAATTGCAATTGCAATATGGGGGCCCTCTCCATCTCCATTGTGGAGTACTTAATTTATTGTGTACTTGCCTGCTGGGCTGTTGATGTTCCTAATGTCTTGGTTCATGTTGCCGGATGGTTGTATGATGGGGCATTGGGGCAGTGTTGGATGTGCGGCTTTGAAGTCATGATCGTGGACACAAGTGCCCGTGACATAATTTGTGGGCTTACAGATGCCTATTGTTTCTGCACATGTGCGAGTGGCATCTCACCGCACTTGCACTGACTGGCAATTGAAATTGGCATACACAGGCATAGCTGGCGTCCTTCCCTGGTACCAGTAAAGTCCAATAATACTTTTTATTTTGTTGGTAATTGTTTGTATAGTTGGTGAAATAGTGTGTGGGCACTGGATACCTTCACTGCCATTGTGCTATTGCTGGGTGTCCGGTGTGTTCCTATTCCTTTAAGGCAGGGTGGGTTCCTCCAGGCATACCTGCACTTATCTTTCCATTATTATACACGTGCTCAGGTGACTCTCAAATTATAGAGTTAGGACTGCAGATAATACAGGGGTGCCGTGACGTGGCCTCTGCAGCTTACGCATGTATTTGCACATGTGTGTTAGCCTAACCCCTTGTTTTTAACATGAACTATTACACAGGACAATTTGGTTTGTTGCAGGCTGGCTGGTAAGTGAACTGGGAATTTATGTTTGTTTTTTGAGCCATGTGCATCCAGCAGAGTCCTCCCATACATCCATGTGTGTCCAGTAGAGTCCTTCTTTACATCCATATGTACTCAGAAGAGTCCCCCCTAACATCCATGTATTTCCAGCAGAATCCCCCCTTACAATCAAAAGAAACCTGGATCTCGTTGCAACACTTCAAGCTTATTGATCCTTCATGCAAAAGACATCACAGACAGTACGGGGTACAGTAAAATTGTATGCGTTTCGCGCTGTGACTAGCACTTACTCATAACCTCAGTAGTCAGTGGTGGTTAGAATCTCCCCTTACCTTTCAGTTGACAGAACAGAGAAAGCCAAGAGACAGGGCATGTCTAAATTGAGGCAGTCCTGTAAATGCTGGGGCAAATCAATCATACAATTGATTTCTTTGATATTTGCCGTGCTAGCAACTGACCACAGTGGATGAGTGGGGAAAATGTGCTGGGGACTGGAGGAGGTTCACGGGTGGCTGAATTGCTGGTAGTAGATGTGCTGGCCTCCACAATCAGTACACAGATTGGCACATCTATTGCCAGTTGGGGAATTTTGATGGAATGGGGCCAAATAAAATCCTGTAGTGGGCTAAATGTGGCCCCCTGGCCATAGTTTGGAGATGCCAGTTTTTGCAATGCATGTTAACATGCGTCATAACACACGTGCGTTAATCACGGCCCACAGTTGTAAATGGGCCCTTGAATTTTATAGCCGACCTTCGGGTGAATTCCAGACTGGACAGATTACCAATCCAGGTACACCCTGTATGTACCAGTGATGTGCAATGCTTTTTTTCTCTTATTTGTTGTCTTCTTGTTTTGCTGTTGGAAGTAATGGGAAGCATTTGCAGCCTTAATGAGAGTGAATATTTTGTTCTTCTGCATAATGTGGGATATGCATTGGTAAAAAGTAATGATTACGTGGGTATAAAGTCGACACCCTGCTGACATGAAAATCTGTTTATTCTGTGGTTTTACCGTTGTTTATTTGCCGTGCAATCAGTGGAATATAAATAAGATGAATAAAGGATGAACACATTTCCTACATCTTCATTGTAAATCTGTTTGGACGTCAACTGTCATCAGTATTTTTAGCATGTAATATCTACCGGGGGAAACAAAGTTTAGCATTCAGGTTAGAGTTGTGGAATATAATGAGGGAATATCATTTTTTATCCCGTCTGTGTATCATAAACAGCTGATGGGGTTCAAGAATGGTTAGCTAATAATTACCATTTAAAATATTCCAGCTAATGTTTCACATAAATTAAATGTAATTTAATTTAAAAACTCCACTTATAATCCATTTTAAGCAGATCATTTGCTTTTAGCGTGGTGTTCTCAGTGTAGCTAGATTTGGCACAAGACCTGTGTGGCTGCTATTATAAAAGACCAGAACTCAGATCACCTTATTCCCATTTTCAGAATAAATATCTAAAAACCAATGCAATAGTGCATAAGATTAATACATAAGTAAATCTGCAACAAATCATGAATGACATACAGTTGTGCTCAAAAGTTTGCATACCCTGGCAGAAATGGTAAGATTTTGGCATTGATATTAAAAATATGACTGATCATCCCCTGGAGTGTTTGGCCTTGGTACAGACACACAAGGTGACGCACACAAGTTAAAATGACAATTATAGTAAATGCAAATTTCCCACATCTGTGGCTTTTTAAATCACAATCAGTGTCTGTGTATAAATACACTATATTGTCAAAAGTATTGGGACGCTTGCCTTTACACGCACATGAATTTTAATGGCATCCCAGTTTTAGTCAGCAGGGTTCAGTTTTGCGTTGGCCCACCCTTTGCAGCTATAACAGCTTCAACTCTTCTGGGAAGGTCGCCCACAAGGTTTAGGAGTGTGTCTATGGGAATGTTTGACCATTCTTCCAGCAGTGCATTTGTGAGGTCAGGCACTCATGTTGGAGAGAAGGCCTGGCTCACAGTCTTTGCTCTAATTAATCCCAAAGGTGTTCTATCGGGTTGAGGTCAGGACTCTGTGCAGGCCAGTCAAGTCCTCAGCCCCAAACTCGCTCATCCATGTTTTTTTTTAATCTTGCCTTGTGCACTATATGGACAATAGTGTCTATATTGGTGCTTTAATTTGATGTGTTTTCTAGGTTTTCTATAATTGTGGTATTATAATACATTTTTATATTTAATAAATAAAATATATATTTTTGATAATGCAATCCTCTAGTTATCTTACTATTCAGTAAAGTTCTGTATTAGTATACATTTTGTGATGAACGCCCATTTGCTGAGACGTTCGTCACGGGTTACTGGAGGAGTGTGGAGGCCAGCGTCCTGCCCATGGCTTGTAGAGGTGTATGCTGGGGGACCCTTGGAATACTGTTACTTTGAATTCAAGTCCCTGTCACCCCAAGCGACACAGACTGTGGGCCTAATCTGCATAATACAACAAAGGAATTCACACCATGAGAGACTAAACAGATGCTAATGACATAAGACTGAGCTATGGTATACTGGGGGGATGTGAATTGACAAGTAAGTTATAATAAGGTGTGTTGAAAATGGAGACGGGCAGTCTGAGAGCCTATGTCTTCTGCTTTCGTCTGTTTAGAGGTGGAGTGTGTTCACACTTCTAGGAATGCGTATTCGACTATGTTTGGGCTTGTTGTTTGTTGAATTAATTATGATAATGTTGCAGTCTCATTCACCTATTGTCTCTTTCCAGAAGGCCAAGGTATGTTATCTATGTTTGCATATGATAATGAAATCAAACTCATTAGACTGTATATATTGGAAGTAAGTTGGTAAATAAAGTGTCTTTTGTTTTACCCTTCATTGAGCTTAGGCTAATGTTTGTGGGGAATTGAGGGGCCAGGTCACTGCATCACGTGAGAGTCTGGAGACCTAAGACAGAAATACTTGGTCCAAGTATTGGGGATTTGTTACACTGGTGGCAAGCGGTGGGATTCTTCTCTGAATAGATCCCAAACCAGGAATGCAGTGAGGAGCCCAGCAGCATCTCGATCTAAGGAGGAACTCAGGAGATGGAGTGAGCTAGCTAGGGGAACTGGAGAAAATATGTAATGCAAGAACTCTGGCAGGAGTCCATGGAGGTTGCACAGCTTCGGCGGAAAGAGAAGCTTCCAAGTACAGCGCAATGCTGGCAGGAACAAGTGAGCCAACGGATGTTTATCCTGGGAGAACAAACCTTGACGCAGTGGGAAAGGCACCTTGAGTGCCTGGTCCAGAGAAAAATGATGCTGGATGACTCGTACCGGGCACTATGGTGGTACGCAGTCCAACGAGACCCTTGGTTGGCAGAAGGCATTCAACCAGGGGGGGGGGGCTGTGATGGCCCAGGCCTGTTGTGGAAGGCCATAGAGGAGGATGATGATTTTGGCAGTCCTGCGATGTCGCGGTTCTGGGCTATTTATTATTACCGGAGAAGGATGCTACCAGCCCAGTTGTTGTTGGAGCTGAGACTAGACCTCATCTACCTTGTTATCATCGAGTGGGAGTAAGAACAGGACTAGCAACACCTCCTAGACTTGGTCCAGCAGCAGCCCACTACCCAGGACCAGCCAGCGATACCAGGAGAGGCAATTGTAGGTCCCTCGTCCCAGCAGCAGCCAACAGCACTGGGGGTGGAGATGGTTGTGCCCACTACCCAGGACCAGCCAGCGTTACCGGGAGAGGCGATTGTAGGTCCCTGGTCCTAGCAGCAGCCAACAACACTGGGGGTGGAGATGGTCGTGCCCACTACCCAGGACAAGCCAGCATTAGCGGAAAAGGCGATTGTAGGTCCCTCGTCCCAGCAGCAGCCAAAAGCACTGGGGGTGGAGATGGTCTTGCCCACTACCCAGGACCAGCCAGCGGTACTGGGAGAGGTGATTGTAGGTCCCTCGTCCCAGCAGCAGCCAACAGCACTGGGGGTGGAGATGGACTTGCCCACAACCCAGGACCAGCCAGCAGTACCGGGAGAGGTGATTGTAGGTCCCTCATCCCAGCAGCAGCCAACAGCTCAGGGGGTGGAGATGGTCATGCCCACTACCCAGCTCCAGCCAGCGTTACCGGGAGAGGCGATTGTAGGTCCCTCATCCCAGCAGCAGCCAACAGCATTGGGGGTGGAGCTGGTGGTGCCCACTACCCAGGACCAGCCAGCGTTACCAGGAAAGGCGATTGTAGGTCCCTCGTCCCAGCAGCAGCCACCAGTACTGGGGGTGGAAATGGTCATGCCCACTACCCAGCACCAGCCAGCGTTACCAGGAAAGGCGATTGTAGGTCCCTCGTCCCAGCAGCAGCCAACAGCACTGGGCGTGGAGATGGTCATGCCCATTACCCAGGACAAGCCAGCATTAGCGGTAGAGGTGATTGTAGGTCCCTCGTCCTACCAGCAGCCAACAGCACTGGGGGTGGAGATGGTCTTGCCCACTACCCAGGACCAGCCAGCGGTACTGGGAGAGGTGATTGTAGGTCCCTCGTCCCAGCAGCAGCCAACAACACTGGGGGTGGAGATGGTCTTGCCCACTACCCAGGACCAGCCAGCGGTACAGGGAGAGGTGATTGTAGGTCCCTCATCCCAGCAGCAGCCAACAGCATTGGGGGTGGAGATGGTGGTGCCCACTACCCAGGACCAGCCAGCGGTACCGGGAGAGGCGATTGTAGGTCCCTCGCCCCAGCAGCAGCCAACAGTACTGGGGTGGAGATGGTGGTGCCCACTACCCAGCACCAGCCAGCATTACCAGGAAAGGCGATTGTAGGTCCCTCGTCCCAGCAGCAGCCAACAACACTGGGGGTGGAGATGGTCATGCCCATTACCCAGGACAAGCCAGCATTAGCGGTAGAGGCGATTGTAGGTCCCTTGTCCCAGCAGCTGAGTGCCTACCCAGCGGAAGAGCTGGCAGCCGGGCAGAACCCCACTGGTATCTGCCCACCAGTCCATGCAGCTTTTGGCATGGAAGGGGTGGATGGGGCCGTGGCCTCTGCCCCTGGTTCACAGAGATGCTGGGCAATCGGCCCAGATCCCCTACCCCCTAGTATGGGGGCCCATGCCACCCTGATTTTGCCCCTCCAGCAACCATGGAATGCCTCTGGAGTGGATTATAGCTGGTGCCCAGGTGCCTAAGTATTGGGGATCTGTTACGCATTTCATGCACTAAACATTTTGAAAAGCGGTACTTTTCTAAGGTTATCATCTGAGGATGAGGCCTTTGCTTGGTGTCATCTGAGGTTGTCATCCAGTATATACTGTAGGACTTTAAAGCAATGGGAAACTAACAGATAGATAACTTTTATTATTAAGCCTTCTGCAATGGGATGACAAGCCCAGCAGTTAGTTGATTCAGTCCCTGGGCTCCGTGCAGCGATTGCATGGACAACAAATAAAAACATGACAGGGGTCTAGCCTTTTCCCACTTTATCAAAAACTTAGTTCCACCTAAATCACTACAAAATGTTCGACACTGCGTCCTAATAGTAATAGCTTTTTGTGTTCAGCGTTTGTCCTTTTGTTCAGAAATTACATTTTATTTGAGCGGGAAAAATCAATAGCTGACAAATAACTGTTGATAGAGTTCAGAAGAACACAGACTTGTAAAGAAAATAATGTTTTATCAAGTTGGAAGCCTGTTGGTCTCCAGCTGTTTTATGTCCATTGGAATGCTTTAGTTGTGTAACTCAGAACTAAGAACTGTAAAAACATACAAAACAAAAAATGAATGGTTTGCCTTTCTATTGATGACTGCATTGATCCAGTAAATGCTAATTTGTTTCATTTCTATCCAATGTTATGCTACCCATTATTTCTCAGGCTAAAGTATCAATTGTGCCAAACTGTTATTTGACACAAGGGGCACGAGACACTATTTTTGCAAATATGAGCATTCTGTAGGCAATGGTAGGGTACTATGTAGATATTAATCCTCAGTCTCCCGCCCAAACTGTGTGATTAACTCCGCGCTCTAGGTAGCACCAGCAGACTGCTGGTAAAAAACTCTTAAAACTAAAGCTGCCACTTAAACAAATATAAAATACTTGATAACAATAAAAAGGAATAATAGTAGCGCTAGAACAATCTAAAAAAGTTCCTGGAAGAGTTCCTACAATCACCCGTGGATGATCACCAAGTTGACAGTGCGGTTGATAAACAGTCCTCACAGTCTTTTAGTCAAATGATCCCATAGGTGAAATATGAACATCAGTCCACTTTCAGATCTTCAATCACCATAAAAATTCATGTATTGTTGACGACAGTGTTTGGATATATGCCAAAACTCCGTGCAATCTGATAGGATCACCACAAGTCCACCACCAAGTGCAGGGGAAGTAAGAAATGGCCACTCACCGGATGCATTTGCTCACTTACTCTCATAAATGAGCATACTGCGCATGTAAGTAACAGATCCCAATGTTACCATAGGACAGGTCACAACACAGGCAAGGATGGTTTCCACTCCAGTGCAGTAGCCCTCTTTTCACACTCTCTCCCAACCGTATGGAAAATAAAAGAGATAACTTCCCTAGTGCAGTATGTCTGATAAATTTTATTCACACCAAATACTCATACATTGCACTCACTTGTATAGTAGTAAAAACACGCTCATCTCAAAATGCAAGGCAGTAGCGGAACCTCCACTCTTACTCAGATCTGGCTCCACGCCAGGTCGGGTAGTCCCGGAAGTTCTTTCGCTGCCAAAATCCACGATAGGGTGCGTCGTCTGGCCACGCCCCGACGCGTTTCGTCACTTTGACTTCAACTGGGGGCACGGCCAGACCAACGAACCCATCCTCTTTATGCTCAGCACCATCAACATTGTAGCCAATAGCGCAGCGAACAGGTCAACCGGAAGGACCTCATGACACCTTCCGCCGGAAGGTAAACACTGTATGGAGAGTCCGCCCGGATATTCCTCACCCACCACCTCTGCAGACACAAAGTCCCATGAGAACCCCGCCCATTGAACTTAGACCATCCCATTACGGCATGAAATCTGAACGGGTGACCTGTTATCTGCACTCAAGCGAATCCTTCTGGGAGTAATTAAACCACCAGTCAGTCGCCCTATCGGCAGTGTACCATACATCTGCAATTAACAATGCTGAGGTCTCCGGTGGCCTATTGCACACGATCGATCGGGATCTTCCCCTGCACTTGGTGGTGGACTTGTGGTGATCCTATCAGATTGCACGGAGTTTTGGCATATATCCAAACACTGTCGTCAACAATACATGAATTTTTATGGTGATTGAAGATCTGAAAGTGGACTGATGTTCATATTTCACCTATGGGATCATTTGACTAAAAGACTGTGAGGACTGTTTATCAACCGCACTGTCAACTTGGTGATCATCCACGGGTGATTCTAGGAACTCTTCCAGGAACTTTTTTAGATTGTTCTAGCGCTACTATTATTCCTTTTTAATGGTAGGGTACTGTAGATTCCCATGTATACACATTGCCACAATTTTATAAAATAATAAATTGTAGTAAAAGTAGTTACAATTTCTAACCCTTCTCTAATTATCCAATTTTTTTGGTCAGAGTTCTGCTTTAAAGGTTTGTGAATGACTTAATAGACTATTTTCATTTTTGATTTTTAGGCTATTAATGAGTGAAGTAATATATGTTTTAATGTGGGTAAAGTCTACAGGATCGGAAAGAGTAGTTTGTAAATGGATAGAAAACTGGCTAAAATACAGAATTCAAAAAGTAGTGGTTAATGATTCTTACTCTGAATGGTCTAAGGTTATCAGTGGTGCCCCCCAAATAAAGCTCAGCTGTTCTAGTAGGTCTTTCCTGACATTTTCTTAGTCGCATTTCTACAGCAAAAGCCATGGTCCGCAGAGAGCTTTCAAATCATCAGAGGGATCTCATTTTTAAAAGGTATCAGTTAGGAGAAGAGTACAAAGGAATTTCCAAGGCATTAGATATACCATGGAACAACACAGTGAAGACAGTCATCATCAAGTGGAGAAAATATGGCACAACCATGGCATTACAAGAACTGGACATTCCTCCAAAATTGATAAAAAGACGAAAAGAAAACTGGTCAGGGAGGCTGCCAAGAGGCCTACAGCAACATTAAATGAGCTGCAGTTCAAGTACTGACTGTGTGATACATGTGACAACAATCTCCTGTATTCTTCATATGTCTGGGCTATGGGGTAGAGTGGCAAGACGGAAGCCTTTTCTTATGAAGAAAAACACATCTGAAGTCTCCCAAAAGCATGTGGGAAAATGTGTTATGGTCTGATGAAACCAAGGTTGGACTTTTTGGCAATAATTCCAAAAGATATGTTTAGCGCAAAAACAACAGTGCACATCACCAAAGAACACCATACCCACAGTGAAGCATGGTGGTGGCAGCATCATGCTTTGGGGCTGTTTTTATTCAGCTGGAACAGGGGCCTTAGTCAAGGTAGGGGGAATTATGAACAGTTCCAAATACCAGTCAACATTGTCACAAAGTCTTCAGGCTTCTGCTAGAAAGCTGGACATTAAGAGGAACTTCATCTTTTAGCATGACAACGACCCAAAGCAACAAAGGAATGGCTTCACCAGAAGAAGATTAAAGTTTGGGAATGGCCCAGCCAGAGCCCAGACCGAAATCTGATTAAAAATCTGTGGGGTGATCTGAAGAGGGCTGTGCACAGGAGATGCCCTTGCAATCTGACAGATTCGGAGTGTTTTTGCAAAGAAGAGTGGGAAAATATTGCCAGATGTGCCATGCTGATAGACTTATACCCAAAAAGACTGAGTGCTGTAATAAAATCAAAAGGTGCTTCAACAAAGTATTAGTTTAAGGGTGTGCACACTTATGCAACCATATTATTTTAGGTTTTTATTTTTACTTGCCTCCACCTACAAGATTACAGTTTGTTGTTCAACTGAGTTGTACAATGAATAGGACACATTAAAGGTGGAAAAAGTTCTAAAATTATTTATCTTTGTCTCATTTTTTACATCACAGAAACCTGACATTTTAACAGGGGTGTGTAGACTTTTTATATCCACTGTATTTATATATACATTGCTCAAAAAAATTAAAGGAACACTTTTTAATTAGAGTATAGTATCAAGTCAGTTAAACTCCTGGGATATTGATCTGCTCAGTTAAGTAGCAGAGGGAGTTGTTAATCAGTTTCAGCTGCTTTGGTGTTAATGATATTAACAACAGGTGCACTAGATGGGCAACAATGAGACCGCCTCCAAAACATGAATGATTTTACAGGTGGAGGCCACAGACATTTTTTTTCACTACTCATATGTTCTTCTAGTTTTGCATTTGGCTAGGGTCAGTGTCACTACTGGTAGCATCAGGCGATACCTGGACCCTATAGAGCAGGGGTCTTCAAACTATGGCCCTCCAGTTGTTCAGGAACTACAACTCCCATCATGCCTAGTCAAGTCTGTGAATGTCTTAAGTTTTACAATATCTCATGGGATGCGTAGTTCTGCACAGCTGGAGGGTTGTAGTTTGAGGATCCCTGGTATAGAGGTTGCACAGGCAGTCCAACTCCTCCAGGACGGCACATCAATACGTGCCATTGCCAGAAGGTTTACTTTGTCTCTCAGCATAGTCTGAAGACCATGGAGGAGATTCCAGGAGACAGGCAGTTACTCTAGGAGAGCTGGACAGGGCCGTAGAAGGTCCTTAACCCATAAGCAGGACCAATATCTGCTCGTTTATCCAAGGAGGAACAGGATGAGCACTGCCAGAGCCATACAAAATGACCTCCAGCAGACCACTGGTGTAAACATCTCTGACCAAACAATCAGAAACAGACTTCATGAGGGTGGCCTAAGTGCCCAACATCCTGTAGTGGGCCCTGTGCTCACTGCCTGGCACCCTGGAGCTTGATTGGCATTTGCCATTGAACACCAGAATTGGCAGGTCCACCACTAGCGCCCTGTGCTTTTCACAGATGAGAGCAGGTTCACCCTGAGCACATGTGACAGACATGAAAGGGTCTGGAGAAGCCATGGAGAACTTTATGCTGTCTGTAACATCATTCAGCATGACCGGTTTGGTGGTGGATCAGTGATGGTTTGGAGAGGCATATCCATGGAGGGAGGCACAGACCTCTACAGGATAGACAATGGTACTCGGACTGCCATTAGGTATCGGGATGAAATCCTTGGACCCATTGTCAGACCCTACGTTGGTGCAGTGGGCCTTCAGTTCCTCCTGGTGCAAGACAATGCCTGGCCTCATGTGGTGAGAGTATGTAGCCAGTTCCTGGATGATGAAGGAATTGATACTATTGAATGGTCCCTACGCTCGCCTGACCTAAATCCAATAGAACACCTCTGGGACACTATGTTTCGGTCTATCTGACTCCACCAGGATGCACCTCAGTCTGTTCAGGAGCTCAGTGATGCCCTGGTCCAGATCTGGGAGGAAATACCCCAGGACACCATCCATCGTCTCATTAGGAGCATGCCCTGATGTTGTTAGGTATGCATACAAGCACGTGGGGGCCATACAAATTACTGAGTACCATTTTAAGTTAAAATTTCTGCAGAATGGACTAGCCTGCTGCATAATTTTTTCACTTTGATTTTTGGGGTGTCTGAATTTAGCCCTCTGTAGGTTGATAATTTTCATTTCCATCAAATGATGTGACATAAACTTTAATGGCATCCCAGTTTTAGTCAGTAGGGTACAATATGGAGTTGGCCCACCCATTGCAGCTATAACAGCTTCAACTCTTCTGGGAAGGCTGTCCACAATGTTTAGGAGTGTGTCTATGGGAATGTTTGACCATTCTTCCTGAAGCGCATTTGTGAGGTCAGCCACTGATGTTGGGCAAGAAGGCCTGGCTCGCAGTCTCCTCTCTAATTCATTCCAAAGGTGTTCCTTCCGGTTGGGGGTAAGGACTCTGTGCAGGCCAGTCAAGTTCCTCCACCCCAAACTCGCTCATCCATGTCTTTATGGACCTTGCTTTGTGCACTGGTCCAAATCATTTGGTGGAGGGGGGAATTATGGTGTGGGGTTGTTTATCAGGGGTTGGGCTTGGCCCCTTAGTTCCAGTGAAGGGAACTCTTAAGGTTGTTCATAACTTTGTGGAACAGTTTGGAGATGGCCCATTTCTGTTGCCATATGACTGCACACCAGTGCACATAGCAAGGTCCATAAAGACATGGATGAGCGAGTTTGGGACGTATATATACCTCGAGGCCTGGATTTGGGGATATATATATATATATATATATATATATATGCATATACAGTATATATACTGTAAATATCCCTGTAGAATCAGCTGATGGAGAATATAATGTAATATAATTTAATGCAACACAGAGTAATACTTGTTCCCGGCTCCCACATTCTTCCTTTTCACTATTTCTGGTTGTGCTGACTGATCTCCCAAAGCCAAACTTCTGTCCAGTCTCCAACTGTTTGTGTCCCTGCACCTTGCACATTTATCATCATGTACAAAGCACTGGTTCTGCATCATATGTAAAATATCCATTATATCTTACATCAGCTGAAGGTGAAGGGGGTGAAGGAGGGACATTTTCATTTTTTTTTTTACCTGTGCCTGGAGTTTACATTATATTAATATTAATAATAATAATGTCCCTTACAAAATGTTGCAGACAGTCATTTTTGCTTCCAAGCTACTATACAAACATTATGCTGTCTGCCCTAAATACAAGGATGCCAGACAAGATGTGTTATTTATATGCTGTGCTTATTACTTGATATCAGAATAAGCGTACACAAATGTAAATTTCTAAAGTGTAATTTAAATTTTTTGCCACTTAGCATTTATGGAGAGGCCATACATTGCATAAACAGCCTAGATTCTTCTAAATGCACTCTATTTATGATAGCAGACAACCAGCTGCATTAATGTAAGAACATTTCATTTCAATTTCTCTCTTTTCTTTCCTTCTCAAGTTACCTGCTTCATACATATAAAGAAATATTCCAATTTAAATTGTCCAGATTTGTTATAGGTTTACATTAAAGTGTAAACCAAGGAACAAAAGTTTTACATATTGCAGCTTACCAGTTCTTAGATGTGGTGGCTGCATTTGTTTTCCTTTTTC
Organism: Pelophylax lessonae; assembly: GCF_965119305.1. Classification (NCBI taxonomy): domain Eukaryota; kingdom Metazoa; phylum Chordata; class Amphibia; order Anura; family Ranidae; genus Pelophylax; species Pelophylax lessonae. The sequence continues at coordinate 73,155,607 of NC_138768.1, forward strand.
CAAGCTTTTATTCCTTGATTTTCACCTGTTGAACCTGCAAGTAACAAACTTCCTGTCCTATGGTGACAACGTTAACTCATTTTGCTATAGCTATAGAGGAACAGCACTGTCACTCTGGGCTCCTCTGACCTCAATTAGACTGCAAACATCTCTCCACATCACCAAAATATAGGGGAGGTGTTTTGTAGTCCACATCTGTAATCCACAGCAGAGAACTGGGAAGGCTTATTATATTGAGAATTTGATACAGATGATATTACAAGGACATTGAATTTAGCAGGGTCAGCAGGTATTCCCTACTTGCAGAAAATGCAAGTACAGAATGGCCATTCTTAGCCTTATAAAAAAGAATGCAGCCACCAATCTAAGCTGCAAAATAGTATGTTTGTTCTTGGGTTTAGGTATAAAGAAATACATTTATTTTAGTTTTCAATAGGTTTTTATTAGGTTTTAAGTGCAAGTCAATATCATAACAGAAAGCAACAGGTAATTGACTGTCAAAAAGTGCTACATTTATTTTAATAGGATTTTTCAAAATGTAGTCCTGAATGGAGAAGAGCAATAGAAGAGCAATAGAAAGGGATTTTCAAGCTGGTTAATTTAGGGACAGTATTGGCTATACTGGGGACTAATGTGTCTTTTTTTAATATTTAAAGCTGATATTTCTTGTTTTTTTTTTTTCTTTCCTTATCCTATCCCTTCTTCCATTTTCCCAGATTTTTCTAATTTAATTTATGTTTTGCTTATTGTTGAACTACTATACATTACCTTGGGGCGCTCCCCCCCCTGGTACTTGTTTGCACTAATACTGTTGTTTTGTATTTCTTTATTTTTGGTCTGGATTTTGTATGTAAAATAAATAAAAAAAAAAAAAAAAAGCTGAAATCCAGGGAAATAAAAAATAAATAAATAAAAAACAACCCCATGCAGTTGGGCTCCCCTGCATTGCAAGTGCTAAATGCTGAATTTTACTATTTTACCTAATTTACCTCTGTCTCCCCAGCACCATTCACTCTTCTCTTCCCTCTGAAGGGTGGAGGCTGTGGGGTGAGGTGGGGCTTCAGCACCTTCACTATAATGCCTGGTCCCGCATGGTACATGATGACGTCAAGGCAGCATCCAATGGATGGAGAGCAAAAGAGTAGAAGCTTTTGGTGACCGGTGAAGAAAGGGAGTGAAGGGCAAGGTAAGCAAATGTGCTTTTTAATAAATACATAGTTACAATGATCCAAGCTAGATAAAAGAATGTCAAATTATCCATACCTGGAGTTCTTCTTTAACGCGTTGACCTTCCGAAAGATTTACCCCCCTTCCTGACCAGGCCATTTTTTGCGTTATGGCACTGCCTTATTTTAACTGACAATTGCGTGGTCGTGCGAAGCTGTACCCAAATACAATTTTTGTCCTTTTTTTCCCACAAATAGAGCTTTCTTTTGGTGGTAATTGATCACCTCTGCGGTTTTTATTTTTTGGGCTATAAAAAAAAAATAGACAGACAATTTGAAAAAAAAAAAAACAATATTTTTTTACTTTCTGCTATAAACATATCCAATAAAAATGGAAGAAATCAGATTTCTTTATCAAATCACAATAAATGCATATTGATTGGTTTGAGCAAAAGTTATACCGTCTACAAACAATAGGATTTTTTTGTAAAATACCAGCCAAAAAATGAATTGTAATGGTCCCCTGCGCTCAAAAGAGAAAGCGGACCACCTATCTGAGATATCCACACTTGAATTCCCAATTTAAGGTGGATTGCTGCTACTTGAAGTAAAACGAATAATATTAATATTAATAGGATTTTTTAATTTATTTTCCTTTTTTATGTTTTACTAGTAATGGCGGTGATCAGCTACTTATAGCGGGAATGCAAAATTTGGGGTGAACAATCGGACACTAACTGACACTTTTGACATTTTTTGGGGACCAGTGATGCTAATTCAGTGATCAGTGCTAAACATATGCACTGTCACTGTACTAATGACACTGGCTGGAAAGGAGTTAAACATTAGGGGCGATCTAAGGTTTAACTGTATGCCTAGCCAGCGTTTTAGTATACTTTCTGGGAGGTGCTTTTACTAGGGGAAGGCATAGATCCATGTTCCTGCTTTGCAGAGACACAGGATCCTTGCCTTCCCTACTGACAGAACAGTGATCTGCCTTGTTTTACATAGGCAGATCGGCATTCTGGCTCTCTGCCTAACGATCAGTGGGTGGCGGTGGACATGGAGTGCGTGGTACCCGCAGATCAGCTCCCGCTGTGTATATTCCATGCGGGAGCAGGTCGCTGGAGCTGCTCATGTGCGCCCCAGACCCGGAAGTTTCGGATCACATACCGTGCTGAGTACGTGATCTGGCGCAGCAGTGCCACCTTGCAGCAGTATAACTACTTTATACTGGCAGCGAGTGGTTAACAGCACTTAAATACAAAAAGGATAAAAAAAGGTAAAACTGTATTTTATCTAAAAATGCAATTGTTTTGGATACGTTGTCCTTTGAAATCTAAATGTCAACCAGTTAGAGTTTATATCTACTTTTACTACTGAGAATTTTAATTGTGACTGTAAATTTAAAAAAAAAAGGGATAATCTTCTTGCAATATGAAGATTATACTTTTCTTTCCTATTCATTTATACAGGAGTTTAGTTTTGCCTATCTGAAAAGCAATTTTATTAATTATTGACATTTCAAAAAAACCAAAATCCCTACCTCCCTTCCACCTCTTCATGTGACAGATTGGAATTAAAAGTCTGAGAAGTAGTAGGCCAAATGGAAATAATGGCACCAGATGTCAGGGTGCTAGGCATATCCATAAGCAGGATGGTATTTCATCCACAAGTTATGAAACAACCGTCTTCTTTTGTTCTTCCTGGAATGTGATTTAGAAAATAATGATAAGAGTCAGAGAGAAATGCCAGCTGTATACCTGAAGATTATTGAGAAAATTAACTGGGTGACTGAATTTTAGCGATAATAGAAAAGTAATCTTATTGATTTAATGTGGATGTATAATTAAAAATGAAGTTTGATTCTAAATAACGAAGCTGTGGAAGGAAAGTATAGCTGTAGTTAAAGAGAGACTCTGTAAAGAATATAGGACTCCAAGGCACTGGTCACATGCTACAGTATGTGCGTTCAGTTCGGGGTGGGTTCGTCTAACATTATTGAAATCCAGTGCCGAACTCGACCTCGATTATAGTCAATGGCAGTCAAATGTTAAAAAACTGTAAAAACCACTTTCTAATCAAATTGGCGAAGGATCGTCCAACTAGACGTGCATGACGAAAAAATTTGTTTAGTTTCATTTAGCTCCGTTAATCTAGTTATTTAGTTTAGTTAAATTCGGTTGATTTGTTCAATTTGAATTCAGGATCCGTATTTGGGATTCATATTAGGAATTCGTATTTGGAATTTGTTTATGTCTTTTTTTAAATTTTCTTTGAATTTACCGACTTTTTCAATTCAAAACGTACGAATCGATACATTTTAACCACTTAAGCCCCAGCCCTGTTTCGGACACTTTTTGTTTACAAGTTAAAATCAGTATTTTTTCCTAGAAAACTACTTAGAACCCCCAAACGTTATATATATATATTTTTTTTAGCAAAGACTCTGGAGAATAAAATGTTGGTCATTGCAATATTCTTTGTCACGCGGTATTTGCGCAGTGGTCTTTAAAACGCAATTTTTTTGGAAAAATTACGGAAAATCACATTTCACTACATTTAAAAAATACTAAACAGTAAAGTTAGCCCATTTTTTTTGTATATTGTAAAAGATTATGTCACGCCGAGTAAATAGATACCCAACATGTTACGGTTTAAAATTGCGCACACCAGTGGAATGGCGAACGGTTACCAGTTTAGAGTTAGAGTGTAGCTCTTTTTTTTTAATTATTGCTCACGCTCTGGCGATTGTGACGATACCTCACATGTGTGGTTTGAACAGTGATTTCATTCGCGGCTCGACTTCCGTATACGTTTTCTTTCATGCGCGAGCTAACTAAAATTATTATTTTTTTTTTTTTCCTATTTATTTTATTTTTTTTTTCTAACTTTATTACAGGTTTTTTAAAAAAAAAAAAATCTGATCACTTTTATTGCTGTCACAAGCAATGTAAACATCCCTTGTGACACCAATATGCAGTGACAGGTACTCTTTATGGAGGGATCGAGGGTCTAAAAGACCCTAGACCCCTCCACTACACTTTCATGTATGCAAAACGCCGAAAACTGCATTTTTGCATACTGACGTTTTTTTAAATCTGCCGCCTTTTGCAGCAGAGAAACCCGGAAGTGACGTCATGGACGCTGCCTCCGGGTTGCATCATCGGAGACCCGATCGAAGCCACTTCCAACTTAGATCGGGACTCCATCCAGCCGGCGGACGCGCCGGCTGGGTGCTCGGGTCTCCCACTCATCCGGATAACGGTCGAGCGGCTCCCGAGCCGCATCGGTTGTTACCGACGGAAAGCCGACCGTTGGCTCTAAACCATGGTACTGGGATGGTGCCTCTAGCTAGAGGCATCATCCCGGTATAACCCCGCAAAGTTTGCCGACGTAGCCCTACGTCACTTTGCGGTAAGTGGTTAAATCAGTTGAACCTAAAACTTTTGATTTTTTTTTATTCAAATGTGGCAAAGTGAAGAAACAAAAGAAAAATATTCATCAAATGATTACAATGACTATTTAAATCATCTTTGGCTTAACAAAAACAGCATCATTTCGAAATGGTAAACTTTGTTTATACTGCAATTTGGGTATTGGAGTTTTATCAGAATCTCCGGATAACAAATAATTTGTCTGAATATTTATTCAGGATGAAATGAACCGCACATGTCTGCATCAAAAAACACCATCGTAATCTGGGCACTGCCCTAGAGAACATGTATCAAACCAAATGTAGCACCATCCCAGTTAGTGTAGATGAATGTAAATTTAGTTTATCTCCTCTGTAGTCAATGGAGCAGGGGATGATTGCTTTAGTCCGTTTTGTGCTTCATGGGCTGCAGATTTGATCGTTTCCCCCTGCATTCTAGAGAATTCTAGAATTACAGTGGGAGGAAGACTAGAGAGGGAGCCTGAATATTTATAAGGACCCATTCAATCCCTTGGGAGGGGTGTCCAGTAGGTGGCTGGAGAACCCATAAATAGTCTGGAGCAGAGTGTGTGTGTGGATATTGGGTCCAGTCCTGCCAGAGGAGCCCCCTGTCTAAGGGGCTCTGCCCCTCAAGGCAGGCTCCTGGTCAAGCTGTATGAAGGTCATCGAGGTCCCAGCTGTAGTCTAAGATCTGGAGAAGCTCACTGGAGGATACATGGTGAAGGCTGAGGTAAAAGTGTTCAGCTGTCCTGTGGAATCGTGGGTCTGTGTCTCCCTCACTAAAGAGCGTCCGATGGCAACTGATGTTCCTGTGGCATTGTGAGTACGGACCTATGTGCTGAGCCTTAGTGACTATGTGCAGTTCTCAGTTTTTCAAAAGCAAGTCCTAGGCCCTTTCCTAGCCAATAGAGAATGTTGTGGAAGCTCTCTGCCAAAATAGGAGGAGTGTCCTCAGTCAAACCAGTTCTTTTGGGGTATTGCATGTTTCCCTACCTCCCATCCAAGTTCAACCCAGCAATAAAATTACAAAAAGACACCACTAGCCTTTTTCTTAGAGCCAGTGATAACGAAGGAAATACTGTGTGCTTGGCTGTGTGAACACCAGCATTCAGGGAAAGGAACCAGGTAACACCATGTGCTACTTTGGGGTGTGCTACACAAAAATAAAATGTTTGGGGGGGCGTTTCCGGCTTTCACGGAAGATGACCGCTTAAACAAACTGCTCTGCACACAGCCAGCCCTAAAAACCAGCAATTCCTGTCTCTTCTAGACAGGGCACCCTCTAGCAACATGTCCCGCAAATGCAAAGACAGTACCCGGCCAGGGAGGATGGCAGACTTCCTCACACTTCCCCGCCGCTTCTCAAATCAAGATGGTGCTGGCGGTTCTCCTAGTTCCTCCCGTGACAGCCTGAGCATGAAGCAGCATAAACATAAGCATTTCTCAATGGAGATCTCCAGCCATCATAATAATGGCAGAGCTTCTCAGACTTCCTCCAGCCCAGTGAAAGCTAAGCTCAAACCACAAACTGTATTTCACACAGCCCTGGAGGTAAGTGACTCATCCCTGAACATTGAGGACACTAGGGAACTATAGGACTTCATAATGGAGTTCCCTACAGTAGGCCAGCCAGTGCTTGATAAGACACTAAAAGATATGCTGGTATCATTGAGAAGCACAATTCATGCTGACATTATGTCTCTGGCGCATCACTTTAAAACGTGAAGATACCAGGTATCCCCGAATCAATCAAGCAGTCTGACCTGATGTCATTCTTCATGGATGTGATGAAGGAGGCCCTACCTGAAATCCCACAAGAAGATCTGTTATTTGATCGCATACATAGACTTCCTAAGCTGAACCACATCCCCGCCCACTTACCCAGAGATACCATCGCTTGCATTCATTACTTTCATACTAAAGAAAAACTAATGGCTGTGTTCAGACAAATAGACCAACTTCCAGATCGTCTACAGTCACTCTCACTATTCACTGACTGTACGATCAGGGCCGCCATCAGGGGGGTACAGCCCATACACATGTATGGGGCCCGACCAACCTAAGGGGCCCGCAGGGGCCCGCCGCCCGCTCAGCTGTTTCTTCCTTTCAGTAATGAGGGGAGAACGTATCCCAATGGACAGACTGCTCCTCTCGCCTACAGCTTCCTGCTTTACCAGCAGGTGGGTGGGGCGCCGCTGGGTCATCACGTGACCAGTGACCAGTGGTAGCAAGCGCGGTACACTCAAACTGAGGCCAGAGGAGAGCAGAGCATCAGCGTGCAGGGCCGTCTTATCGAGCATAGAGGTAAGCTGCTGGCAGTGCTGGGGTGGCATGGTACACTGCACACTAACAGTAGTTTTATTAGCAGCGGTGTGCACCTGCTGCCTGCAGTATTTAGGTTCTCATCATGGTCAATTACTGGTCTGGGCAACTACCTGTCTCGGGAGTTTGTTGCTGTGCACTGTCTCTGTGCTGTACCGATCTTTTCACTCAATGTCTCATTTGCACAAAACCTGCGAGTATGGGAGTGCACAGCACAGTGTGATCAACACTGCCAGTCCAGTGACTCTGCTCCTCCTCTGATGATCCATCCTATCCCTGCTGTGCCTGCCCCAGTGGCCCCACCCATATTTCACCCCTTTCTCACAAACATGCACACACTGTGAAGGTGCTTGCTGTGTGTATGCAGGACAGATGCCAAAATAGAGTACACAGCCACTACAGCAGGGCCAACACAGTGTTAGATCCTGGCTGGATAATTGGTGAGTGTCTCTAACTCGCCCCCCCCCCCCGACAATTGCAGATGCACCCCCCCCCCCTCTGCTCTGTGTTTCTGATTGAGAGCTGTGGGTCAGTGGGTATATGTGGCCGCCGGCTCTGTTCACTATAGCGATTGCTGCTGGATGCACTTTTCTGCGGGTAATCATTAGCTGTGCAGAGAGCCACAAATAAGTGCAGCTGCCAGCGAGCTGTCATTATAGTGAACAGGGCTGGTGTTGAATGTAGCCTAATTTACACTATATACAGTGACACATGTTTTGGCTGCATTGCAACATCTGTCACATCAGGGACACTCAGGAAATGTATTGATTCCTATGTGTCCCATTCACACTGCAATGCAGCCTATGGCTGTGCTTCAGCATGCTGTAATAAAATGCAGACATGCTATGCCAAATCGCACAACAATGCAGCGCATCTTACTCCGGTAAATTGTTGTGAATGAAGTGTACAATTTATACACCTAAAATAAAGTTCATTAAAAAAAAGGGGAGCCATGTGATGCACTGCCTTTACCACAGCCGACAAAGCAGAGCTGCCAATGCTGTGAATCGTTCCAGTAGCTCTGCATTATGTGTGAATACAGCCTGAAAAAGGATGCCACTCCTCTGAAAAACAATCCACACATGGATTCCTTTTTAGAGGCATTTATCAGACAGTGAAGAAGTGATGTCACCTCCTCACCACTTGTTTTAACTCCCAAAATACTGCATCACCCCACCACAAGCATTGAACGCAGTTGCGAGGAAGTTGCAGCACAGACCTATCAAATCTAATAAACGAATAATCTAAGAGCAGATCTATTAAATCTGTCAACTTTTTATACTTTATTTTTGAGAGTAGGTGCAAAAATTGGGAGAGCTTGTATGGGCCCCAGTGCATTACTTTGCCCAGGGGCGCATAATGCTATTAGGATGGCCCTGGTAGCGTGTGCTCAGGGACAGGGCAGCATTGATCAGTCACTGGCTGATTCGGAGCTTAGTTGGTTGGTGACACCGTGGAGGTGAAGAGGAAAGGGGGGTCTGGCGTAGCTTTCGTGGACTGTGAATTGAGCTGAGGTGACATTTCTGCAGACTGGGATTATAAGGATACTGAGGGACTACATGTGTGGATGTGGGCTTGTGCTGCCAGCCTGCCTGTGACTGTCTCTTTGCTGGATGGGGATATCTCTTTGCTATATTGGGCCATCAGCAGTGTTGCACTTTGAATGACAATTGCGCAATCATGAAACCCTAAACCCAAACTTTTCTCATTTTTTTTCCCCACACAAATAGAGCTTTCTTTTGGTGGTGTTTAATCACCACTGGGGTTTTTCATTTTTTGCTAAATAAACTGAAAAAGTTTGAAAAAAAAAATGTTTTTTTCTTTGTTTCTGTTATAAAATTTTGCAAAGAAAAAATCTGTTTTCATACATTTAGGCCAAATTGTATACTACTACATTTCTTTCATGAAAATAACCTAAATCAGTGTATATTATGGGTTGATTTGGTGGGACGGAAAGTGGGCGAGCCCTGTGTAATGTTGGAGGTTAGGCCCGGGGGGAAGGGGAGGGGGGCCCAGGCCTACAGCTGTGTAAGGGGCCCCAAAATTTCTGATGGCTGCCCTGTGTACGATGTATGCACAACTGACATCTACACAGAAGAAATGCCTTTTAAATGACTGGTAAATAATAGCTCCCAGCTGCTTCATTCTTTCTGTAAACCAGAAAAACAATAAAATACCTGCGCTTGGAATAAAAAATGAAAAAATAAAAATATAAAGGCAGCCAGCACAATAGGTAAGATAACACACCATAAATTACATGTACAAAAGAGGGCAATGCCAATATTAATTATATGTGACACACTAATAGTCCATATAAAAAGTCCATGTAAAGAGGAAACGAGAGAATCCTCCACACACCGGTGAGTGACAGATAGATGGAATCGTATCGCCCACCACCATGTGAGTATAAGGTAATCTGCTTACCAGTGTTGACTCTCAGGTTATATAGAAGTCACCACCGGCGTGAAGGTGCAAGGAACAAGGATATTCCAATAATATCCATAAGCTGTCCATCTCAATCAATAGGGACAATATGGTAGTGTATGAAAAACCTTCTCACGTCTCATTGAATGCAGAATCACCATTAGGAGGGACTACAGACTTTCCTGAAGTGTCATACGGACAATGGGAGTCTGGATCTGCCCCTGATTTGTCAGGCAATCATAGACACAGGAACCTGCTTTATAAAGCTAAATTAGGGAGGAGGAGAGCAGCTCTCTGTGTCGTGTGAAGTGAGCAAGCAAAGAGCCCAAAGCCGACATCAATCACAGAGAGGAGAAGGAAGAGGGGCAGATCCAGACTTCCATTGTCGGTATGACACTTCAGGAAAGTCTGTAGTCCCTCCCAAAGGTGATTTTGCATTCAATGGAACATGAGAAGGTTTGTCATACACTACCATCTTATCCCTAAAAGCCCAAAAAATGCCCAATAAACGCCTGCAACAAAAACGCCCAGGTGTGTTGTTGCAGGCGTTTATTGGGCATTTTTTGGGCGTCTTTGGAGGCAGGCATAACATCTGAACTTCTGTATAGGGGTATATATAAACACACACATATTCTGTATGTATATATAAACATACACACATACAGGTGTGATAGGAGCTGAACCCCATCCCTGCGCTAATAAAAATTCTAAGAAAAATTATCTTTTTTTTGGTTCTGGACATGCTACAGAGCTGAATCTTCACAGGTACACTTTTTAGACCCCCCAGACACTAAATCCAAAGAAATCTCATTTTTTTTTTCCCAGTAATTTTTTCAATAATTGTCTCTCTATCAAAAATTACATTTTTTAAGAACTTTTTTTTGTGTGATTAATAGTCCCTGGGGCATGCCCCAGAACCCTATGCACTTTTTAGGGGCATTTATTGGGTTTTAGGGCTTCAAAATTGTGTTTTTTGATTACCGAAGTTTGGGTCCCATTGATTTCAATGGGGTTCTGGAATCCGGACCCGAACTTTCAGGAAGTTCGGGTGTTCTGGTCGAACCAAACTTTTCAAAAGTTCGATCATCCCTAATCGGGATGGACCACTTATGGCTATTATTGGAATATCCTTGTTCCGTGTACCTTCACGCTGGTGTTGACTTCTCTGAGAGTCAACACTCTCTGGGAAGCAGATTACCTTATACTCACGTGGTGCTGGGCGAGACAATTCCATCTATCTGTCCCTCATTGGTGTGTGGAGGATTCTCTCGTTTACTCTTTACATGGACTTTTTATACAAACTTTTAGTGTGTCACATATAATTAATATTGGCGCTGTCCTCTTTTGTACTGTCTGTAAACAAAGCTGCTGGGGTTTCCCTTTTATCTATACCAGATCCTTATCTTAGTTGAGGATCTTGTTGGATTCTTGTTCCATTCTAACAATAATAATTAAAAACCTTTTTGGATTCTAAAGCCAGCCATACATGGTTTGTAATTCATTTGGTTCAGGAGGGGACTGTCCGAGACTCAATCCAATAATCAACTTGGGTACAACCAGCCTGTCGGAAGTTTTACATTCGATTACTGCCGGTGGCTGTAGCCACCAGCAGTGGTGCAAGGAAAGAAAATTGAGTCATCTATGGGCTGCATAGGATCATTGGAATGGTTTTTTAACTATTTTTGGGATTTTTCCTGACCCCCCCCCCCCCCCATTGGGTGTCGCTGTGCCATATGAGAGTAGTCTCACCACATTTAGTCAGTTTGAATAATTTAACAGGTCACCTTTATTATTGGATATTAAAACAGGAGACCTAGAGCCTCTTACTCAAGTACTCCAATGTCAAGTAAGAAACGTTAACAGAGGTTTAAGGCATTCCTTTCTTTTTTGAAAGTGTATGAAGATTTTTTAATACCTTTCAAGGTGATCCGGAGGCCAAGTGAGAGCTGGGATTTCCTTGCAAAGTCCAGTTGATGTCTTTTAGCTAGTTTTGCTCTGTTTTCCATGGACTTTATCTAAATGCCATTTCTGCAGGTGTGACATTGTCAGGATCCGGACTGGTAGCAGGAGCGGTGCAGGGAGTGGATCCGCTGTGTCAGTGAGGGAATGGCGTGGACCGTACTGGAGGATCGGTTCTAACTAAGTAGTTACTGGTTTTCACCAGAGCCCGCCGCAAGGCGGGATGGTCTTGCTGCGGCGGTAACTACCAGGTCGTGTCCTCCGGTAGCGGCTCAACCTCACTGACTGCTGAGATAGGCGTAGTACAAAAGGGACAGGCAGAGGCGTAGTCAGACGTAGCAAAGGTCAGGGCAGGCAGCACAGGTTCAGAGGCGGTAATCGTTAGCAAAGGGTTCGGCAACAGGCAAGGGGTTACACAAATAACGCTTTCACTAGGGCATTAAGGCAACAAAGATCCGGCAAGGGCAGGAAGGGGCAGGTCACTTATATAGGAAACAGTAAGTGAGGTTAGGGCCAGGCACCAATTACTGGTGCACTGGCCCTTCAAATTTCAAACAGCCGGCGCGCGCGCGCCCTATGGTGCAGGGACACGCGCGCCGGGCACTACGTGATCGGGGAGCGGAGGAGAGAGCCGGAGCGGGCACAGATGAGTGGACCTGGGACGCGGGACCCGCGCGGGGACACCTCGCAGCGCGGACCACGTTCCCGACGGAGGCAGGGACCTAGTGTCCCCGGTCAGAGAGTCTGACCGGGGTACTCTGCAGGGATGAATGCCGCGAGCGCTCCGGTCCAGGAGCAGGGACTGGAGCGCTCAGCATTACAGTACCCCCCCCCCCCCCTTTGGTCTCCCCCTCTTTTTACCCAGGATCTCTCTTCAGGACCGCAGCCCTCCCAGTCCACCAAAAAATATCTTCTCCCCCTGACCAATTTAGAGGCCAATATCTCCTGAACGGAGAAGACATCCGAGGTACCGGATACAGGCGTGGGAGGAAGATTCTTGGGGAAAAAGCGATTAAAGACCGCAGGCTTGAGGAGGGAGACATGAAAACAGTTGGGAATTTTAAGGGAGGAAGGGAGATGGAGTTGGTAACACACAGGATTGATCCTCTTCTTGACCTTGTAGGGTCCCAAGTAACGAGGACCAAGCTTGTAACTAGGAACCCTGAAGCGGATGTACCTGGAGGAGAGCCAAACTCTGTCCCCAGGAACCAGGACAGGAGGAGGCCGACGTTTCTTGTCCGCTTGGATTTTCATGCGGGATGAGGCCTGTAAGAGGACAGGCGCCTCTCACACCAGATGGTAGAAAAGTCTTGCACCAGGTCATCCACTGCAGGTACACCGGAGGAGGAGGACAATGGCAGAGGAGGCAGAGGATGACGACCGTAAACCACGAAGAATGGAGACTTGTTGGTGGCGGAAGAGTCTTTGTGGTTATAGGAAAACTCCGCCCACGGGAGGAGGTCGACCCAATCGTCTTGACGGGAGGAAACGAAGTGGCGAAGGTAGTCGCCCAAGATTTGATTGACCCGCTCCACTTGTCCGCTGGTTTGGGGGTGATATGAAGAAGAGAAATCCAGCTTGATTTTAAGCCGTCCACAAAGAGCCCTCCAGAATTTGGACACAAACTGAACTCCTCTATCGGAGACAATATGTGAAGGCAGGTACGTGTAACCGGAAGATGTGTCGGAGGAAATGCTTGGCTAACTGAGGCGCGGATGGTAAGGCTGGCAACGGAATGAAGTGCGCCATCTTCGAAAAGCGATCTATGACGACCCAAATTATAATTTTCCCGTGAGATGGTATTAGGTCCGTGACGAAGTCCATCGCGATATTGGACCAAGGGGTCTCTGGTATGGGAAGTGGCTGGAGAAAGCCGGCGGGTCTTTGGCGAGGGGTTTTGTCTCTGGCACATACAGAGCAGGACTGCACAAATTCAGAGATGTCCTTCTCCAAGGATGGCCACCAATATCTCCTGGAGATAATTTGTACAGTCTTTCAGATGCCAGGATGTCCTGCGAGGAGAGAAGAATGTCCCCACTTAAGAACTTTTAGGCGAAGACGGGGAGAAACATAGGTTTTTCCGGGAGGGAGGTTACGCAAGTCTACAGGTGCCACGGTGACCAGACATTCCGGGGGCACAATGTGCTGTGGCTTGACTTCCTCTCCTGTGACATCAGAAGAACGAGAGAGGGCATCGGCCCTGAAGTTCTTGCTCGCTGGACGAAAGTGGATCCGGAAGTTAAATCTGGCAAAAAATAGAGACCAGCGAGCTTGGCGGGGATTTAGTCTCTGAGCAGACTGGAGGTATGATAAATTTTATGATCCGTGTAGATGTTCACAGGATGTACCGATCCTTCAAGTAAGTGCCGCCACTCCTCCAAGGCCAGCTTGATGGCGAGTAATTCTCTATCCCCAATAGAATAATTTCTTTCAGCGGGAGAGAAAGTCTTAGAGAAAAACCCGCAATTAACCGACTTGCCTCTCGGAGTCTTTTGCATGAGCAAAGCACCAGCACCAACGGAGGAGGCGTCTACTTCCAGGTAGAACGGCTTAGTAGGATCCGGTCTGGATAGAACTGGGGTGGTGGCAAAGGCATATTTAAGAGCGCTGAAGGCCTTCTCGGCCTGGGGAGGCCAAGATTTCGGGTTAGCCCCCTTCTTGGTTAGGGCTACAATTGGTGCCACAAGGGTGGAGTAATGCGGAATGAACTGTCTATAATAGTTCGCGAATCCGAGGAATCGCTGGATGGCCTTAAGGCCAGAGGGACGAGGCCAGTCCAGGATGGCAGACAGTTTGGCAGGATCCATTTGTAGTCCCTTGGCGGAAATGATGTAGCCCAGGAAGGGAAGACTGGTACGGTCGAACAAGCACTTTTCAAATTTAGCGTAGAGGCGGTTCTTCCTGAGACGGGAGAGTACTAAGCGGACATGAGCACGGTGTTGATCCAAGTTAGTAGAGAAGATGAGAATGTCATCCAAATAGACCATGACACAGGTATAGAGCAGGTCTCGGAAAATGTCATTTAATGAACTCCTGGAAGACCGCTGGAGCGTTACAGAGTCCGAAAGGCATGACTAAGTACTCAAAATGCCCGTCTCGGGTGTTAAAAGCCGTCTTCCACTCATCACCCTCTCGGATGCGAATAAGGTTATAAGCCCCTCTGAGATCCAACTTGGTGAAGTACTTGGCGCCTTGTAACCGGTCAAAGAGTTCCGTAATCAGGGGAAGAGGATAACGGTTCTTTACAGTAATGCTGTTGAGACCCCGAAAGTCTATGCAAGGCCTAAGGGTGCCATCCTTCTTAGCAACAAAGAAGAATCCTGCTCCGGCAGGAGAAGAGGATTTCCTGATAAACCCTCTCTGCAGGTTCTCCTGGATATACTCTGACATGGCTAGAGTTTCTGGAGGGGAGAGAGGATAGATTCTTCCCCTAGGTGGCATAGTGCCAGGTTGCAAGTCAATGGGGCAGTCATATGGCCTATGTGGAGGCAACACCTCCGCTTGTTTTCTGCAAAAAACGTCTGAAAAATCCGCATATGGTTCAGGCAGACCGGGAGGAGGAGAAATAACGGGTGCAGACTTGCCTCGTACCGGCTTGAGACATCTACCGAAACCAGCCGGACCCCAGCTTCGAACCTCTCCGGAGGTCCAATCCAGAACGGGACAATGGCGCTGGAGCCAGGGCAGACCCAAGAGGAGTTCTGAGGTGCAATGGGGTAACACAAAAATCTCCAATCGCTCGGAATGCAGGACTCCGATGTCCATCTGGAGGGGTTCTGTACGGAACTGCACCATGCTGTCGAGTCTCTCTCCATTAACTGTGGAGATGAAGATGGACTTCAGCAAACGAACCACAGGGATGTTGAACTTGTTCACCAAAGAGGCGTCAATGAAGTTACCGGCTGAACAGGAATCCAGAAAGGCAGAGGCAGCAAAGGAGATCTTGGCGGACACGGAAATCCGCACGGATACAGTAATGCATGGAAAGGAGGTGTTCACACCTAGCAACGCCTCTCCCACGTTGACTAGGTGCAGGCGTTTCGAGATACACCCAAAATTATTAAAAGAGCTTAGTGGTGAGCTGGCAAAACCATTAACAGATTTATTTAACCAATCATTAGTAACAGGAGTCGTCCCGGAAGATTGGAAATTGGCAAATGTCGTGCCCATTCACAAGAAAGGTAGTAGGGAGGAATCGAGCAACTATAGACCAGTGAGTCTGACATCAATAGTAGGCAAATTAATGGAAACCCTATTAAAGGATAGGATTGTGGAACATCTTAAATCCCATGGATTGCAAGATGAAAAACAACATGGGTTTACTTCAGGGAGATCATGTCAAACAAATCTTATAGATTTTTTTGACTGGGTGACTAAAATAATAGACGGTGGAGGTGCAGTAGACATTGCATATCTAGATTTTAGTAAGGCTTTTGACACTGTCCCACATAGAAGACTTATCAATAAACTGCAGTCATTGAGCATGGACTCCCATATTGTTGAGTGGATTAGGCAGTGGCTGAGTGACAGACAACAAAGGGTTGTAGTCAATGGAGAACATTCAGAACAAGGTCATGTTACCAGTGGGGTACCTCAGGGATCTGTACTGGGACCAATTTTGTTTAATATCTTCATAAGTGATATTGCAAAAGGCCTCGATGGTAAGGTTTGTCTTTTTGCTGATGACACAAAGATATGTAACAGGGTTGATGTTCCTGGAGGGAAACGCCAAATGGAAAAGGATTTAGGAAAACTAGAAGAATGGTCAGAACTCTGGCAACTGAAATTTAATGTGGATAAGTACAAGATAATGCACCTGGGGCGTAAAAACCCAAGGGCAGAATATAGAATATTTGACACAGTCCTGACCTCAGTATCTGAGGAAAGGAATTTAGGAGTAATTATTTCAGAAGACTTAAAGGTGGGAAGACAATGTAATAGAGCAGCACGAAATGCCAGCAGAATGCTTGGATGTATAGGGAGAGGTATAAGCAGTAGAAAGAGAGAAGTGCTTATGCCGCTGTACAGAACACTGGTGAGACCTCACTTGGAGTATTGTGCGCAGTACTGGAGGCCATATCTCCAGAAGGATATAGATACTCTAGAGAGAGTCCAGAGAAGAGCTACTAAACTAGTACATGGATTGCAGGAAAAAACTTACCAGGAAAGGTTAAAGGACCTTAACATGTATAGCTTGGAAGAAAGAAGAGACAGAGGGGATATGATAGAAACTTTTAAATACATAAAGGGAATCAACTCGGTAAAGGAGGAGAGCATATTTAAAAGAAGAAAAACTGCCACAAGAGGACACAGTTTTAAATTAGAGGGGCAAAGGTTTAAAAGTAATATGAGGAAGTATTACTTTAGTGAGAGAGTAGTGGATGCATGGAATAACCTTCCTGCAGAAGTGGTAGCTGCAAATACAGTGAAGGAGTTTAAGCATGCATGGGATAGGCATAAGGCTATCCTTCATACAAGATAGGGCCAGGGACTATTCATAGGATTCAGATATATTGGGCAGACTAGATGGGCCAAATGGTTCTTATCTGCCGACACATTCTATGTTTCTATGTTTCCCTGACGCGGTGGACGGAGAGGACAGTCCTTTAGAAAGTGCTCAGTACTGGCACAGTACAAACAGAGGTTCTCGTCTCTACGGCGGTTCCTTTCTTGCGTGGTCAGGCGAGACCGATCCACCTGCATGGCTTCCTCGGTGGGAGGCCCAGAAGAGGGTTGCGGTGAAAGCTGGAAGATAGGAGTCAGACGAGGAAAGTGTCTGGGACGAGCACTTCCCTTTTCCTGTAGCAGTTCCTCTTGTCGCTCAGTAAAACGCAGGTCAATCCTGGTGGCCAAATGGATGAGGTCACTCAGGTTGGTAGGGCCTTTTCGTGCGGCCAGGATGTCCTTTATAGCGCTGGACAAGCCTTTCCTAAAGGTAGCACAGAGCGCCTCGTTATTCCAGGAGAATTCCGAAGTAAGGGTGCGGAAACGGATAGCATAGTCTCCGACAGAGGAACTCCCCTGGGACAAGTTCAATAACGCAGTCTCTGCTGAGGCAGCCCGGGCTGGCTCCTCAAAGACACTCCGGAATTCCTGAAAGAAACTCTGGACACTTGCAATGGCAGGATCGTTGCGGTCCCAAAGCGGTGTAGCCCAGGCCAGGGCCTTCCCAGAAAGCAGGCTAATGACAAATGCCACCTTGGCTCGCTCCGAGGGGAACTGGTCAGCCGACATCTCCAGGTGAAGGGAGCATTGAGATAAGAATCCGCGGCACAACTTGGGATCACCGTCGTACTTGGCCGGCATGGACAGACGGACTCTAGAAGTGGCGGCGGCCACAGGCTGCGGTGGTGAAGCAGGTGCAGGTGGAGGAGGCGGCTGCTGCTGTGCTGGAAGAAGCTGCTGCAGTATGGCGGTCAACTGTGCCAGCTGTTGACCTTGCTGGGCGATCTGCTGCGACTGCTGGGCCACAACTGTAGTAAGGTCCGCGACACTAGGCAGAGGCACCTTAGCGGGATCCATGGCCGGATCTTACTGTCAGGATCCGGACTGGTAGCAGGAGCGGTGCAGGGAGTGGATCCGCTGTGTCAGTGAGGGAATGGCGTGGACCGTACCGGAGGATCGGTTCTAACTAAGTAGTTACTGGTTTTCACCAGAGCCCGCCGCAAGGCGGGATGGTCTTGCTGCGGCGGTAACTACCAGGTCGTGTCCTCCGGTAGCGGCTCAACCTCACTAACTCCTGAGATAGGTGTAGTACAAAAGGGACAGGCAGAGGCGTAGTCAGACGTAGCAAAGGTCAGGGCAGGCAGCACAGGTTCAGAGGCGGTAATCGTTAGCAAAGGGTTCGGCAACAGGCAAGGGGTTACACAAATAACGCTTTCACTAGGGCACTAAGGCAACAAAGATCCGGCAAGGGCACGAAGGGGCAGGTCACTTATATAGGAAACAGTAAGGGAGGTTTGGGCCAGGCACCAATTACTGGTGCACTGGCCCTTTAAATTTCAAATGGTGGAGGGACGCGCGCGCCGGGCACTATGTGAGCGGGGAGCGGAGGAGAGACCTGGAGCGGGCACAGATGAGTGGACCGCGTCCCAGACGGAGGCAGGGACTGAGTGTCCCCGGTCAGAGAGTCTGACTGGGGTACTCTGCAGGGACGAACGCCGTGAGAGCTCCGGTCCAGGAGCAGGGACCAGAGCGCTCAGCGTTACAGACATTTTCTTCCAGTAGGCATCTGGCCTTTACACCTAATCTACTCATTATACAGAAGCTACTAGATCTAGACATTGTAGACATTGTAGAATGACAGTGGTCTTAAAGAGAGAGCATGCAGGTGTTCACTCATCTAACCAAAAATAGAAACTAGTCTTTACGGCTATTGCATGGTATGGAAGCTTTAAAAACATGGCGGGTGTTTACTACAGTCTAAAGGTTAGCCTGCTGTCTTAACATCGCAGCTTTTTTTTTTTTTTTCTTGGTTTACTTGACCTTTAAATAAAAAGTGAACTGACAGAAATATTAAGGTGGCCATTTCTGAAAATGCTAGTTGCCCAAAGTTTTTTTTTTCTGCACTTGTTCTGAGTCACTGGTTTGGAACATGTATGCAGCAAAGGAAGTAAAAAAAAAAACATTATTCCTCGGCTTCTGAGTCAATAGACTTGATTCACTAAAGGCAAATAGACTGTGCACTTTGCAAGTATAGTTGCACTCATTTTCCTTAGTTTTTGTTAATGTGATGAATCTTCACTTTGTAAAGAATATCCTCTGAGGTACAAGGGAAATAAAATAAAAAACACAAATTTTCTTGCACATAATTACATGATTACTAAGCTATATCACTTACGTTACAGTTTCTTTCCTGGCATTTCTTTGGGATGGACTGTGGAGTGATGACCATCGTTTTCCTTGCTGACTGCCCAGTCTGTGTTAACATCTTATGCGCTTTTGGCCATTATAACCTTTGGCCTATCTTTTCTGGTAAGGGACGTGATGATCATTTCTAGCCATTGGTGGATCTCTTTACACCTGAGTCTGAAGCAGGGGTGGCCCGTCCATTGAGGGCGCAGGGGCGCCGTCCCCCCTATCCAAGCATCCGGCCCCCTAATCTACATGCAGGGTAGGGGGGGGCATGGATTCCAATAGGGGATTTTTTTTTTTTTTGAAGCACGTGATTAGAGCCAGAGGCTCTAATAGGCTTCAGAAAAGGGTGGGCTGGGGCGAGCCCACCCAGTTGTGTGACAATAGTGAGGGTTGTGAGACCCCGTTTTCTGATTGGCTGAAAAGAGAAGCGATCTTACTGGCCAGGGGCCAGGAAGAGGCAGAAGACACACAAGCGGCTGGAGGAGGACAGCGGCTCAGCCATCCAGCACTCCCTGGCACCCGACAGCAGGAAGGAGGTGAGGAGGTAAGGAGGCAGAGAGAGTGGGGGAGGAGTAATGTGTCGCCTAACTGACTGACCCGACCGACCTGGGGGGGGCACATTGGTTTCCCCCCCCCCCCCGAATTACCGCACACCAGCCGCCACTGGTTGGAAGAACATATGCTAATAACCGCCTTAAAGTGTTCCACCGTTCCACCCTAGAAACATTTTTTTAGATAAAGATACCCCCGGGACAGTCAGGGCTAGTGTATTTAAGCAACGATAGCCTCTGAACTGTCCCCTGTTTCACTTACCTTTTAGAATAAATACTTACCTTGAAAATATCTTGTCCAGCGCTGCCATCTCAGGTGTGGGCAGCTGAAGCCGGAACGTCCTCTTCGGTGTCCTCTTCGGTGACGTTGGAGTCCCAGAATGCCCTGCTCGTCACTTCCGGTGCAGGCGCGTCATCCCTGCACAGCTTCAGGACATGCCCAAAAGCTGTTAAGCAGGGAATGACGCTCCTGCACCGGAAGTGAAGAGCAGGGCCGGTGCAGGCGCATTGACTCCTGGGATCGATGACGCTCATCTCCCAGGAGTCAATGCAAGGAGGAAGTGACGGTGCGGGCCGTGGCCGCAGAGGTAGGAAGAGGAAAGAAGGTAATTATATTTTCATTAAAAAGAAGGTAAGTGAAACAAAAAAAAAATGTAAATTATACAATTCTTTTTCAGGTAAATTAAAGCAAGCGGATGGTGAAAACAAAATTTTCAGGGTGGAATTCCGCTATAAGGTCAGCCATTCCTATGCCTTCCAAGTGCAAAAAGGTCCGATTGTTGATTGAACCATTTATTTAAATTATGTTTGTATTTGACATTCCCCACCTCTTGAGCAGAAATGGGCAATAAAGTCTCCAACTACCCATACTTTGTTCTAAGATCACCCTGTAATCACTCCATACTTATGCATATACAATAAAAGTTTGTATACAAAATACTTTCATTAGGCAGTGGCTCAAGGGGACATTCATTCCAGTGGTTTGGGATTTTCCCTAATTTGCAGAACAGAAGAAAATCTAAACAAGGTGATGGACAGTGGGAACCACAGTGGGATCTGGAGGACACTAAGAGCGGCCCTACAGAGGTAATTGCAGTTCTGAATTTTCAACAAGAGCCAGTGAGTATAAAGCATAATAAGACTTTCAATATTTTCATTCAAATTCCCAGATACAGGTGCGCTTATTATACTGCAGACTACACAGATGACAACACATTTATTTTTTTTCTTCCCACGTATAAATTTGAAAGATTTGAGCCGATTTGTTACAGCTGTTAAAAGCGTCAAGAGAAATTTCACATCTAACGACGGCTAAAAGCAAGTGACAAATCTATTACCTAAGATATTCTCAACCGTTCAGAGCAGCAATTATACTGTGGAGGAAACAATGTGATAATGATTGCTTTGCAGTTGTTAACTGCAAACTACTTGGTAATTTCTGTACATATTCATAATGTTCTGTTATTGCCAACACGTGCATTAAAGTTATTCCCATGTGATTCTTACATTTTACATGTTTTCTGTCATATTCCCCTTATTGCGTTTCATATATACTGTAGATATGTCTTTGCGTGATTGTTTTAGGTCTGAAGTGATTTGACTTTGACTAGACGTTTAAGGGGGTTTTCTACTTTTTAGCTGAATGTAGAAATTACTTAGGCATGTCCCCAGTTTACCTGTATGTTACATTCTACTGACCCCTTCATTATGTATGCTCCATACTTCTGACCCCCGCACACTGTAAGTTACATACTACTGACCCCTGCACACTGTTTGTTATATTCTACTGATCCTTGCACCCTTTATGTTCCACACTTCAGGCCAGGGCCATCTTACCGAATGGGCACGCTGGGCAGTTGCCCGAGGGCCCCACTTGCTGGAAGGGCCCCATCTGCCCAGTGACCCAGCCAAGCATTAGTCCTGATTCCCGTGTGCATCCCGCTGCCAAACTTGGCAGGTGGCAAGCGCCTGTTGGCCCTGTGCTGCTCTGAGGCCACTTGGGCTGTGGAGGGGGAGCCCACAACTGCAGGAATGCCTGTCCGCCTCCACGGGAACAGGCACACACAGGACAGTTGAGTCTGACTCCTGTCTGTGCGTGTGTTCACTGGACCCAGCCGCCGAACTTTGAAGCTGTCATTAGCCTGGCACTGCTGTACCAATAAATATCGCCTTATAGATAATTGGCATGTTTATTCTCTTGGGTGATTGTGTAGGCGGGGCCCAAGTGCACTGCATTGGCTGGGGCTCTTTAATGCTCTTAAGATGGCACTGCTTCAGGCCCCTACACTCAGGGCTGCTGTTAGAAATCGCAGGGGCCCGTACAGACTACCTGGCAGGGCCCCCTCAAGAAAATATTAAAGATATATTTAGCTAAAATTACAACAAAATCACTATTATCAGACACAAATATAACATAAGTCACATAATGCCTGCTAAATAAAAAAAAAAAAAATATGTTAAATAAAAAAGAAGATGAGATGAGAAAAATATACAGGCTGGGCAGTTGGAGCTCAGTGATCAGAGAGACAGATGGAGAGAAACAAAGTTACAATTTACAAATAAACTCCTGAGCAGAGATAAGTGCTGGGAGGGGGGCCCACACAAGGGAGGGGGATTAGTGAGGGACAACTGTCTCTTTCTCAACAGATAAAAGCTGATAGCAGGGAGAGGGACAGATCAGATTCAGGTGCTGGAGGAAGATTTCTGTAATTGTTGTCCATCACTAATCCCCCTCTCTGTGTGGGCTCCCCTGTGTGCTAGGGCCCCCTACAAGAGGGCTGGTGGTCCCCCCTATCAGCGGCCCTGCTTACACTCTTTAGATTACATACCACTGACCCCTGCACTCTGTGCACAACATACTCCTGACACCTTCACTCTGCGTTACATACTCCTGACCCATTGCCTCTGTGCACAACATACTTCTTATCCCTGTACTATGCATGTGTCACGTACCTGGTCAGAAGCCGAAGTGCTTCCCTTGCGGCTGAGTGCAGGGAACCCCTGAAGGGTGTGATAGGGAGTGCTATGCCCAAAGAAGAAGGGGTTGCCAGCTGCGACAGGCTGAGTAATGAGATGTCTGCTGGATGGCGGCTGGATGAGCAAGATGCACTGCTGGGCAGGGGTCCTTCAGATGTACCAGATGAGATTTTTCAGAAGAGAGAGCCAGGAGCAGGGTCAGGAGCCAGACCAGTAGTCATGCACGGAATATCAACCAAGGTTAAGGCAGCAAACAAAAATCAGGAGTAAGCTGGGGCCATACACTTGTAATCAGGCAGCAGTGGAGTCCAGAAGAGCAAGCCAAGGTCATACACGGATCAGCAGGCAGGAGCTGAGTCAATAGAACAAGCCCAGGGTCAAAGCCAGGAATGACATATTAACAGAAAGCTGGGTTGGTAACAGGAAATCCAATTATAGCAGGAACAGGAACTCAGAAACACACGGGGGGGGGGGGGGGGTTGTGAGCTGAAGACCATCCAGGAACTAGTGGCTCATGCTGCTGACTTTCAATAGGCCAATAGGTACCAGAATCTGTCACACATTGCGTGCATATGTTGCACGCTGATCTTCACATCAGTTTGTGCCTGTGCGCGCATGTGCATTGGCAAATTCCTATGTACCATTCTGCGATTCCATTGGGCATTAGCAGATGTGCCAGTTCTTCTGCGAACTGTTCTCTGACAGCATGGTACTTACTACTGACCCTTGCACTCTATGCTATATTCTATCAACCCCTGTACTCTGTAATTTCCATACTTCTGACCCCTACACTCTGTGTAAGTTACAGGCTACGGACCCATGCGGACTATGTCTTATATACTCCAGACCCATTTTCAGTCATACCCCTGCACTCTGTCCACTATATACTCCTGAACCCTGCACTATGCATGTTACTTACTACTGACCCCTGCACTCTGTACGCTATATTCTATGAACCCCTATACTCTGTACTTTCCATACTTCTGACCCCTACACTCTGTGTAAGTTACATACTACAGACCCTTGTATGCTCTTGACCCTCTTTATGCTATATTCTACTGACACCTGTACTCTGTATTTTCCATACTTTTGACCGTACATTCTGTAAGTTACATACTACAGACCCTTGTATGCTCTTGATCCCTTCGCTCTACAGTACATACTCCTGAGCCCTGCGCTCTGTGTACTACATACTCCTGACTCTGACATTCAGCGTGTTAAATACTACTAACAACAAACAAAAACTTCCCAGCACACTTACCAGATTGCCTGCGAACAAGACATATTGTCATTGTCTAAGAATTCACGGTAAAGAAGAGGGATTAGTTGCACATATTTGCAAATATATATGGAAGCTGCAGTGCAGATGCCAAGGCTCCTCTGTGTACTGCAGTCCTAATCCTATATTTTTAAGAACCTCCAAGTAAATTGAGGGCAGGTTTGCATGGAGGGAGCCCATTGGACACATTGGATGCCCAGCAAGAACGCAATGGCAGCTGAAGAAATCCAATGTGTCCCCACAGTAAATCAGAGAACATACTACATACATGCTATCAACCCCTATACTCTTTATGTTACATTCTACTGACCCCATGCTCTGCTTATTACATACTCCTGACCGCTGTAAGAGTGTGTTGCATATTCGTGACCCCTGCCCTCTATACAATCTGTGCATTACATACTCCAGACACCTGCACTCCATGCATTACATACACCAAACACCTGCACTCCGCACATTACATACTCCTGGTCACTGCATACTGTATGCTGGACTGTACATTACTTATACCCCCTATACTCTGTATGTTATATACTTCTAGCCCCTGCAGTTTGTGCATTATTGTATGTGTAAATCCCAGCCCCCCAACAACTTTATATGCACTTTTCCAGTCCTTTCTGAAGACAGAGCTTTTATAGAGCAGAAATGTCACCCCCATCTGTGACAATAATCAGACCCAGCGATTGGTTGCTAAGCCTGAGCACAGCATTATGGGAAGAAGTCATATACTCCCTCATACCCAGAAGCACCGGGTATTTTTTAGCGCTGACCACATTGTGAGAAATAGGGGGTGCTGAAGAGGTGAGTAAAAATGTTTCTGGAGTGGACTTTTCACAGACACTGTGACTGTTCCCTGAATGATATAGGTGTCTGTAAAAATCTAAACCTTTAATTTGGTTGTTTTCCAGTAATTGAAATACTCAGAAATAGCTGATATTTTCTATCATATGACAAAGCTTCACTGTCCGGCCCAAAAAAAAGTCACCACCAAAAATCCGTCCAGTGTTGCATTCATTTTTCACCAAATGATGGGAGAGTCGGACCATTACTTCTCCAGCATATTCCAAAGCTTCTCAATGGGGTTAGGTTCTGGACTCTGTGGTGGCCAATCCATGTGTGACAATGATGTCTCATGCTCCCTGAACCACTCTTTCACAATTTGAGCCCGATGAATCCCGGCATTGTCATCTTGGAATATGCCCGTGCCATCAGGGAAGAAAAAATCCATTGATGGAATAACCTAGTCATTCAGTATATTCAGGTAGTCAGCTGACCTCATTCTTTGGGCACATGCAGTAATATCCAATAGGAAGTTACTGCATGCTTAGTTTAGTTAGTTGCTTGGTTAATTCCAGGTGGCGAGATTTTTATTTGGCCAGGCAGTGTATTTACACTATTAAACATCCTTCTGTCATTTATGTAGCCCAGCAAAAGACTTTCTCCTCATATGCTTTTGTAATGTAATGACACCGCAAAGATTAATGGGTGAACTTTGTGTGACATGGGCTGTGACAAGCTTTTAGTCCAAAAACAGAGCAATACATGAAAGCCGAGCACTATATGTATTCTGTGCATGGCCTATCACTGGGGACTTCCCAGCATTTTTTGCCTGATCATGTATTATAAGGATGGCCCTGCTGGCACGGTACATGTTTGGCATGCTGTGAGTAGCAGTCATTGGCATTGCACACACTGAGTTGTATTGTTGTACACTGCGATATGCTTGGCAGTGCAGTGCTTAGTCCTCACCTAAAAGGGAAAGAATAAGGGGTTTTGGTGAATGTATTTTTTTGAGTTTACATATTTATACACCAATCTTATGAATTTTTGTAATTAACCACTACATCACCAGGTTTTCCCCCTTAATGACCAGGCCATTTTTTGCGATACGGCACTGCTTTACATTAACTGACAATTGCGCGGTCGTACGACACTGTACCCAAATAAAATGTATGTCCTTTTTCCCACAAATAGAGCTTTCTTTTGGTGGTATTTGATCACCTCTGCAGTTTTTATTTTTTGCGCTATAAAAAACGAAAGACTGACAATTTAAAAAAAAATAAAAAACATTATTTTTTACTTACAAATGTAAAAAATCAAATTTCTTCATCAATTTATGCCAATATGTATTCTGCTACATATTTTTGGTAAAAAAAATTCCCAATAAGTGTATATTGATTGGTTTGCACCAATGTTATAGCATCTACAAACAATGCGATATTTTTAATTATTTTTTTATTATTTTTTTTTTCTAGTATTGGCAGCAATCAGCCACTTATAGTGGGACTGCGATATTGCAGTGGACAAATTGGACACCTAACTGACACTTTTGATACTTTTTTAGGACCTGTGACATTATACACAGGATTCAAGCCTTCTGTACTGACAGAATGACAATCTGCCTTGTCAGGGTCCTAAATGATAGGCGGGTCCCGGCAGACATTGGGACCGCGGGATCCGCTGATCAGCTCCCGCTGTGTAAAATCACAGCTGGAACATACAGCCGGCTGCACGCACTCGTGCCCAAAACCCAGAAGTGCAAAATCACGTATATACAGTATCTCACAAAAGTGAGTACACCCCTCACATTTTTGTAATTATGTTATTATATCTTTTCATGTGACAATACTGAAGAAATGACACTTTGCTACAATGTAAAGTAGTGAGTGTACAGCTTGTATAACAGTGTAAATTTGCTGTCCCCTCAAAATAATTCAACATACAGCTATTAACCGCTGACAACAAAAGTGAGTACACCCCTAACTGAAAATGTTCAAATTGGGCCCAAAGTGTCAATATTTTGTGTGGCCACCATTATTTTCCAGCACTGCCTTAACCCTCTTGGGCATGGAGTTCACCAGAGCTTCACAGGTTGCCACTGGAGTACTTTTCCACTCCTCCAAGCGACATCACAGAGCTGGTGGATGTTAGAGACCTTGCACTCTTCCACCTTCCGTTTGAGGATGTCCCACAGATGCTCAATAGGGTTTAGGTCTGGAGACATGCTTGGCCAGTCCATCACCTTTACCACCAGCTTAGCAAGAACATGGTCGTCTTGGAGGTCGTGTTTGGGGTCGCTATCATGTTGGAATAGTGCCCTGCAGCCCAGTCTCCGAAGGGAGGGGATCATGCTCTGCTTCAGTATGTCACAGTACATGTTGGCATTCATGGTTCCCTCAATGAACTGTAGCTACCCAGTGCTGGCAGCACTCATGCAGCCCCAAACCATGACAATCCCACCACCATGCTTGACTGTAGGTAAGACACACTTGTCTTTGTACTCCTCACCTGGTTGCCGCCACACACGATTGACACCATCTAAAACCAAATAAGTTTATCTTGGTTTAATCAGACCACAGGACTTGGTTCCAGTAATCTTGGTCCTTATTTGATAAAAGGTGATTAATCAGCGCTAACCAACAAAAAAACGGGGGAGGATTCTGCACACCCTGTAGCACCCATATCACTGTCCATGCCCGCACTGGCTGAGTGCCAGGTTATGTGAGTGGTTTTCTGTTTTATTTTACCCCAATAAAGTATAAAGTATTTATTTCACACATGTATCATACTATGACGGTGGAGAGAGGAGTGTGGGGAGGCGACCACCCCATCCCCTTCAGTGTGTCAGCTCCAAGGCACTTTTTAGTTATTCAAGCACCAGCACTTGGTCTTTTGATACGAACACAGCTTAGAAGATATCACCCATTTTTTATGGACTTCTGTGCACCTGTTTCTATTTCACACTAGTGGATGCATATGCGTGACTTTTTATTTGCACGGGCACTCATTGTGACAATAGTAATTTATTATAACCATTGTTTTATCCACTGATATAGTTTTTATCACCTGGAATATATATTTTTTTTATCACATTAATTAAGAGCACTTGCACTTTGATTGTGATACATTTTTATATGTATTTATTCATACACAGACATATATATTTTTGTTATTTGACACATTTTGTGTATATTGAATGTATTTATCCTTTGGTGCTACATAATTTATATATTTTTGAATCTTGGTCCT
Source organism: Pelophylax lessonae (assembly GCF_965119305.1). NCBI lineage: Eukaryota > Metazoa > Chordata > Amphibia > Anura > Ranidae > Pelophylax > Pelophylax lessonae. Next base: position 73,183,606 of record NC_138768.1, read on the forward strand.
TAGTCTGCTTGTCTTCAGGAAACTGCGGGCTTTCTTGTGCATCATCTTTAGAAGAGGCTTCCTTCTGGGACGACAGCCATGCAGACATTGTAGAAAAGTGTTATTTCTTCAGTGTTGTCACATGAAAAGATATAATAAAATATTTACATAAATGTGAGGTACTCACTTTTGTGAAATACTGTATAGGTGATTCTGCACAGTGCGGCCGCTCCCTTTAGCAGTAAATCTGCTATGGGGTGGTTGGCAAGTGGTTAATTATATCAAATTTAGATTTTCCAAATAAGGAATTATTCCTGTGGGCAGACTTACCATCAATTCGTCAGGATGGGGCTTGGCTATACTTGACATCACTGGTCATGCGGGGAAGGTTGCTGTCAGTAGCAGACTAAATAGCCAGTAGACAGCCACTTCTATGAAGAAGGACATTTTCAGGCAAGAAATGATGCATAGTGGGATTCAGATTGCCAGTTCTTTAACCACTTAAGCCCCGGAAGATTTTACCCCCTTCCTGACCAGGGCCTATTTTGCGATTCGGCACTGCGTGACTTTAACGGACAATTGCGCGGTCGTGCGACGCTGGACCCAAATGAAATTGACGTCCTTTTTTCCCACAAACAGAGCTTTTTTTTGGTGGTATTTGATCACCTGTGCGATTTTTTGATCATGCGCTATAAACAAAAAAAGAGCGACTATTTTGCAAAAATAACAATATTTTTCACATTTTTTTATATGAAATTCCCCCCCCAAAAAATGTGAAAATCAAAATTTTTTAACATTTTAGGCCGATTTTGTTTTCTGCTACATATGTTTGGTAAAATAAATTGCAAAAAGCGTATTTTGATTGGTTTGCGCAAAAGTTATTGCGTTTACTAACTAAGGGAAAGATTTTTGTCATTTTTATTGTTTTTTTTTTTAACGAGTAATGGCGGCGATCTGCGATTTTTTTTGCAGGACTGCGACATTGCGACGGACAGATCGGACCCTTGACTGACATTTTTTACACTTTCTGGGTACCAGTGACATTACTACAGTAATCAGTGCTATACACATGCACTGTTACTGTAAAAATGACACTGGAAGGGAAGGGGTTAACTTTATTGGAGAGGGAGGGGTTAAGTGTGTCCCTAGGGGCGTGATTCTAACTGTGATTGGATGTGGCTGTGTGTGTAACAGCAAAGATCAACGGTCCTACATAGCAGGACCGTATGATCTGTGCTTTTACACAAGGAAGAATGACAGGCGGCTTTGTTTACATCAGCCGTCTGCCTTTCTCCCTCTCCACCCGACGATCGGGAGTGACCGTCGGACCCGATGTGACGCGCGGGCTGCTTAGGGAACGAGCGAGGGCGGGAGCGCACCTCCGGCGGCGCGCGCTCGCCTTCTATTGGCTCCCAGGCTAGTGATGTACCGGTACGTCACTTTGCCTGGGAGGGGCTGACCGCCGCTGTATATATTGTCGGGCGGCGGTCGGCAAGTGGTTAAGCAATCTGACATTCAGGTCAATAGAAAGAGGTTCTTGTAACTCTTAGGCTAGGTTTAAATGTGCGTCTACTTGCTGTCTGTCAATGGCCTCTGAAAAATTATCGAAATGCAATTTGCTTTTAAGAGGTGATTGAAAGGCAGCAAGTGACGCCTCCTCACTGCCTGTTTTAACCCTATTTGCTCTGAACAAATGCACAACAACTGCGTTCAATGCATGTGGTTGCGGGGTGTTTGCCTGGCTTCCCCACTTGCTTGAATGGCTCGATTTGCCCTCCGCAGATCCCATCTGGTTGGATAATTTTTGCTGTTGGTGTGTAGCATCACTACTGCAGTATGTAAACACTACTGTTTGCTGCCATTGCAGCTTAAGGGGGGGACGGTTGGGGCTGCTTTGAACGCATCCCAACTGTGCGTATTTAGCATTCCCCCAACTGCTAGTCCAAATGAGGCCCTAAATCCAGTGGTCCTCAAACTTTTTCTGTCATTCTCCCCCCGGTGTAAGCAGTTGAATTTTTATTAACCTCCCACCCCATCTATACGCATTATACATACATTAAAAAGTTTGCTAGAATTTTCCAGAAAAAGATGCATCTGCCTAGACCAGTGCTTGTCAACTTATGAACTAAAAGGGGCCTCAGATGTGGCCCCTGGCATCAACAAATGGCCACACATAATGCTCAATATTTGTAATTATTGAGAGGACTGTCAAAAACTTTAGACCTAATAAAGGAAATGAGGGTCAGAGAGTGTGGACAGTCTACATTTTTGGCTGGGAACATTCTACAGAAGACAATATGAAACTGGGAACATGTTACATGAGGCTAGTAGAGACCAATGCTATTACCCGAACCAATGTTGCCACTACAGACTGCTGAGGTCTGAGGGCTGCTTTTAAAAATCATGGGGCCCCATACAGACTACCTGACAGACCCCCCCCCCCCAGAATAAAGTGACTGAGGACATAGATGTATCAGTCATTTTCTATACAGCCTCAGCTGCACAGATGAATGGATAGGTAGGAAGTGTTTTGAGGCTTCCTGCTCATTCACAAAGTGAAGCATAGTAAACACAATGTACTATGCTTCAGTGATGAATGGACACAGGAGTGATTGGATCCGATCACTCACTGTGTTCATTCACGAAGGAAGAGGCCAGTAAATGACACCGTCCTTTGTGCCTGCAGCAGTTGCCACAGGAGAGGAGAGAAGTGGGCAGTGCTGTGGGGGGCACACATGGGGGCCCAGAGAGCAGAAGGAAGGTCGCATGTGCTAGAACCAATCCCCATGCAGTGCAGCCGGAGGGAGGGACAGGAGGAGAAGCTGGTATCGCTGCAGTGGGAGACCGAAGAGGATCAGTGTCTGCAATAACAAAGTACAGCTGGCTCAGCAGGTGCCTTTTGAATTGATGGGGCCCGAGTGCAGTACAGGAGTGCTGGCTGTACTGCCTTGTCAGCAGCCCTGCCACACATCATACACCAAAGGGCTCTTGGGCCACAGGTTGGGAACCAGTGGCCTAGACAGACACCTTACTAAGAATCATTTAAATTCTTCTTGACCCCAGCCTGAAGATCATAATCTCTTAGGTTGGGTACACACTCTTCAAATTTTGGCGAGTTCCTTAGGTCCCATTGGCCACTTTCCTCCCAACATCCTTTCACTTAAAATTTGTTGGTTGAACACCAACTGCATACAATCAGATGCTGTGGCTATTGAGGTATTCTGACAGATGCCAGCTGCAGCTGTCCGAATATAATAGCCACAGAGGGGGATTACCTATCAACTGTATACTGTATATTATCAGATCATTTATGTGTGTGCACAAAAAGCTGCCCATACACTAGTATCATTTTGTTCAGAATTGTTTGCTGTAACAACATCCACTGGATTTTCTATTCATTAGTGAGGTCAAATTGACATTCATTTTCATTGACAAGAAAATTCGAAAGAGCAGTATGGAAAATATTTCATGAATGAATGAATTTATAATAGGAAATGTGATTTTCATTCAGTAAAGTCCATTCATTTCAAAATGTAATGGTATAAGCAAACAAAATTTTGAAGTACTGAAACCAGCTTTACTCTTTGTCTCCTTGACACCATATTTAGAATTTCAGATATTGCTCTGAAATGGTTCAAGTCTTATCTTACTGATTGCAACTAATTTGTCTCTTTTGGTGGATTCCAGTCTGAAATTGGTCCAGTTAAAGTGGTAGTTAACACTTGTACTTGGACACTTGTACCTAAAGGTAAACTTATAATAAAGCTTACCTGTAGGTATAAGGAATATCTCCTAAACATGCACCGCTCAGGAAATATCCAGGGTCTCTGCAGCCGGTGATGTCACTGGCGCATGCGCTCTGAAGGCACAGCATACGCAAGATGTTGTTTCAGAGCTTTTTCCTGCAGACATGCACAGGAGTGACTTCATCGTGGCTTGGCCATTCAAACCGCCAGAGAACCTGGCAGGAAGACCGGGTGAAGATGGAAGCCTTAACAGCAGTGAGCATGCTGCTGGAGGGCTTCGTTTTTAGGTAAGTCTTCCATAATGTGCTAATATGCAATGCGTACTGGCAACCTATGGCATTGTCCTGCGGGGGGGGGGGGATTTTTATTTTTTTTCGGCATCCTTTACTATCGCTTTAAGTTCACCGTCCTTCAGGATCATGGGTCCCTTACCTTTTAGCATTTACGTGTTTCCACTTGGAAAGTAGTTAAAGTCAGTTGGCTTCAATTATCACTTCTATGCTGATGATACTCAGACATACATCCATATTAAACCAGATTCTAATTTGGCTGTTTTTTTCCAATTCAACTCAGTTTGTGACATAAAAACATAGATGACTCAAAATGTCTTTCAAATACATTGTGACAAAACTAAAGTTATGCTTATTGACACCCCATCAGCTTTGTAAAGCCATTCCTTACTGGAGTCTTAAAGGTTCCAGTTTTAAAAATGTTAAAGTTTTTCAAAAACACTAATCTTGGCATTTTAAATGCTTTCAAGTGCAGGGTTTGGGGTCTTATAAACCCAAGATCCCTTCATAAAGAGTGCCCGTCCCTGCCAATTACTGTCACAAGCATGGTCTTCAAGTGGTTAAGGCCTGAGAGGACAAAAATTACCCTCTACTGTATCCCAACAATCACCCAACTGTAGGAAGTACAAGATGGGGCCCACAAGTCAACTAAACTGGAGCCTTTCCTCTGCAGTGTCCCCTAGTGGCAGGGATGCATGTTTCTCTTGTTTTAAAACTGCATTGAGAAGTATAGTGTTACTGTTTAACTGTATTCCAGGATTTGCTTGTCTTCAGCTGAGAGAACTTGCAATTAGAGATGTCCTGAACTATTCACCGGGGAACAGTTCCCGGCGAACATCGCTTGTTCGCGTTCGCCTCGGCGGGCGAACATATGTGATGTTCGGTCCGCCCCTATACGTCATCATTGAGCAAACTTTGACCCTGTACCTCACAGTCAGCAGACACATTCCAGCCAATAAGCATACCCTCCCTCCCAGACCCTACCACCTCCTATAAAAAAGCAAGGACAGCATCCATCTTAGATTCATTCTGAAGCTGCAGAGTTAGTTAGAGCAGGGAGAGTGCTGCTGCTGCTGCTGCTGCTGCTGCTGCTGACTTAATAGGGAAATCATTAGCTAGGCCAGTGTTCTGTGTCCACTCCTGCTGTAAGGACAGCATCCTGACAGCACCCCAAAAAGCCCTTTTTAAGGCTGGTATATCAGTCTGCTTTTATTTATTTTTTTCTATATACAGTATATACAGACTGTACTGTGTGCAAACCACTCATATCGGGTGGCACAGTACCTTGCAGATAAAAAAGTTATTTAATTTTTACCCTTTAATATAATTTCAGTTGCCTGCCTATGAGTGTCAGGTCCACAGACTGTACTGTGCCCACTGCCCACCACTCATATAGGGTGGCACAGCACCTTGCAGATAAAAAATTAATTAAATTTTTCCTCTGTAATATAATTGCAGTTGCCTGCCTATGAGTGTCAGGTCCACAGACTGTACTGTGCCCACTGCCCACCACTCATTTAGGGTGGCACAGCACCTTGCAGATAAAAAAGTCATTTCCTTTTTCTCTGTAATATAATTGCAGTTGCCTGCCTGTAAGTGTCAGGCCCACAGACCGTACTGTGCCCACTGCCCACCACTAATATAGGGTGGCACAGCACCTTGCAGATAAAAAATTCATTAAATTTTTCCTCTGTAATAGAAATGCAGTTGCCTGCCAGTGAGTGTCAGGTCCACAGACTGTATTGTGCCCACTTCCCACTGCCCACCACTCATATAGGGTGGCACAGAACCTTGCAGATAAATTCATTTAATTTTTCCTCTGTAATATAATTGCAGTTTCCTGCCAGTAAGTGTCAGGTCCACAGACTATACTGTGCCCACTGCCCACCACTCATATAGGGTGGCACAGCACCTTGCAGATAAAACATTCATTTAATTTTTCCTCTGTAATATAATTGCAGTTGCCTGCCTATGAGTGTCAGGTCCACAGACTGTACTGTGCCCACTGCCAGTGCCCACCACTCATAAAGGGTGGCACAGCACCTTGCAGATAAAACATTAATTTCATGTTTCCTCTGTAATATAATTGCAGTTGCCTGCCTATGAGTGTCAGGTCCACAGACTGCACTGTGCCCACTGCCAGTGCCCACCACTCATAAAGGGTGGCACAGCACCTTGCAGATAAAACATTAATTTCATGTTTCCTCTGTAATATAATTGCAGTTGCCTGCCTATGAGTGTCAGGTCCACAGACTGTACTGTGCCCACCATTCATATTGGGTGGCACAGCACCTTGCAGATAAAAAATTCATTTAATTTTTCCTCTGTAATATAATTGCAGTTGCCTGCCTATGAGTGTCAGGTCCACAGACTGCACTGTGCCCACTGCCCACCACTCATTTAGGGTGGCACAGCACCTTGCAGATAAAAAAGTAATTTCATTTTTTCTCTGTAATATAATTGCAGATGCCTGCCAGTGAGTGTCAGGTCCACAGACTGTACTGTGCCCACTGCCCACCACTCATATAGGGTGGCAAAGCACCTTGCAGATAAACAATTAATAAAAAATAAAATTCATCCAAAAAACAGGAACTGGCTTTTTCATTCGAATTTCAGTAGCGCAGGGATGGTGATAACCTCTTACCAAATAAATAGGATGATAACATATACCAAAATATATGAATCAGATGTGATAAATATAAGCATAAAATCATAAATACATAAAAGCATGAAATCACCTCAATAGGAGTCCATAAAGTCCATAGGTATAAAGTGCATAGAGCAATGAAAGTGCAAACATGAAGGATCACAGGTGCGACTTATGGGGACCACCCTTGCTTGCCACCACCACACAGTGCCGGGAGAAGTATCTGAAATTCAGACTCACTAGTGCACTATAAATTTACCAGGAAATCTTCCAAAGGAGTCTTTGCAGCACAAATCAGAGATCTGGAGGAAACCTGATTTTACTATATGCTGTTGTTGCCCAGTCCATGAGAGTGGTTAGGCATAGGCGTCTGGTGAGTCTGAATTTCAGATACTTCTCCCAGCACTGTGTGGTGGTGGCAAGCAAGGGTGGTCCCCATAAGTCGCACCTGTGATCCTTCATGTTTGCACTTTCATTGCTCTATGCACTTTATACCTATGGACTTTATGGACTCCTATTGATGTGATTTCATGCTTTTATGTATTTATGATTTTATGCTTATATTTATCACATCTGATTCATATATTTTGGTATATGTTATCATCCTATTTATTTGGTAAGAGGTTATCACCATCCCTGCGCTACTGAAATTCTAATGAAAAAGCCAGTTCCTGTTTTTTCTAGATGAATTTTATTTTTTATTATATTTACTCATTTAAGTAGCAGCAATTTGTGTTATTTGTGTTATTCTGTCAGGTTTGTCTTACCTGTATTTCCTAAAGCGCAGTGGATTACAACATTGTCTATTAATTTAGTACAAGTAGTGATATTTATATATTTAATTTTTCCTCTGTAATATAATTGCAGTTGCCTGCCAGTGAGTGTCAGGCCCACAGACTGTACTGTGCCCACTGCCCACCACTCATATAGGGTGGCACAGCACCTTGCAGATAAAAAAGTAATTACATTTTTCCTCTGTAATATAATTGCAGTTGCCTGCCAGTGAGTGTCAGGCCCCCAGACTGTACTGTGCCCACTGCAAATGGACTGTTTGCGATTGTTTGCGGTGCCTTAAACGGGGAGTTTGGTCTGTCAGAGTTTGGTCTGTCACTGTGAAGCGGGCGTAACCCTTACACTACCTGATCAATACAACATCATACCTGATCGTATACACACACTGGATGTTTTAAAGCACGTTATTCCAAACAATTTAGGAATGTTAGGTGATTTATGCCCTTTATGGATTAAAACCCAACTCTGCGTCAACTACGTAATTTTCCATGGGAGTTTTGCCATGGATCCCCCTCCAGCATGCCACAGTCCAGGTGTTTGTCCCCTTGAAACAACTCTTCCATCACTATTGTGGCCAGAAAGAGTCCCTGTGGGTTTTAAAATTCGCCTGCCTATTGAAGTCTATGGCGGTTCGCATGGTTCGCCCGGTTCGCCCGTTCGCGAACATTTGCGGAAGTTCACGTTCGCCGTTCACGAACATAAAATTTTATGTTCGCGATATCTCTACTTGTAATCTTTCATCAAGGTCTTCATATTATATAGTTTGAATACCACGTCATAAATATGTTGCTTATCATTGTAAAAGAACATATTCCACATCTCTTTTTCTTTCCAACTTTAGTTTTTTAACCAATTTTCCCATTTGTTTTTTGGGCCCTCCCATCTCTATGGCCACACATAAAAAAACACTAACAATCAGGATAAATGATGAGCAGAAAAAGTTGGACAGATCACAAGTTAATGATCACTAATATAAATCATTTTCCAATTTAAGTAATAAAACTTCATTTTTTGTAATATTTTTTATTATGAAAGTAAAAGAGGACAGCATAACATTAGTGCGATATTCAACACTTTTTTTTTTTATAAACAAACACATTAATATCTGGTATGATTAATGTAGTAACAATTCTTGATGAATTCTCAAGGTGCTCATCAGATATTTTGGTTTTGGGGGGGCGTGGCTGCCAGCGCGAGAGATGGCTGCCTTGTGAGTCAGCTCCGCGAGCCACCTGGGACACGAGCCGCAACGAGGGCACTTACCGACCGCATAACTAGCGGTACCACTGCCTAATCGCCCGCTGACCACGTCGAGATGACCCGCAGGAAGAAGGACGCCGGACAGCTTAATAAACTGTCCGGTTTCTTCATCTCACAGGCGCATGGACTCCGCCAAGATGGCGCCGGTGGGAAAGGACAGGCACGGAGCTCCAAGCAGGGAGACGAACCGCTCACCAAACTGTCTCTACTCCCGCCTCCGCATCCTCAGTGCAGGATTATTGGGACCCCTGACAGCGGTCAGTCCTCGGGGTCTCCCTCACCACCCCCAGATATTTTGGTTTTAATTGTGCCTTTTGTGTGCTTCATCCTTGAAAATAGTTGCTGAAAAATATAGCTGATGACATGACTAAGGCGTGATTGTGAACAGTGGGATATTCTTCTTTGGGAAGATATTTATTAGGCCCCTTTCAGAAAAAGTGGATCTGTCCAAGTGGATTTGCCTGCTCAGTGGGAGATCTTTCCATTGATCCCCACTGAGCAGGCGGATGACAGGTCCTTGTCTGCTTCGCTATGCAGAGCAGACACGGACACAGCCCACTCTCCTCTATGAGGCCGTCATGCAGTCTGTTTCCATCTGATTGTCAACCAATCTGATCCACCGGATGGATGACGAACGTATCGCTAAAGTCTGTTTCTTGTGGGTTTTAATGAGTCAGATGCCTGCTGACATCTTCCACCCCATAGAGAACAATGGGTTGTCCCATCGGACAGGCAGACTGTATCAGTCTGCTCATGTAAAAGGGGCCTAAAAGTCCAGTAAAGAGATGCTGTAAAATTTTTCTTCAGCCCACCGTACATTTACTGCGGCAGGGCGGCCGCACCATGCCAGATCATGCACCTAGTACCTGATCTGACACCTCAGAATCTGGGGCACGCTCATGCACCCCCGGCAACCCACTACTGCTGTGAATGTACACAGCGGGGCTCAGTGGCGGGTACCGCAGACTCGATGTCCGCTGGCGCCCACTGATTACACAGTACAGAGGCACAACAATAATCTGCCTATGTAAACAAAGCAGATTGTTGTTCTGTCAGAGGGGAAGGTATTGATCCTGTGTTTCTGCTATGCAGGAACTCAGATCTTTGCCTTCCTCTAGTCAAAGCACCTCCCCCACAGTGGGTAACCACAATCTAGGCATACATTTAACCCTTTGATTGCCCCTGATGGTGACCCCTTCCCTGCCAGTGTCATTAGGTCAGTGACAGTGCATATTTTTTTAGCACTTATCACTGTATTAGTGTCACTTGTCCCCAAAAAGTGTCACTTAGGTGTCTGATTTGTCCACCGCAATGTCGCAGTCTCGCTCTAAGTCGCTGATTGCTCCCATCACTAGTAAAAAAAGTATCCCATAGTTTGTAGATGCTATAACTTTTGCACAAACCAATCAATATATTCTTGTTGGGATTTTTATTTATTTTTTTACTAAAAATATGTAGCAGAATACATTTTGGCCTAAATTGATGAAGTTTGATTAGACTTTTTACATTTTTTTATTGGGTATGTCTTATAGCAGAGAGTAAAATATATATATATATATATATATATATATATATATTTTTTTTTTTGTAAATTGTCGGTCTTTTTTTGTTTATAGCGCAAAAAATAAAAACTGCAGAGCTCATCAAATACCACCAAAAGATTTGTGGGGAAAAAAAGACAAAAATATACAGTGTCAAACGACAGCGCCGTATTGCAAAAAATGGCCTGGTCATGAAGAGGGGTTAAGCTTCAGGAGATGATGTGGATGTCTTGGGCCATATGCAGTTTGAGGGCCACAGGTTGGACACCCCTGAGCTATACCATGACATAGATAATGAAAATCTTCACAAACGCAGTAAACTCACTTTATTGTGAGTTTCTTTATCAGGCATGAGCAAGATTTTTTGAGTTTTCATTTTTAAAAATCTTAATTTTTTTTTCAAATTTTCTCCATTTTGCAGAGATGATTTATAGTCAAGTAAAGAAAATCAAGATGGATTTTAAGCATGCAACAGGCTTTAAATGCCTTCTAAATGTTACAGAAGCTCCTTTTTATTACCATAGACCTGTCATTGTGCCAAAAGGCCTTTTATTAGCCGCATTATTATTCCTTTACTTTTTTCATAGAAGGAAAAAAAAACAGACAGTGAAAAAGTAAAATAGGAAATCGAAAGTAACAGTACACAAAAAATTCTGAAAATAAATAAAACATTTTTAAAAAATAGAGAACGCTGTACACCCCCCCCTCCGCTACAAAAAAAAAAAAAAAAAAAAACACACACATGAACACACTACAAATAAAGTAAAAATAAACTAAGTGACTATAGGAGATATACTGTAGATGATTTTGCTACAAAATCAGTTTAGCTGAAATCAGTCCACTCATCCATAGTTTTCACTGTGACCTTTGCTTGCAGAAGTCATCAGTACCCTACAGCAGATGCTAAGACTACTACAACCTAGGCCTCATGCAGCTTTTTTGGCCTAGAAATAGCAGAAGATACTTTACGGCTGTATGCAACTAAGGAAAATGACTGACTTGGAATCATAGACTTTGCAGTTACCCATCAATTTCATTATACAGTAAAAATGTCATGTGGAATGTCAAATGGAAAAGTACCATATCTGTGAAAAGTGGAAATTCATCACCATTTTAATGCGCTATTTTACATAAATTGCATCCTGTAACTCCTATTGGGATCCTTTGCATATATGCTCTATATACCATATCACCCTCCTATCTCCATTTTCATTTCATCAGCAGTTCTATACAATTTAAGATTAGAGTGCTGTCATCTATACTTATCATTTCATACTATGTAGACAGGCTCACATGAATACATTCATAATCTTGTCAATGGGGAAGTAATGAAAACTTGCTGGTATTTATCACTAAACTGCTGAAGATAAAAATTGCACAGTTAATGTGTTTTTAAATCATGTTTTGAGAGGTCACAAACCAAAGTACTATGCAACATAAATAAATTATTTATTCACCTTTTCAAAAAGAGGTCTCCATTTTGTTAAAAAAATAAATTACATAGATTTTTGTTGTAAAGGATCAGCCTTAAACATTTGCCATGTACTGGTTGTTTTTCAGCACTGCAGCACAGGTTTTAGGTGCACACCTGGCTTTTCTAGTGGAGTTAACAGCAAAGCCATAGCTTCAAGCTTGCACCCGATCTCCAGGCCTGAACATTTTAGCTTCATAGTGCCTTCTTATTTTTGCTCATACTTTTTATGTTCTTTGAACAATTTGAATACTATGACACATTCTTTTTTAGGAAATATTGCTTATATTTGCTGTTTTATTGAAGTTTAATAGATATACAGCAGTCATTTTGCATGCCTAGGATATACAGTATCTCACAAAAGTGAGTACACCCCTCCAGTGGCGTACCTACGGGGGGGGGCGGGGGGGCGGGCCGCCCCGGGTGCCACGCACTGGGGGGGTGTCAGGCTGCTCAGAATATCAGTCAGTGTGAAGGAGCTGCAGTTTCTAAAGTCCGCGCTGCTCGCGGGGGCGGCGGCCGGCGGGAAGAAGGTGAGCACTGAGCAGCCTCCTCCTGTGTGTCTGTGTGACTGTCTGGACTGGAGAGGAGATGGGACAGCTGGATATAGAGGGATTCATCTTTCCATATTTCTCCTGCTGCCGTTGAATGGCCGATTCTCCTCTCCCTCCTGCAGTCAGTTAGCGGCAGCAGAAGGAATATGTAAAGATCAAATCATCTATATGCAGCTGTCGCATCCTCTCTCCTATACAACTTGCTGGCCCCCTAGTGCTCTCCAGCCCCCCCTCCCCTTGCTCTTAACACCCCCCTGCTCTAAACACCCCCCTGCTCTAAACACCCCCCCTGCTCTTAACACCCCCCCTTGCTCTTAACACCCCCCTGCTCTAAACACCCCCCCTGCTCTAAACACCCCCCCTGCTCTAAACACCCCCCTGCTCTTAACACCCCCCCTGCTCTTAACACCCCCCCTTGCTCTTAACACCCCCTTCTCTTAACACCCCCCCTGTTCTAAACACCCCCCCTGCTCTAAACACCCCCCTGCTCTAAACACCCCCCCTGCTCTAAACACCCCCCTGCTCTTAACACCCCCCTGCTCTTAACACCCCCTTCTCTTAACACCCCCTGCTCTTAACACCCCCCCTGTTCTAAACACCCCCCCTGCTCTAAACACCCCCCCTGCTCTAAACACCCCCCTGCTCTTAACACCCCCCCCCTGCTCTTAACACCCCCTTCTCTTAACACCCCCTGCTCTTAACACCCCCCCTGTTCTAAACACCCCCCCCCCCTGCTCTAAACACCCCCCTGCTCTTAACACCCCCCTGCTCTTAACACCCCCCTGCTCTTAACACCCCCCCCCCTGCTCTTAACACCCCCCCTGCTCTTAACACCCCCCCTGCTCTTAACACCCCCCCTGCTCTAAACACCCCCCTGCTCTTAACACCCCCCCCTGCTCTTAACACCCCCCCTGCTCTTAACACCCCCTTCTCTTAACACCCCCCCTGCTCTTAACACCCCCCTTCTCTTAACACCCCCTGCTCTAAACACCCCCCTGCTCTAAACACCCCCCTGCTCTAAACACCCCCTTGCTCTTAACACCCCCCTTGCTCTTAACACCCCCCTTGCTCTTAACACCCCCCTTGCTCTTAACACCCCCCTTGCTCTTAACCCCTCAGTGCTCTTAACCCCTCAGTGCTCTTGCCCCCCAGCGCTCCTTAGCCCCCCAGTGCTCTTCAGCTCCCCGCAGTGCTTTTCATCTCCCCCCTATGCTCTCTGGCTCCCCCAGTGCTCTCCACCCCCCTGTGCTCCCTGCCTCCCCCCTCAGTGAGTTCCACCCCTGCGCCTTCCAACCCCCCTACAATGCTTTTCAAACCCCTCTTAATTCTCTCCAGTCCCCCCCCCCCCCGCGCCCTTCAGCTCCTCCAGTGCTCTCTGCTTGCCCTGTGCTCTCCGGCCCCCCTAATGCTCTTCTCAGTCTTTGACCATCTCTTGGATCATGTCCTCAGTCTCTGACTATCTCTTGGATCATGTCCTCAGTCTCTGACCATCTCTTGGATCATGTCCTCAGTCTCTGACCATCTCTTGGATCATGTCCTCAGTCTCTGACCATCTCTTGGATCATGTCCTCAGTCTCTGACCATCTCTTGGATCATGTCCTCAGTCTCTGACCAACCATCTCTTGGATCATGTCCACAGTCTCTGATCATCTCCTGTATCATGTCCTCAGTCTCTGACCATCTCCTGTGTGTTTTCTGCAGTCTCTGACCATCTCTAGTATCCCGTCCGTAGTCTCTGACCATCTCTTGTATCATATCCTCAGTATCAGATTTCTCTTGTATTAGGTCCGTAGTCTCTGACCATCTCTTGTATCATGTCCTCAGTCTCTGACCATCTCTTGTATCATGTCCTCAGTCTCTGACCATCTCTTGTATCATGTCCTCAGTCTCTGACCATCTCTTGTATCATGTCTGCAGTCTCTGACCATCTCTTGTATCATGTCCTCAGTCTCTGACCATCTCTTGTATCATGTCCTCAGTATCTAACTATCTCCTTTAGCATGTCTCCAATCTCCTACTCAAACTTAAACACATTGATAATAGTATTAGCTATCTGTCTATGCCAAAGGTAGGGAGGCAGAGAGTGCAAAAGGGGGAACTGTGATTAGAGAGACAGGGGGGGGGGGGGCAGACTGCAAAGGGCACTGTGATAGGGGGGCTGGGAAATTTGTGCAATAAATATTCTTGGAGACATTACAATTTTTTGCGGGTGTTTTTACATTTTAAAGTGGGGGGGGGGGGGGTGCCAGATATAGGATCCGCCCCGGGTGCCAAATGCTCTAGGTACGCCACTGCACCCCTCACATTTTTGTAAATATTTTATTATCACTTTTTATGTGACAACACCGAAGAAATGACACTTTGCTACAATGTAAAGTAGTGAGTGTACAGCTTGTCTAACAGTGTAAATTTGCTGTCCTCTCAAAATAACTTATCACAAACCGCTGGCAACAAAAGTGAGTACACCCCTAAGTGCAAATGTCCAAATTGGGCCCAATTTCCTTCCCCTGTGTAATATGACATGTTAGTGTTACAAGGTCTCAGGTGTGAATAAGGAGCAGGTGTGTTCAATTTGGTGTTATCGCTCTCACTCTCTCATACTGTTCACTGGAAGTTCGACATGGCACCTCATGGCAAAGAACTCCCTGAGGATCTGAAAAAAAGAATTGTTGCTCTACATAAAGATGGCTTAGGCAATAAGAAGATTGCCAATACCCTGAAACTGAGCTGCAGCATGGTGGCCAAGACCATACAGCGGTTTAACAGGACAGGTTCTCTCCATGGTTGACCAAATAAGTTGAGTGCACATGCTCAGCATCATATGCAGAGTTTGTCTTTGGGAAATAGACGTATGAGTGCTGCCAGCATTGCTGCAGAGGTTGAAGGGGTGGGGGGGGGTCAGCCTGCCAGTGCTCAGACCATACGCTGCACACTGCATCAAATTGGTCTGCATGGCAGTTGTCCCAGAAGGAAGCCTCTTCTAAAGATGATGCACAAGAAAGCCCACAAACAGTTGCTGAAGACAAGCAGACTAAGGACATGGATTATTGGAACCATGTCCTGTGGTCTGATGAGACCAAGATAAATAAATGTATTTGGTTCAGATGGTGTCAAGCATGTGTCACGGCAACCAGATGAGGAGTACAAAGACAAGTGTGTCTTGCCTACAGTCTGGTGGTGGGAGTGTCATGGTCTGGGGCTGCATGAGTTCTGCCGGCACTGGGAAGCTACAGTTCATTGAGGGAACCATGAATGCCAACATGTACTGTGACATACTGAAGCAGAGCACAATCCCCTCCCTTCAGAGACTGGACAACAGGGCAGTATTCCAACATGATAACAACCCGAACACACCTCCAAGGTGACCACTGCCTTGTTAAAGAAGCTGAGGGTAAAGGTGATGGACTGGCCAAGCTTCTCACCAGACCTAAACCCTATTGAGCATGTGTGGGCAGGGCCGATCCTGGGCGGGTGCGGGGGGTGCACAGCACCCAGGCGCTTCACACTGTTAAAAAGGGGGGGGGGCGGCCGAAGCTGCCAGTGACTCAACTCAGTGTCTCCGGACTGTTACTACCTGCCAGAGTTACTACTAGTAATCTGCTTCAGCGCTTCCCAACACAGTCCGGCTTAGCCGCTTACTGACCAGCCCGGGCGGCAGCCTCTCTGCTTTCTTCCTCCATCCTCCTGCTGTATCACTGGTTGCTAGAACTGCTTAGCGTCTAGCAACCAGTGACGTCATATGCCCGGTGCCAGCCCGCTGCCCCAGCATTCACAGCGGAGGAGGAACCTATTCCTTCGCGTCCGCCACCGCAAGTGAACAGTGTTGGGGGCGGGCTGGCGCTCCACCCCCTCCAGTGGTGCGCTGTGCGTTGGAGCCTGCCCTGCTCAGCCCAGTGCCCTGAAGACTGTGAAGAGGAAACAAAAGAACAGAAGTGCCCTGAAGAGAAGAGGAACAAAGAAGTGCCCTGCCCCTGAAGAAACTGGCGTCTGGTCTGCTGCTAGTTCTCGGCCTCGCAAGGTAAGACATTGTTGACAACAATTTTATTTAAGCTCACTCAGCCTGGCTCAGCCTCACTGCCTCAGCCGCCCTCACCCCTCAGGCCTCAGCGACACCTGACAGACCCCACAGTGCCCTCTGCCCGCCACAGTGCCTGCCCGCCCAGCCACCACAGTGCCTGCCTGCCTTCCACCACAGCGCCTGCCCACCTGCCACCACAGGGCCTTCCTGCCTGCGGCCTGCCACTACAGCGCCTGCGGCCTGCCACCACAGTGCCTACCTGCCTGCCACCCAGCTGCACACAGGCACAGCACATTATAGGAGAGTGGCAGCCAGTGGCGGCTGGTGTGTTGGGGGCGCAGGGGCGCTGCCCCCCCCAATCCATGCATCCGGCCCCCTAATCTACATGTGGGGTGCCGGACGCATGGGGTTCAATGGGGTTTTTTTTATGAAGCACCTGATTAGAGCCAGAGGCTCTAATAGGCTTTAGAAAAGGGTGGACCCGGGGCGCAGAGCACTGCGCCCTAGCCCACCCATTTGTGTGACAATTGTGTGAAGCAATATGAAAAACGCCTCCTGCTTACCACTGCACCACCAACGCAAAAGTAGCATGTCTTTGGAGTGTGGGAGGAAACCGGAGTACCTGGAGGAAACCCACGCAAGCACAGGGAGAACATGCAAACTCCATGCAGATAGCATCCTGGTCTGGATTTGAACCAAGGACCCTAGTACTGCAAGGCTAATAACTAGGCCTCTGTGCTGCCCATATGCGGCCTCTGTTCAATAAGGCCCGCCCCCGCTGAGCAGGGTAAATCAGTGATGTCCAATAGAGATCAGAGCTGATACCTTCAGTTCTACATTATTAGGTGGATGGGTTGTCCATCCTATTTCCTGCAGAAGTGTCTGAAAAGTTGGTCTGTGGAGCAGCAATATGAAAAACGCCTCCTGCTTACCACTGCACCACCAACGCAAAAGTAGCATGTCTTTGGAGTGTGGGAGGAAACCGGAGTACCCGGAGGAAACCCACGCAAGCACAGGGAGAACATGCAAACTCAATGCAGATAGCGTCCTGGTCTGGATTTAAACCAAGGACCCTAGTACTGCAGGGCTAATAACTAAGCCTCTGTGCTGCCCATATGCGGTCTCTGTTCTATAAGGCCCGCCCCTGCTGAGCAGGGTAAATCAATGATGTTCAATAGAGAGCAGAGCTGATGCCTTCAGTTCTACAATATTAGGTGGACGGGTTGTCCCTCCTATTTCCTGCAGAAGTGTCTGAAAAGTTGGTCTGTGGAGCAGCAATATGAAAAACACCTCCTGCTTAACCTCTGCACCACCAACGCAAAAGTAGCATGTCTTTGGAGTGTGGGAGGAAACCGGAGTACCCGGAGGAAACCCACGCAAGCACAGGGAGAACATGCAAACTACATGCAGATAGCGTCCTGGTCTGGATTTGAGCCAAGGACCCTAGTACTGCAAGGCTAATAACTAGGCCTCTGTGCTGCCCATATGCGGCCTCTGTTCTATAAGGCCCGCCCCCGCTGAGCAGGGTAAATCAATGATGTCCAATAGAGATCAGAGCTGATGCCTTCAGTTCTACATTATTAGGTGGACGGGTTGTCCATCCTATTTCCTGCAGAAGTGTCTGAAAAGTTGGTCTGTGGAGCAGCAATATGAAAAACGCCTCCTGCTTACCACTGCACCACCAACGCAAAAGTAGCATGTCTTTGGAGTGTGGGAGGAACCCGGAGTACCCGGAGGAAACCCATGCAAGCACAGGGAGAACATGCAAACTCCATGCAGATAGCGTCCTGGTTTGGGATTAAACCAAGGACCCTAGTACTGCAAGGGCTAATAACTAAGCCTCTGTGCTGCCCATATGTGGCCTCTGTTCAATAAGGCCCGCCCCCGCTGAGCAGGGTAAATCAATGATGTCCAATAGAGATCAGAGCTGATGCCTTCAGTTCTACATTATTAGGTTGACGGGTTGTCCATCCTATTTCCTGCAGAAGTGTCTGAAAAGTTGGTCTGTGGAGCAGCAATATGAAAAAGGCCTCCTGCTTACCACTACACCACCAACGCAAAAGTAGCATATCTTTGGAGTGTGGGAGGAAACAGGAGTACCCGGAGGAAACCCACGCAAGCACAGGGAGAACATGCAAACTCCATGCACATAGCATCCTGGTCTGGATTTGAACCAAGGACCATAGTACTGCAAGGCTAATAACTAGGCCTCTGTGCTGCCCATATGCGGCCTCTGTTCAATAAGGCCCGCCCCCGCTGAGCAGGGTAAATCAGTGATGTCCAATAGAGACCAGAGCTGATACCTTCAGTTCTACATTATTAGGTGGACGGGTTGTCCATCCTATTTCCTGCAGAAGTGTCTGAAAAGATGGTCTGTGGAGCAGCAATCTAAAAAAAGGCCTCCTGCTTACCACTGCACCACCAACGCAAAAGTAGCATGTCTTTGGAGTGTGGGAGGAAACCGGAGTACCCGGAGGAAACACACGCAAGCACAGGGAGAACATGCAAACTCCATGCAGATAGCGTCCTGGTCTGGATTTGAGCCAAGGACCCTAGTACTGCAAGGCTAATAACTAGGCCTCTGTGCTGCCCATATGCGGCCTCTGTTCAATAAGGCCCGCCCCCGCTGAGCAGGGTAAATCAGTGATGTCCAATAGAGACCAGAGCTGATACCTTCAGTTCTACATTATTAGGTGGACGGGTTGTCCATCCTATTTCCTGCAGAAGTGTCTGAAAAGATGGTCTGTGGAGCAGCAATCTAAAAAAAGGCCTCCTGCTTACCACTGCACCACCAACGCAAAAGTAGCATGTCTTTGGAGTGTGGGAGGAAACCGGAGTACCCGGAGGAAACACACGCAAGCACAGGGAGAACATGCAAACTCCATGCAGATAGCGACCTGGTTTGGGATTAAACCAAGGACCCTAGTACTGCAGGGCTAATAACAAAGCCTCTGTGCTGCCCATATGTGGCCTCTGTTCAATAAGGCCCGCCCCCGCTGAGCAGGGTAAATCAATGATGTCCAATAGAGATCAGAGCTGATACCTTCAGTTCTACATTATTAGGTGGACGGGTTGTCCATCCTATTTCCTGCAGAAGTGTCTGAAAAGTTGGTCTGTGGAGCAGCAATATGAAAAACGCCTCCTGCTTACCCCTGCACCACCAACGCAAAAGTAGCATGTCTTTGGAGTGTGGGAGGAAACCGGAGTACCCGGAGGAAACCCACGCAAGCACAGGGAGAACATGCAAACTCCATGCAGATAGCGTCCTGGTCTGGATTTAAACCAAGGACCCTAGTACTGCAGGGCTAATAACTAAGCCTCTGTGCTGCCCATATGCGGCCTCTGTTCTATAAGGCCCGCCCCCGCTGAGCAGGGTAAATCAATGATGTTCAATAGAGAGCAGAGCTGATGCCTTCAGTTCTACAATATTAGGTGGACGGGTTGTCCCTCCTATTTCCTGCAGAAGTGTCTGAAAAGTTGGTCTGTGGAGCAGCAATATGAAAAACGCCTCCTGCTTACCACTGCACCACCAACGCAAAAGTAGCATGTCTTTGGAGTGTGGGAGGAAACCGGAGGACCCGGAGGAAACCCACGCAAGCACAGGGAGAACATGCAAACTCCATGCAGATAGCATCCTGGTCTGGATTTGAACCAAGGACCCTAGTACTGCAAGGCTAATAACTAGGCCTCTGTGCTGCCCATATGCGGCCTCTGTTCAATAAGGCCCGCCCCCGCTGAGCAGGGTAAATCAGTGATGTCCAATAGAGACCAGAGCTGATACCTTCAGTTCTACATTATTAGGTGGACGGGTTGTCCATCCTATTTCCTGCTGAAGTGTCTGAAAAGATGGTCTGTGGAGCAGCAATCTAAAAAAAGGCCTCCTGCTTACCACTGCACCACCAACGCAAAAGTAGCATGTCTTTGGAGTGTGGGAGGAAACCGGAGTACCCGGAGGAAACACACGCAAGCACAGGGAGAACATGCAAACTCCATGCAGATAGCATCCTGGTCTGGATTTGAGCCAAGGACCCTAGTACTGCAAGGCTAATAACTAGGCCTCTGTGCTGCCCATATGTGGCCTCTGTTCTATAAGGCCCGCCCCCGCTGAGCAGGGTAAATCAATGATGTCCAATAGAGATCAGAGCTGATACCTTCAGTTCTACATTATTAGGTGGACGGGTTGTCCCTCCTATTTCCTGCAGAAGTGTCTGAAAAGTTGGTCTGTGGAGCAGCAATATGAAAAACGCCTCCTGCTTACCCCTGCACCACCAACGCAAAAGTAGCATGTCTTTGGAGTGTGGGAGGAAACCGGAGTACCCGGAGGAAACCCACGCAAGCACAGGGAGAACATGCAAACTCCATGCAGATAGCGTCCTGGTCTGGATTTAAACCAAGGACCCTAGTACTGCAGGGCTAATAACTAAGCCTATGTGCTGCCCATATGCGGCCTCTGTTCTATAAGGCCCGCCCCTGCTGAGCAGGGGTAAATCAATAATGTTCAATAGAGAGCAGAGATGATGCCTTCAGCTCTACATTATTAGGTGGACGGGTTGTCCATCCTATTTTCTAATCTCCCGAACCTTAAGACAGGTCCTATCAAACGTCCTGAAGGATCGTCCCTACTTTCCAAAGGTCTAGTGACCTTTGTGGACACCTGGTCAGCAAGTTGCTCAGATGCGTGGTGTCCAGGGGCTAAAAGCTAGGGTTCCGCTCTCTGCCCCACCCCCCCACCCTGCTTCGTGTTGTCTAACCTATGTCTCCGCACAGACTAGCAGTTATCCATGCTGCTGCTGTAGATCTGCAGCATGGAGGAAACACCGGCAGGTTGGACAACATGAAGCGGAGTGGGGGCAGAGAGCGGAACTCTAGCTTGAAGCCCTTGGACACCACGACACTTACCTGAGTGTCCAAGAAACTTGGTGACCAGGTGTCCACAAAGGTCAACAGACGTTCCCCCAGTGCTGTATTTTTGGCCTAGGCCAACAAGGCCCAGGCCTAGGGCGGCACTTTGCAGGGGGCAGAAAAATAGCGGCTTCCACCTCCACATGAGACTCTATTGGCCACGGCTGTGACTCTCTGGCCCTGCCTATAATTCAAAGTGGAGGAGGATTTAACTTCCTCCTCCTCCACGCCTAGAGCTCCCCCTCTCTCCCACCCCCTCTCCCTCTATCTCCCACCCTACCTCTCTCTCTCCCACCCCCCCTCTCTCTACCACCACCCCCTTCTCTCTCCTACCCCGCTCTCTCTCCTACTCCCCCTCTCTTTCTCTCACCCCCTCTCTCCATTCCCCCCTCTCTCTCATCCCCCTTTCTCTCTCTCATTCCCCCTTTCTCTCTCTCATCCCCTCTCTCTCTCATCCCCCCTTTCTCTCTCTCATCCCCCCCTCTCGCTCTCCCTCTCCCACCACCCTCTTTCTCTCTCTTTCCCACCATGCTCTCTCTCTCTCTCTCATGCCCTCTCTCTCATCCCCCATCTCTCTCTCTCATCCCCCT
Source organism: Pelophylax lessonae (assembly GCF_965119305.1). Lineage (NCBI taxonomy): Eukaryota > Metazoa > Chordata > Amphibia > Anura > Ranidae > Pelophylax > Pelophylax lessonae. The sequence continues at coordinate 73,205,396 of NC_138768.1, forward strand.
CTCTCTCTCTCCCACCACCCTCTTTCTCTCTCCCATCACCCCCTCTCTCTCACCACCTTCCCTCTCTCTCTTTCTCCCACCCTCTTTCTCTCATCTCCCCCTCACCCTCCCTTACCCCCCCTCCCCTCTCGTGAGATCTCAGGGGTCCTTGCTGGGACTTGGAGTCCTTCATCTGGAGGGAGTCAAATCCGTTAAACAGGAAGGGGTGGGGCAAATTTACATAGGAGGAGGAGGGGGGGGCGCCCAATTTTAGTCTTGCCTAGGGCAGCACAAAACCAAAATACACCACTGCGTTCCCCCACTTTGGAAAGTAGGGTCATTCCTTCAGGATGTTAAAGAGGATCTGTCTGCAGGTTAGGGGCATTGGGCCCCCAAGGCTTGTGACTGTGCCCCTGGCTTAAGTCTTGCAGGTTGAAGCCTGGGAGAAAATCCTGAATGGAAGCCCAGACTCGGTGTGAGTTTGGTGTAATTGGTGCATTAGAATTACAGTAAAATGCGTGTAAAATCGCGTCTGGATGAGGGCCAAAATTTGATACCCGAGCTTCTTTGATGCAGGCCATTCAAGTGAATGGGTTGATCTGTGCGCAACACGCGGAAACGCGTGTATATCGCGGTTTTAAAATCCTTAGAACGGGGCTGAAGAGACCAGCAGGTGACGTCTCTGGTCGTAAATCCATAAACAATTAACTGCGCCAAAGTGATAAATCTCTGGCCAGTCCCAACTCCACTCCACTTTCTTTATCGGAGTTTAACTAACTAACTTATGTTTTATTCATGTTTTGCCTCACTATAACTAACTAACTAAACAAAGTAACTTAACTAACTACGTATCAGTTCTTTACATTTTTTGTCTCTAAGTATAACTAACTAAATGAACTAACTAACTAAATAACTACCTTAACTTTTTTTTTAACATTTTGTCTTAGTATAACTATTAATATATAATAAATCTACAATATAACTAACTGCGCCCACGCAGTTTAATACACAACTTCGGCAATGCCGGGATTTACATCACCTTGGCCTTGTCGTCACCTGCCAATTTATATGGCTGGAGATTGGTACCTGGAAGCCACCTGGCCAAAGATGGCAGTTGCTCTAGGACACCATAGCGCTAGAGCGCTATGAAAAGTATAGTTCCGGTTTAAGACTCCTGGCAGTCCTCCTTGGTTGGCCTGCGCTTCTTAACTAGCCGGAATAATTCCCGTAGGTGAAAACGGGTTCCATTACTAGGACTTTCAGTGCTGGGATCAGCAGCCAGTGTTGCCCTTAATGCCGGAACTCAAAAGGGTATTGATGTCATCACTCATTGGTGACATAATATCACTCGGTAATGAGAGGATATCATTATTCGGACCTCAACATAGCCCCACTGCACGGGGGCTGGCTGGCGAGTTAAATATCATGGGAGGACTCACAGACCTAGTCATGGCCTGAGTCGCAGCGTGCCTCTGGCCCACCGCACTCCCATTCCGATGGTGTGGTGGTCTGCATGGAGTGGTGCCCACCCATTTTCCATGGTGTGGTAAGTAGTTTCCCCTCTTCCCCTGGTGGCCTTTTGGGGTGGACGTGGGCCCCTCCCTTGGGACGGTCGGACCCCTGGGTTCCCCTCCTTCCTGCATAGTGTCCCCCCTCATTTATCAGGGTCCCCTTTTCGACCACCCCCCATTTACCAACACCTAGCTCCCCCCAGGGGTGACCATACATGTAATGTCTGTTTGGGGGTGTCAAGGGGGCGATGGGGGCCGGGGGGGGGGCGCGATTGCTAAACATGCATTTTTTTGGGGGGGATCCTAAACAGAACATCCCATGAGACATCCCATGTGTCAGTTTTTTTACTTTTTGTCTAAGTATAACTAACTACCTATCTGTGCCCATGCATTTTATCACACATTTTCGGCAATGCTGAGATATTTGAACTCCCATGCCTGTGCGGGAGTGATGTCACCTTGGCCCAGCCAATTAAATCAGCCGGAGATTTGCATCCCGAAGCCACCTGGCCAAGGATGTCAATGGCCGGTGGGGAGCTCAGGGACACGATAGCACTGGAGCGCTATGAAAAGTATAATTCAGCTTTAAGACTTCTTGAAGGTCTTGGTTTTCTTGGTTGGCCTGCGCCTCTTCACCACTCGGAGCAATTTCTGTATGTGAAAACGGGTGCGACCTCCAAGACGTTTTACACTGGGATCAACAGGTAGTGTTGCCTTTTGTTGACTAATGTTGGAACCCGAGGGTGGGATCTTGCCCTTTGTTGGTAGGATGCCATCAGTCCATGATGACCTAGTGTTATTCATTGGCGGAATGCTGTTATCACTTATTGAAGAACTGACTCTGGAAGGGAAAGTCATTGTGGTCCAATGACGGAAGCTGCCAGACCCTGGTGGTGGAATGTTGTCATCACTTGATGATGGGATACTGTCATTCCTTGGTAGGGTGATGTTATCATTCATTGGTCGACATAAATCATCCCATAGGTGAGCACTGATGTGATCCATTTGGGGTGCGATGCTAGGATTGAAAAAGTCAGTACTGTCCATAGTGCTTTCTGCATATTTACTTGTTGGTGGAATCGTGACATCACTCGGTGGGATGTCACTCTTTGGTGGGAAGATTTTTTTGCGCCTGACCAACATTTTTGGTATACATATCTTCATTCGCCGGTTTTGATCACGGATGTGATCCAAAGAAGGTTTATCTTTTAAAATGGGAACATCAGTCTCCTCCATAGTGCCTCTTGTTAATGAAATGATGACAGCAGTTGCTGGTAGGATGACGTCACTTGTTGGTGGAATGGTGTCAATTATTCCTGGTAGAATGACATCACTCGTTTGTGGGATGATGTTGTTACTTGTTGATCGGAAGAATCGGTAGAATATAAAATCTATTAGGAGCAGTACCAGCATCATGGTGACAAGCCCCAGATAGCATCGTGACCAGTGCTCATTAACAATATTTATAAGCATGGGTGGGACTGTGTTCTGTAGGACCACCCACCCATTGAACCTGACTGACCACAACCCAGCGGCCATCCATTGGTACAAATTACCAGCATGTATAAGCCGGGGTAGGACTGTGATGTCAAAGGTTGCTCCTGTAATGTGCCAGATATCGAGCAGTTCATGAATTAGTCCAGTCATCTCCAGGAACGTCATAAAATTTTCTATTATTGTGGCCAGGTCATTTTGGTGCAGGATGTACTTCAGAATGGGAATACTTATAAAGACTGTACCCCTAAAATAGAATGTATCGCTGACATTGGCCAGGAATGAAAACCAGCTGATGGGTTCTGGAGGATCATTATCAATTCCTTTTACTGTTTCCTTCACTGGCTGCTCGGTCCTCTTCATCTTCTCTTCCTCCTCCATGCGGGTCTCTGGGGACTGTTTGATGACCTCTTTGGGCACAGCCCATGGGTACAAAATTTTAAAAATCAGCGGAATCTCCGCTGGCTGCTGTGTTGTTTCCACAATCCCCTCATTCTGATCCATGTGGACCTCTGGGGATTGTATGACGGTATTTCTGTCTACTCCCCAAGGGAGCAACAGCATAAGAATCACGGTAAGGATTTCACTCCTCATTTTCGTTTGAATAGAATAACTCACAAGAAATTCTAATCGCTATTAATGAAAGGTTAGTATCTGACGATAATACCAATCAATAAATTGACTCTCAATTCCAATCACTGGAAATAATGTGACAGAATACAATTCAATCACTCAGGAGCTCTGCAAGAGAGATGCTTCTTCTTTGCAGTCCAAGAGCCAACTGCCAAATTCTCCCTGTGCTCCTCTATTTATAGACTGCAGACAGGTCATGTGACCACCGCTGTGTAACCATGGAGTCTGTGCATGTAAACAACCAACTGCCTCTCTTTGGTTTCCTTTGCAGCTGCTTCAATCTGATTGGCTGATCCGGGTTCTAAGTGGCTGACTAAAGTGGAATGTTTCCTATTGGGTACGATTGATATTATAAGAGACTTTAGAAACAGACTGGGGGGGAGGGGTGGTTTACAGTCCAGTCATAGAATTAAATGGCCACATCAGACAGAAAAAAAAAATATATATATATACTGTTATTATAAAGACAAATCATAATGTATACAAATTTTTTTTTTTTTAATATTGCATATTGGATGTATTTCACTGTAATTAAACTATTAAAATACATGACTATATTTATTATTAAAATGTATTCTATATTATTTTAATGTATACTCCATTATTATAAATATTAACAGACATAATAAAAATAATCCTAAAAAAAAAAATAATAATAATCCTAATAATATTAACAATAATAATGATACAATAAAATGGTTCTCTGTGATTGGATACTCTAATGCAGTGGTCCTCAACCCTGGCCTACAGGGCACACTAACAGGCCTGAAATACATTCCAGGTGATATCATTTGCTGCTCAGTGATTGCAGTACTCTAGTCTGCATCTCCCCAAGGTAATACCTAAAATCTGGCCTGTTAGTGGGCCCTGTAGGCCAGGGTTGAGGACCACTGCTCTAATTACGGTCCTCTGTATGTTCTCTGCTGAGATTTCAGGGATGTAATGCACACAGGTGCCATAGAGGGCAGCAGCGCTCTCCTCCTCCTGTAGGGTCTGATCACCATAGATTTCCTCCGGTAACATCGATCACCATGGAGCCATAGAGATCGGTGTGTTCCAGTGGTGATGATGGGGAATTAGGGGAAGCTGCGCCCCGGGGTGGTCGGGAAGGGGAAGTGCTGGAAAAACGGACATAGCAGTGACCGCCACCCCCGAAGAGCGGAGAGGATTCTTCACCCCCGAGCTCCAGTGAGAGAGAGGGGGGAGGGGAGAGATCACCTCTCATCAATATTATTCTTAGTAATATTATCTAATAATAATATTCATGGTAATATAGTTACTTAATTGTTAAAAATATTTTTAATGATTGTCAGTAATATATTTATTTATTTTTATTATTATTTTTATTATCAATTATATGTCTCATGATTTAAATTAGTAATATTATTACTTTTTTAATTGTAGATTAATAATATATTATGATTATTGCTGTTATTTTATAAATATTATTATTATTTCCTATTTTTATTAATCAACCATTTGCAATCATTATTTCACAGAAATAATATTAATAAGATTAAAATTCAAAATAAATATCTATCATTTTTTGTAATATTATTATTATCATTTTCATTATTTATTTAATATGATTATCTTTTTGCCATTATTTATCATTTTAATGTATTATAATTGTTGATGTTATTTTTTATAAATATTATTATTAATTATGGTTAATAATAAAACATTTACAGTCAATATTACTGAAATAATATAAATACCAATAATTACTGTCACACTTTGAGTGACAATTGCGCGGTCATACAACGCTGTACCCAAATGAAATTTGTATCTTTTTTTTTTCACACAAATAGAGATTTCTTCTGGTGGTATTTAATCACCGCTGAGTTTTTTTTATTCTTTTCTAAAGAAACAGAAAAAAGACCCAAAATGTAAAAAAATAAATAAAAATGTCATAGTTATAAAATTTTGCAAACAGGTAATTTTTCTCCTTCACTGATGTGTGCTGATGAAGCGGCACTGATAGGCACTGGATAGCGGGCACTGATAGATGACACTGATGATGAGGAACTGATTGGCAGCACTGATGAGGCGGCACTGGTGGGGACTGATGGGTAGGCACTGATGGGGTTGCAAAAAAAAAAAAAGACAAGTAAATATCTCCTGCGCTCAAATGTTGCGTGAAATCCAAAGAGGTAGTGGCTACATAATTGGTGTCTAGGGTCATGCTGCCCCCTCAGGATGATGGGTATCCACACAAACTGAAAGCATAAAAACAATGGCTCTCAGGAAGAGGGTTCTCCCTCAAAACGCGTTAGCCCTTTCTATAGGGACAGTTTCATGTTCGCTTGTCATCATTATTAAGGAATTTGGTCCTGAGGTCTTTGGATAGCGGAAGGAAATGTTTGGTTCTATGCTTATATACAGCATACTTTTGTGAGTATAATGTATGTTGTGACTTTTAACCATTTCCAATCAGGGCCGATCCTGGGCGGGTGCGGGGGGTGCACAGCACCCAGGCGCTTCACACTGTTAAAAAGGGGGGGGGGCGGCCGAAGCTGCCAGTGACTCAACTCAGTGTCTCCGGACTGTTACTACCTGCCAGAGTTACTACTAGTAATCTGCTTCAGCGCTTCCCAACACAGTCCGGCTTAGCCGCTTACCGACCAGCCCGGGCGGCAGCCTCTCTGCTTTCTTCCTCCATCCTCCTGCTGTATCACTGGTTGCTAGAACTGCTTAGCGTCTAGCAACCAGTGACGTCATATGCCCGGTGCCGGCCCGCTGCCCCAGCATTCACAGCGGAGGAGGAACCTATTCCTTCGCGTCCACCACCGCAAGTGAACAGTGTTGGGGGCGGGCTGGCGCTCCACCCCCACCCCCTCCAGCGGTGCGCTGTGCGTTGGAGCCTGCCCTGCTCAGCCCAGTGCCCTGAAGACTGAGAAGAGGAAACAAAAGAACAGAAGTGCCCTGAAGAGAAGAGGAACAAAGAAGTGCCCTGCCCCTGAAGAAACTGGCGTCTGGTCTGCTGCTAGTTCTCGGCCTCGCAAGGTAAGACATTGTTGACAACAATTTTATTTAAGCTCACTCAGCCTGGCTCAGCCTCACTGCCTCAGCCGCCCTCACCCCTCAGGCCTCAGCGACACCTGACAGACCCCACAGTGCCCTCTGCCCGCCACAGTGCCTGCCCGCCCAGCCACCACAGTGCCTGCCTGCCTTCCACCACAGCGCCTGCCCACCTGCCACTACAGGGCCTTCCTGCCTGCGGCCTGCCACTACAGCGCCTGCGGCCTGCCACCACAGTGCCTACCTGCCTGCCACCCAGCTGCACACAGGCACAGCACATTATAGGAGAGTGGCAGCCAGTGGCGGCTGGTGTGTTGGGGGCGCAGGGGCGCTGCCCCCCCCAATCCATGCATCCGGCCCCCTAATCTACATGTGGGGTGCCGGACGCATGGGGTTCAATGGGGTTTTTTTTATGAAGCACCTGATTAGAGCCAGAGGCTCTAATAGGCTTTAGAAAAGGGTGGACCCGGGGCGCAGAGCACTGCACCCTAGCCCACCCATTTGTGTGACAATTGTGTGAATATTCGCCATTGTCACACGGATCCTCCTCCTAGCCAATCCGGACGTGGGTCCGAGACCTGTTTCCTGATTGTCCAAAAGGCAAACCCATGCCATTGGCCAAGGAGGAGGCGGGAGGACTCGAGAAAATGCGGGGGACTGAGGAGAAGCCGGCGCTGCAAATTAGGTAAGTGCACTGGTCACTCTGCATTGAAGGGGGCACGCTGTGGTCACTCTGCATTGAAGGGGGCACGCTGGTCACTCTGCATTGAAGGGAGCACGCTGGTCACTCTGCATTGAAGGGGGCATGCTGGTCACTCTACATTTATGGGGGCACGCTGGTCACTCTGCATTGAAGGGGGCACGCTGGTCACTCTACATTTATGGGGGCACGCTGGTCACTCTGCATTGAAGGGGGCAAGCTGGTCACTCTACATTTATGGGGGCATGCTGGTCACTCTGCATTGAAGGGGGCGCGCTGGTCACTCTACATTTATGGGGGCACGCTGGTCACTCTGCATTGAAGGGGGCACGCTGGTCACTCTGCATTGATGTGGGCATGCTGGTCACTCTGCATTGAAGGGGGCACGCTGGTCACTCTGCATTGAAGGGGGCACACTGGTCACTCTGCATTTATGGGGGCACGCTGGTCACTCTACATTGAAGGGGGCACGCTGGTCACTCTGCATTGATGTGGGCACGCTGGTCACTCTGCATTGAAGGGGGCACGCTGGTCACTCTGCATTTATGGGGGCACACTGGTCACTCTGCATTGAAGGGGGCACGCTGGTCACTCTGCATTTATGGGGGCACGCTGGTCACTCTGCATTGAAGGGGGCACACTGGTCACTCTGCATTTATGGGGGCACGCTGGTCACTCTGCATTGAAGGGGCACACTGGTCACTCTGCATTTATGGGGGCACGCTGCCTGATCACTCTGTATTTATTGGGGCCGGGCCAGTACCACCTTAAAAAAATAAATAAAATGTATGTATGCCTAGCTACCTATGATATGACCAAATACATATGGCTACCTTAGACTCAGCTAGAAGCACACAATGTGTTGTGCAGCTGTGGCAGGCAGGCAGGGCACTGTGTTGGCACTGAGGGCCCCCCCCCTACTTTTAGTTAATCTGTGTATCGCTCTTGGTGTAATATTGTATAGCATTAAGGGAGATACTACTTTTTTTTTTTTTTCAAAATTGACGTTCTTTTTTTTGTTTGTAGCGCATAATCTAAAAATCGCATCGGTTTCTCCTGAAGGGAGAAAGTGGCACCTCGGCCTCCAGTTCAAGCTCAGTCGCCCTCAGCGCCAACACAGTGCCCTGCCTGCCTGCCACAGCTGCACAGCACATTGTGTGCTTCTAGCTGAGTCTAAGCTAGCCATATGTATTTGGTCATAGGTAGCTAGGCATATATACGTTTTTTTTATTTTTTATGTGGTACTGGTAAAATGGTGCCTGCCTTTTTAGTGAATAGAAATCTCTCCCGGTTACAGTTACATTTCATCTTTCTCTTTCTGTTTTACTTTCTCTCTCTCTCTTTCTCTCTTTCTTTTTCTCTCTCTCCTTTTTCTCTCTCTCTCTCTTTCTTGACAATACCCCACAGGTTCTCCATGGGGTTTAGGTCAGGCGAGTTTGCTGGCCAATCAAGCACAGTACCATGATCATGTGACCAGGTATTGGTAGTTTTGGCAGTGTGGTCAGGTGCCAAGTCCTGCTGGAAAATGAAATCAGCATCTCCATAGAGCCGGTCAGCAGAGGGAAGCATGAAGTGCTCTGGCATTTCCTAGTAGAGAGCTGCAATGGCTCCCAAATAATCACAGAATGTGGAAACTTCACTGGACCTCATGTAACTTTGATTCTGTGCCTCTCCACTCTTCCCTAGATGCTGGGGCCTTGATTTCAAAATGAAACGCAACATTTTCCACAGTCAGTGATGATTTGAGGAGCCGTGTCATCTGCTGGTGTTGGTCCACTGTGTTTTACCCAAAGTCCAAAGTCAGCGCAGCCCTCTAGCAGGAAATTCTAGAGCACTTCATGCTTCCCTCTGCTGACCAACTTTATGGAGATGCTGATTTCATTTTCTAGTAGGACTTGGCACCTCCCACACTGCCAAAACTACCAATACCTGGTCACTTGATCATGGTATCACTGTGCTTGATTGGTCAGCAAACTCGCCTGACCTAAACCCCATAGAGAATCTGTGGGGTATTGTCAAGAGGAAGGTGAGACACACCAGACCCTACAATGTAGATGAGCTGAAGGCCGCTATCAATGCAACCTGGGCTTCCATAACACCTCAGCAGTGCCACAGGTTGATCACCTCCATGCCACGCCGCATTGATGCAGTAATTCATGCAAAAGGAGCCCCGACCAAGTATTGAGTGCATCCTATACTGTACATGGACAGACTTTTCAGTAAGCCAACATTTCTGTATTAATAATCCCTTTTTTTTATTGGCTTTATGTAATCTAATTTTCTGAGATACTGAATTTGGGGGTTTCTCTAGCTGTAAGCTATAATTATCAAAATGTAAAGAAAGAAATGGTTGAGATATATAATTTTGTGTGTAATGTGACAATATAAAATATGAGTTTCACATTTTGAATTGAATTACTGAAATTACCTTTTTAATTAAAATTAATTCTAATTTTATGAGAATCACCTGTAGATGCCCAATTAGTAGTGCATTGGGGTGGACTTGTAAGTTGAAGACATTCTGTAAGGATGTTATTTCACTGCAAGAACTGCTCAAGTTTAGTTAAATTTAATGCTGACCATTTGTGGACTGCAGTCTTTAATTCTTTACACAGATTTTCAATGCGGTTTAAGTCTGGGCTCTAACTAGGCTGCCCAAGGACATTCACTTTTTTCTCCTTCAACAACTGTGTAGTCAATTTTGCTGTGTGCTGTGGCTCATTGCCATGTTGGAAGGTAAACTTTCTACCCATTGACAACTTTCTGGCAGAGGGCAGTATATTTTCCTCAAGAATTTGACAGGATTTCGCCTCATCTATTTTTCCTTCTACCCCGACAAGTGCTCGAATCTGTGCTGCAGGATATTACCACCTTCATAACAGGCTATTTTCACCTCCATGGTTTACTATAGGAATATTGGAGAGGTGGAGTTGTTGCCATAGAAACATTTTAAAGGGGAGGAGTTAGTAAGATGACCACACCCATGTGGGGGCGCCAAAAATATTTCTGCACCCAGGCGCCTGTGACCCCAGGATCGGCCCTGTGTGTGGGGAATCCTCAAATGGAAGGTGGAGGAGCGAAAGGTCTCTAACATCCACCAGCTCGTAGTGGAGGAGTCGAAGAGGACTCCAGTGGCAACCAGTGAAGCTCTGGTGAATTCCATTTACTTGCTATTCTGGATGAAAAGGTGTGGTCTAGACACAAAAAGATTATGCTTAGGGAATAACTTTTCCTGGCAAGGAAAGATATTACTCTGAAGTGAATTCAAGTTATTCCCCCTAATATAAAGAATTAGGTTATTAGCTGTTAATCAGATTTTGCCCTATGAAAAGGTATTATACTGTATGTGAATAGGGGATGTCCAAAGAAATACAATAAGATATGGGACACTTGGTGTTCCTCAACGTTGACAGTTTGTTAACTTGCAAAGTTTGCATACATGGAAGGAAGAGGTGGATATTTTAACCCATTTTGGTATCTCATGATCAATAGAGTTAATACAATAAGATGAACACACCAAAACTATGTAGATATTGATTCATGTTTACTATTATTTTGATTTGAGTTGGAAGTTTGTACGATTTTGTCTTTATGTGTTGTAAAATATAAAAGATTGAATTATAATTATATGCTAATGTAATAGCACAGATTGATGTATGTACTGCATGTTGTTTGCTTTGCACATTTTGAAATAAAAGGAGCTAAAAAAAAAAAGCATCCACCAGCTCCGTGATGTCATCATGGAGGAGTGGAAGAGGACTACAGTGGCAACCCGTGAAGCTCTGGTGAACTCCATGCCCAAGAGGGTTAAGGCAATGCTGGAAAATAATTGTGGCCACACAAAATATTGATACTTTGGGCCCCTATCGGACATTTGCACTTAGGGGTGTACTCACCTTTGTTGCCAGCGATTTAGACATTAATGGCTGTGTGTTGGGTTATTTTGAGAGGGCAGCAAATGTACACTGTTATACAAGATGTACACTCACTACTTTACATTGTAGCAAAGTGTCATTTCTTCAGTGTTGTCACATGAAAAGATATAATAAAATATTTACAAAAATGTGAGGGGTGTACTCACTTTTGTGAGTTACTGTATGTGTGTTCTGCCCCCTTGTGGTGTGCTATAAATACACAGGGAGACAGCCTATCTGGTCTCTTAGCCTTCCATATGGACATGACGGAAAGCTGCAACATGTAGGGCTATTGTGAACACGTGGCCTCCCTTTTGGGGTACCCAGTTGGGGTACTGGAATTCAGGTTATGGACTTTGATGAGCGGAATACTTTATCTAGAGGTTTGAATTCGGCAGCCTAAGCTAGGATGAACTAGAGCTGTGTATGGAGAAATCTGTGAGAGAATGTTTGACCCTAATTCTGTTTCTGCAAGAAGTTTTAAGTAAATGTTCTGAAAGTTCAAAAAGTGTCTGATCTGAAGATCTTTAATAAAAGGGGTGCATGCAAGGTGTATAAATGAACAGGGCTTTTAACAGGGGGCAAAGAGGAATTCAGGAGAGAATGCTATTAACGGTTAACAAGTGGTTAAGATGAGAAGGCTAGTTAGCCATTGCCATGAGTAACCAAAGGAGTGTTGGGTGCTTTAGCTGCTACTCAGCCAGCAGAAGAACAGTGTGACTTGGAAAGGATGATATAAACTAGGGGAGCAAAGTGGTTTTTGAGCTTAATCCCCTCCATAGCAACCATTGCCCTATACACAGGGCCTACTGTATATTGCGGTACAACGCCCCTATGGATCTAGCCTCTATGTCACGAGGAAGAGTGAGGATCTAAAAAAGTACAGAAGCTCATATTGTAAATATGTAGAGAGTTTGTGTCTATTACAGTAAGAAGTCTCAAATGTGTCACTGGGAGTGAGGCGACATGGAAGCTGGGAAGTTCATGAGGGTTTGCTATAGATGTCCTAGGGTCCCTGATCTGGCGTGTTAAGCCTTGCCCACAACTGTCTGCTATAGATGTCGTGGGCTTGTGGGTTTCCCCCTGAAAATACATACCAGAAACTTATGCTTGATGAGGGTCTGCTATAGATGTCAAGAGGTAACACACACACACAAAACCCACGTGGTGTTTTCCTCAAATTCCATATCAGACCCTTTTGGGGCAATTGAAATTGTCATTACTGTTTTTAATATTTCCTCTGACACATTTATGAACTTGCTTCCAAATTCAAACTATAGGCCTCTTAATAGAAACCCCATGCAAAAACAAGATAAAAAAAAAAAAAAAAAGCGTGGGGTCTCCTCAAAATCCATTCCAGACCCTTATCTGATCATGCAGACTGGCAGGCCAGGAAAAGGGGAGGGGGGCTGAGCGTGCATCCCATCTACTTCCTTAATCATACCAGGCCACGTGCCCTGGACATGGGGAAGGTACCTTTCCAGGGGGGGCTTCCAGGTAAAGAACCAGTGGTTGCACGGGGTCTGCAGGCAGAAAGGGGGGGGGGGTAATCAGTATCTGTAAGCCACCTTTAAAAATAGGGTGCCCCCAGACACCCCCTATGTGAATGAGCACCCTACTCATTCACAAAAACAAAGTAAATAGTAAATAGAGACACACACTTTTCAACAAGTCCTTTATTAAAAAATATAATTAAAAAAAAACAACCTACTTTTACAAATTGATCATCTCAGATCCTTCCAGAACCTGCAAGGGGAGTTTGACCTTTCCCCTTTTAGATTTTTCCAATATCTTCAGTTACGACATGCTCTATTGGTGCAGACCAAGACAACCAATATGAAATTGATCTCCACTCCCCTAATTGATTCCCTGGCCATTGTTTCTGACCTGGGGGCCTTATTTTCTCTCTTTATAGGACTTTGTTGGACAAATCACTGGCTAACCCTTGAAGGGGAGATAAAAAGATATTGGGGAGAGAGATGACGAAACATGGCAGGCTGTACTGGGACAGGTATTATTGGTTTCTCTCCCGCCAATGCATAGACTATCTCAATTATTTATAACTCATAGGATGTACAGAACAACCATAAAGCTCCATTCAGTGAAACCATAAGGAGAATCCTGTTTGCCTGTGCTGCCATTGCTCCCCTGCGGATCTTGTACACCTGTTATGGCGGTGTCCCATAAGGAGAATACTGTTTGCCTGCGCTGCCATTGCTCCCCTGCGGATCTTTTACACCTGTTATGGCGGTGTCCCAAGCTGGTTCACTACTGGCACTGCATCACTGAAACTGTAATTAGGGCAATCCACGTCAATTTGATAAATTATCTGCTGACTTGTGTGGTGGGATTTTTAAATTAAGAGGTTTTTCCACCATATGTTAGAATCTCTCTTAACAGATTGTTATTTCTGCCACATAAATTCTTAGCCTCTAAATGGCTTTTTCCTCTTCCTCCTATTTTTGAGGAGTCTCCAGAGCCACCCTGTTGGTGCACAGGCTACAGGGGGGTTCCTAACATCACCAAATACTAGCTGGCCTCTCATCCCTGCATCATGCTTCAGTAGATGTTCCTCTGTGGGTATTTTTAGAACTTCCAAACTGCGCTCCCATCACCATGCCAACTCTCCTTTGGCTCCCTCATAATCTTTGCCCATCCGCACTACATCATAGCTAACAAGTATGGGATTCCTTGCAGTACTCCGCTTGCCTCATGTCGTCCTTCCTGCCCTTGCTCCCAATCAGTAATAACACTCTTTTCCCCACAGCCTTGGATCAACCGCAGGTATTTTCCTATCGGTTCGCTAATGGGTTTACACATGTTTGACATTTCCTAGCCTCCGGGTCATTCCCCATACGGGCATTACTTAAGAAGATGGATGACATTCAAGAGTCATAGTTCTTCAGCTACCTTGAACTTCAGCACTGGCTCACTTAAAAGGGCAGAACTTCTATATACCGGTTTAAGGAAACTGCATTTTTAAACATACCTGCCAGCACCCCCCAGGATCCCCGGGCTTTATCTCAGCGCTCTATGCTTCCCTCAGTAATCTCTCATCTTCCACTCCTGTCACCTATGTTAATCAATGGGAACAAGATTTGGCAACTGAGATAGACTTAGCAGACTGGAGCAGGCCTGGTCTTCTGTGGCCAAATGCTCATTTAACAAAGCCTCCTTGGAGGCGGTGTATAAGGTGTGCTTATGTTGGTATTGGGTCCTTTCACATATTGCCCATGCCAATGCGTCCTACAGTGACCTCTGTTTCTGGGGTTGTGGCCACTGGGGTTATGTTTTGCACACATGGTGAATGTGTCCTAGACTAACGTTTTGGCCCTATGTATTTGGTCTTCTATTTGATCTGTTCCATCTGCTCACACGTAAAGAAGCCAAGTTTTCCTTATTACACTGTCCAATTCCTGCTCTGTTTGCTCATCAGCGGAAGCTCGCTTCCTACCTTTTTCTTTTAGCAATTCTGGGTTTGTTTGCTCATCACTGGAAGCTTGCTTCCTATCTTTTTCAGTCAGCTAAAAGATTAATTATCCAAGCCTAGAAAAAAACATCAGTCCCCTTGCAGGGAGTGAGAGATCGCATAACCGCATTGATGCTTAATGAACAGATGTCCAGTATCCACAATGACTAACATGATAAGTTCTTTCAAATCTGGGAACTGTAGCTGAAATATGCCTTTCCTACTTTCCCTCAAGCCAGTCTGGGCCACCTATGACAGGCAGTCCCAATGCTACCGAACCCTTATCTTCTCCTTCTTCTTGGCCACTGGCCTTCTGGTCCTTTTCCCCATTTCTCTTTGTCTTTTCTCCAATTTCCCACTTTTCAGGTGCGCAATCCCTTTCCCTAGAGCGTCACCTACTTGCCCATGTTTCTGCTTTGTTTTCTCCCTCTTCTGGACTTGTATAGGCTGCATATTTCACCACTGTATGGGTGTTGGCGGGCCCAGGGGTTGCCCTGTTGTTGTGAGGACCCTCTTGCCTCTACGGCTTATTGACTATGCCTATAAACTGCTGTTGTGTCAGTACTCAGTTTTCTTATATTGCCTAATTTTTGCCTTCCTTTGCTATCTTGTAAGCCAACCCTTGTTGCAAATGTCAAAGCTAGCCCCTGCGCGCGATTGAACACAGCTAATCACATGGTTAATGGCTGCTGTGATTGGCCCTTTACTCCAATCTGTGATCAGCTGTGTCCAGAGGATACATCAGTCACAGAGCGTGCCTAATGCGCACCGCAGGGTATAGATCTATGTTTGTCCTAAATATATTTCAATCCACTTACTGTTGACTAACTCGCTACCTCTGCTGGAAGTCTATACCAAGCATCAACTACTCTTAAAGCAAAATAATACTCCTACTGCTAGTTTAAAGTCGTGTTCCCATGATCTTCATCTTAGTGGGAGCTTATAGAGGACAATACAAGAAGGCAAAAGGAAACAATTTCATGAAAAATAGATAACAGGGTCAATTACGTAGTGGATGTGTATGGATTATTTTTAGAGAATTAGGACTGTCATTTTAAGGTTGGAAAAGATAATACATAATAAATAAAAACAATACATAATAGAATACTGTGACAGAACCCACTGTCACTGTGTGTTTTGGAGGGGACTGTGCGCAAGCCTCCTACCGACAGACTATGGGCCAGAAGATACTGGAGTTTGGCGCTGCAGCCTTTTGACTTTACCATCCACTACGGCCCTGGTAAGCAGAATGGCAACGCTGATGGGTTGTCCCAGCAAATGGAACTCAGCCCCTAACCTAAATCCGGACATCCCCAAGTTGACCTAAAAAGGGTCAAGCCGGGTCTGCCGGAGTGTTCCACAAGGGGGGAGCACTGTGACGGATCACCCTGTCCCTGGATTGTAAACCCCTTCGTTTCATTTTCCTACGAGTTTGGGACATTGGCCTTTTATTGCATTTTATTTTCTCTTCATTCATCCTCAGAACAAAGGAAGATGGCAGGACTCATGGCATTGTGTTAATGTAATGTAATGTTACAGCCCATCCCCCCCCCCCCTCCTGTTCCTGTGTCTAAGGGTGTGGATTCATGACACAGACACTTGTCTGAGTTGGAGACATCTCTCCGCAGGGGGTGTGTACTAAGACTGCTTGGTTCAAATGTACAAATGTTCAGTTCTCATTGGTTGGTCTTTGTCTCATTCCCCCCCCCCCTGCAGGGCTAAGGGGAGTGCCCCTTAGCTGTGTGTAACTGTATGGTTTGGAATGTAATAAACAGTTTAAGCTCTGGATGGTTAACCCTCAACACCTGTGTGGATTGTTTCGTGATTGAGGGGTTACGGGCTGGATATGGCTTCTCCGCAGGCTGTGGGTGCGTTTGGAGGACAGGAGACACAGTTTCGGCGGATGTGCCCAGCTGGGGTACAAAGATCCGTTACATTGGTTGGCAGCGGTGGGATGTCTCCTGCAGTCCAGGACATCCAAACCACCACCAGGATTCAAGATCTGGGCAGCTGCCGAGGAGTGATACGGGGACCAGCCAGCATGAGAGCGGAGTTCGGGAGGAGGCTGCAAGGCATGCGGAAGCACCATCGGGGACCAGCGACAGAGCACACCAGGCTCGGCTGGGAGGATGTGATCCGCAGGCAACTCTGGCATGAGGCGCTAAGCCACGAGCGGCACCATCAGGGGAAGATCCTTCCCTCCTCCACAGAGATGTACCGGACGCAGTACTGTGCGCGAGAGGTGTTCCTGAGGGAACAACCGCGAGATGAAGGGAAGATGGAGCTCGGAAGATTGGTCCAGGAGGAAATGAGGCTAGACGCCAGCTACAGAGCCCTCCGGTGGTTCGCTGCTCAACTGTGGCCAGGTACAGCAGATGGCAGCCCAACAGAAGGCGTTGGCTATGGCGGCGTGGGGCTGCTCCATAAAAAAATGTACGGAGACCCAGACTTTGGGAGCGATGAGGAGTGGCGGCTGGAACACATTCTGGATTTCCGAGATGAGGTGCTGGACCTCCCCGACGAGGTGTGTGACCTGGAGGAATTGGAGTTCCTGGTTGAGCAGGAATGGGAGCTCGAGATTGCCTACAAGCGGCTGTTTGACGGTGATCAGCAGCCTGGCATGGCTCCCGTTGCCTGGGACTGTCCGAGAGAAATAGCAGACAGTCACAAAGATGAGAAGCAAATGGGGCCAGGGGTGATCCTGCGTTTTCCCGTACTAACTGCAATGGAAGAAGCAGCGATGATACAGAGGGCACTGCGAGCGCTAGAATGCCGGAACGCACCGGAGGTCCCCCAGGCAGCGAGACAAGCTGATAGCATGAAGGTCTCAGAAGGGGGAGTTGAGACAGGCGCTGGAAGGCTGGGAAATGGTGATCAGCAGCAAGTCCAGAGTATCTCATCTGGTGCCCCAGCAGAAGCACTGGCTACAGGGCAGAGTGCCCCTGGCATCTGCCCAGCATCAGAAAAAGAGTTGGATCCGGAGAGTCTGAGAGAGGATCTGCGTGAGCTGTTTTCCCAACAGCAGATATCTCCACCGGGAGTAGAGGAAGCAATTCTCCCTCCCCAACAATTGGACACTACCCCAATGTTCATCCCCCCCAGCAGAAGCGCTGGCTACAGGGCAGAGTGCCGCTGGCATCTGCCCAGCATCAGAAAAAGAGTGGGATCCGGAGAGTCTGGGAGAGGATCTGCGTGAGCTGTTTTCCCAACAGCAGATATCCCCACCGGGAGTAGAGGAAGCAATTCTCCCTCCCCAACAATTGGACACTACCCCAATGTTCATCCCCCCAGCAGAAGCGCTGGCTACGGGGCAGAGTGCCGCTGGCCTCTGCCCACCCTCAGAGGTAGATCCAGGGAGTCCGAGGGATGACCTCAGTGAGCCGTTTCCCCAGCACTTGGACACTACCCCAGTGGTTATCCCCCCAGCAGAAGCGCTGGCTACAGAAGAGAGCGCTGATGGTCTCTGCCCAGCATCAGAACAAGAGATGAAGAATCTGGGAGACAGTCCCTGCAAGATACCTTCTCAGCAGCTGGTAACTACACCAGGAGAAAAGCAAGTACCTTTTTCTCCCCAAATGCATAGCCCTGCCAGTCTACATTCCCTACCAGCTGGAGCGCTGGCATCAGGGCAGAGGATTATTCAGCTCCCCCCAATATCTGCAACCCAGCCCCGGATCAGAGGAGTGCAGACAGTTGTTCCCACTCTGCAGCGGCTGTTTTTATTCATGGGAGACCCTATGTGCAGTTTTGCTCCCCAGCGCCAGAGTCGTAGTTTTACTTTTCCTGGTTGCCTGGGGTGGAAGTTTGTGACTAACGCAGGTCCAGACCAGTTGAGGGTCAGGAACCTCGTTAGTCTGTTTTTAAAAGGGGAGAAATATGACAGAACCCACTGTCACTGTGTGTTTTGGAGGGGACTGTGCGCAAGCCTCCTACCGACAGACTATGGGCCAGAAGATACTGGAGTTTGGCGCTGCAGCCTTTTGACTTTACCATCCACTACGGCCCTGGTAAGCAGAATGGCAACGCTGATGGGTTGTCCCAGCAAATGGAACTCAGCCCCTAACCTAAATCCGGACATCCCCAAGTTGACCTAAAAAGGGTCAAGCCGGGTCTGCCGGAGTGTTCCACAAGGGGGGAGCACTGTGACGGATCACCCTGTCCCTGGATTGTAAACCCCTTCGTTTCATTTTCCTACGAGTTTGGGACATTGGCCTTTTATTGCATTTTATTTTCTCTTCATTCATCTTCAGAACAAAGGAAGATGGCAGGACTCATGGCATTGTGTTAATGTAATGTAATGTTACAGCCCACCCCCCCCCCCCTCCTGTTCCTGTGTCTAAGGGTGTGGATTCATGACACAGACACTTGTCTGAGTTGGAGACATCTCTCCGCAGGGGGTGTGTACTAAGACTGCTTGGTTCAAATGTACAAATGTTCAGTTCTCATTTGTTGGTCTTTGTCTCATTTCCCCCCCCCCCCCCCTGCAGGGCTAAGGGGAGTGCCCCTTAGCTGTGTGTAACTGTATGGTTTGGAATGTAATAAACAGTTTAAGCTCTGGATGGTTAACCCTCAACACCTGTGTGGATTGTCTCGTGATTGAGGGGTTACGGGCTGGATATGGCTTCTCCGCAGGCTGTGGGTGCGTTTGGAGGACAGGAGACACAGTTTCGGCGGATGTGCCCAGCTGGGGTACAAAGATCCGTTACAAATACTATAACCAACATTAATTAAAAAAGGTTTACCCGGAGTTAAAAGTGTTTTTAAATGAAAAACCAATACAATATAATCCTATCGTCCCTTCCACAATCATTGAGCACATTTACACTGATAAAAAAATCTCTGAAAATTACTTTTTTGTTCTTTTTATTGGCAGTTGAGGGTTGGGGACAGAGACTGTAAATGTCTCATGGCAAAGTCCTGAAGTCCCGCATGGGAGCCACTGTCAATCATGGTGGTGAGGATTGGGCTATGAGCATGTTGGCTTATGATGACACATGCTGACTAGGGAATAACAGGCTCACTGTTCCCTTTGTAACCTGAATTGTATATGTTTTTGACAGTAAAAAAGATGGGAAGGTAGGAAAAGTGAGGCTAAAGAAAATTTTTAAAAGAATGAACTAATTTCCTATTTTGCATTTAGATATGAGGTGTGTCTAAAAAGTTTGGTAAATGATATCAGAAAACAAGCAAAAAATAAGATACAAACAAATTACCTTTTTTTGGCCTTCAAAATAATAGCCATCTTTCACAACACACTTTTGGCAACATTCATAAAGCTTTTGGAAAGGCCTCTTTAGGAATCGATTGCAGAACCGCTGTCATGCATTCTTGGATTTCCTTATGGATGATGGCATTGCTGTCGAAGACGGCGATCAACATTTTCTTGACCTTGGGCTTTTGCAGTGAAGACAGTGAATGCCATTCCATTGATTGCTACTTGGATTCTGGGTTGAACTGGTAGCGCCAGGTCTAATCTCCTGTGATGATGGTTCATAGAAAGAATGGATCCTGGTCAAACATGGTAATGAAACCTCCAGAGGTTTCCATCCATTTTGCTTTCTGTTCGTCTGTCAGCTTGTGCGGCACAAACCGGGAACAGATCTTCCGCGTATCCAAATCTTCCTGGAGGATGGTGCGCACTGTCTCCTTGCTGATGCCTTAATTCCTCTGCCATCAATTATAGAGTCAATGAAAAATAGTGGGGTGCGCTAAACAACAATGAGTCCAAACATATGAATAATTAAAATTAAACATATAACAGAACAAAATACACAGTGATATTCGTGAATAATCAATAGGTGCATAAACACAAAAGTTCATGAGTGTCCATAAATTAGTGATGATATTGAATATAAGATGAAGAAAAATAAACTTGATTCCACATCCAAAGTAAATCCACCACCAAGTGAAATTTCTCCTTACCAAATGGAAAAAGGTAAGGTGCCAATAAGGAACCTTCTAAGCCTTACTTCCCAGCCATCCTCCACAGCAGATATAGTCATTTCAATTTGCCACATGAACTCTGCCATCAGATATATACAGCCTGGCACTGACAGAAACTTTGGGTGCCCCCTCACATCTTTCACAGCTTCTCTCACAAATTCTGAGTTCATATGGCAAATTGAAATGACTATATCTGCTGTGGAGGATGGCTGGGAAGTAAGGCTTAGAAGGTTCCTTTGATAAAATCAGAATGATATAAAGATGCCAATGGTCCTGTAGCTTGAAAACATCAGCACAGGTGGAGCTGAATCGTCAGCGTGGCTGTTGTGACAGACTCTGTGGATCTTAGGAGAAGGGGAAAGCAGTGTTTCTTCAGCTACAGGTGTGTATTGATTGCCATCTGGTAAGAAGCCAACCCAGGTGTTTTGCACGAGGTGATTGCTGGTTCACTACGGAGATTGATTTTGTTCAGCACATAAGTTTATTATTGGCACCTTACCTTTTTCCGTTTGGTAAGGAGAAATTTCACTTGGTGGTGGATTTACTTTGGATGTGGAATCAAGTTTATTTTTCTTCATCTTATATTCAATATCATCACTAATTTATGGACACTCATCTTTATTTTATTCTGATTTTATCAAAGGAACCTTCTAAGCCTTACTTCCCAGCCATCCTCCACAGCAGATATAGTCATTTCAATTTGCCACATGAACTCTGCCATCAGATATATACAGCCTGGCACTGACAGAAACTTTGGGTGCCCCCTCACATCTTTCACAGCTTCTCTCACAAATTCTGAGTTCATATGGCAAATTGAAATGACTATATCTGCTGTGGAGGATGGCTGGGAAGTAAGGCTTAGAAGGTTCCTTTGATAAAATCAGAATGATATAAAGATGCCAATGGTCCTGTAGCTTGAAAACATCAGCACAGGTGGAGCTGAATCGTCAGCGTGGCTGTTGTGACAGACTCTGTGGATCTTAGGAGAAGGGGAAAGCAGTGTTTCTTCAGCTACAGGTGTGTATTGATTGCCATCTGGTAAGAAGCCAACCCAGGTGTTTTGCACGAGGTGATTGCTGGTTCACTACGGAGATTGATTTTGTTCAGCACATAAGTTTATTATTGGCACCTTACCTTTTTCCGTTTGGTAAGGAGAAATTTCACTTGGTGGTGGATTTACTTTGGATGTGGAATCAAGTTTATTTTTCTTCATCTTATATTCAATATCATCACTAATTTATGGACACTCATCTTTATTTTATTCTGATTTTATCAAAGGAACCTTCTAAGCCTTACTTCCCAGCCATCCTCCACAGCAGATATAGTCATTTCAATTTGCCATATGAACTCAGAATTTGTGAGAGAAGCTGTGAAAGATGTGAGGGGGCACCCAAAGTTTCTGTCAGTGCCAGGCTGTATATATCTGATGGCAGAGTTCATGTGGCAAATTGAAATGACTATATCTGCTGTGGAGGATGGCTGGGAAGTAAGGCTTAGAAGGTTCCTTATTGGCACCTTACCTTTTTCCATTTGGTAAGGAGAAATTTCACTTGGTGGTAGATTTACTTTGGATGTGGAATCAAGTTTATTTTTCTTCATCTTATATTCAATATCATCACTAATTTATGGACAGTCATGAACTTTTGTGTTTATGCACCTATTGATTATTCACGAATATCACTGTGTATTTTGTTCTGTTATATGTTTAATTTTAATTATTCATATGTTTGGACTCATTGTTGTTTAGCGCACCCCATTATTTTTCATTTACTTTACATATTCACCAAGCACTGAATACCGGGAGCAGCTTCAACACACTATCAGCGCACCCATCCCCCCCTAACATAATTATAGAGTCAGTCGCCGATCTCGTGCCAACATTTGTCGCACTCTCTTGATCATGTCTGGGGTTCTGCTTTTCGACAGTCGACCCAACTTGCCTTATCCTCAGTCTTTTCCTTCCCATTGTGAAGGCGTTTGAACCAGTTGTAAACACATTTTCTGCCCACAGCTTACATCCAATACACTTGCACCATTCATGCGTCTTCTTTCCCATTTTCCCCAATTTGTAGCAGAACTTGATGTTTACTTGTTGCTCCATTGCACTGTGACCCTACCTCTCACACTGACTAGTTTGACTACCCATAACAGGTTTACCCTGGCAGTCACGTGTACTCCACACTAGGTGAACCTTCTCAACGTGTCTCTTGATAGCCATGTGCGAGAGTGCACACCTAGCCCATGTTGCCATTGAGATATTGGACCATTCACCAAACTTTTTAGACAAATTTCATATACTTTAACCATTACTTAGCATGCACAGCTCTGGGGCTTTTTTACATTAGCTTTAACCCTTTCTGCCCCACTACAGATTGCTTTGCAGAGGGTAACTGACAGGTGGCTGGAAGGCAATATGTCAACTCCTCAGCACCTATCTTAACCTTTAAAAGCCCACCCCATTGCACCGAAACAGCCTCCATTGCTATTTATTTACGCGTATCATGTTCAGCAGGAGGAGGCATGTAACAGGCGGCATTATTTTTGCTGCAGCCACAGCATGTATACAATTCAATCCAATTGCCTTTGCAGCTTAAAGGAGGTGGTCAGGGCAGTAAAACTGCGGCTCAACAAACAATTTTTACAACCCCCGGCCACAAAGTTACCTACTCCATTAATGAACAATTATCCTAGATCTGCTTTAACAATTTGTGTGTAAGAAAGGAGGAGGGTGAACTAAACACATTTGTTTTATTTGAAACCAACAGTGTGTATATTGGAGTGGCATTTTGTAGGACAATCGCTCTGCAAAATCGGCAGATTCTTTTTTTTATACAGCAAACATTTATTTATTTTTTTCTCTTTGTGCTTCTGTGACTGTTTTAGGCATAGCACTGGTGTTTGTTCTTTGGCTCACACTGGTACAACATCCTTCCTCCTACTTATATTAAAATGGTAATTTATGTAAATTCTCCAAGAACAGCAGGTGGAAAGAAAGTTCTCTTCGCTTTTCTTTTTCCAGTAATAATTAGTTGCATTTGTACTCTAGAAATATTTTACATTTTTTTTAGGTTCTAATCTAGGTTTTATTCATCTATTTATTTATTTATTTGTGTTTCATTATAAAAGTTGCTATAAAGGCTTTCCATTCCACATTTCAAGAAGAAAAATTCTGCTAATGAGACTGTGCTATAATGCTAGGGGGTAGAAAACAGAACAATTATTGTTCTATGCTAACCAATTAAAGTTATTAGAATATACATAAGTAAGTAAAATGTAGGTTTATTTTTAAAAGCAATCACCACCATAAAAATACATTTTTAATTGCAAACATTTTATAATGCACATTTTAGGCCTGAAGATTACTTAAAAGTTTGTTCTAGACTGTAAGAATTGGTTACAGACGACTATGAGTGTAAATAAGCTTTTTTCAGATATATATATAGGAATATAAATGTGTCCTTATTAAATTGCCTCAATGACATTTTTCCTTCTTATAAGAACATTTAGGGATGTCTCTTGGGGATTTGGTTGAGTTTTTGACTCATCCTCGAATTGAGAGACTGTCTTCTGGCTTTTCCCAACTAGATGGTGCTATTCCCCACTGAAATTGTGTCTAGACGTATATTTAGGTCATTACGTGATCCCGTGGTAACGCCAGCCCATGACGTAATATTACGTCATGACGCAAATTTGTGCCATGACGTCATGACGTGACGGATGTGATGACGCAAACGCGGTAATTACATGGGAAAACCCTATAAACAGAGGGAAGAAGGGGTAGGCTGCCATTTTGACTTTAACCATGTGGGGATAATTTTATCCCCTCCATTTTCTTCCTTTACCTTCATACACTTTTTATTTGGTGCATTTATTTTTCACTCCTGACAAAGCTTATTTATTAAGCGAAACATATAGAGTTATAGGTTTTTGTGCGCACTATTATTATTTGGGATGCTGCATGGTTTGTGAGGAGGGTGCTTTCTCAGGTTGGCAGGCAGAATTAGTGCTATTAGCACCTAGTTTTATTATGAGGCGGGCTTGATTAGCATTTTCAGCCTTTAGGTAGATTCAGACTAGGCAGGAGATTATTTGTTAGTCCAATTGCCAGTCAGTCACCTAGCTCTGAGAGCAGTGTATATATAGATATTATCTCTAGCAGGTAGCTTTGCTATGAGAGAAGATACTCATAATCCTTACAGATATGAGTCAGACAGAGCCGTATAGCTTCCAATGCAATTTATTAGGTAGACTTGAAGAACAAGGGGAGCCAGCCAACCTATTGGTTTGTAGCTACCTAGATTCTAACAGACCATATTTTTTTAGACAGGCCCCATATGAGATTCCATGAAAGAGAGCATTGTTATGAGGCAGGCTTGAATAGCTTTTTCAGCTTTTAGGTTGATTCAGAACAGACAGGAGAATATTTGTTAGTCTAACTGCCAGTCAGCCACCTAGCTCTGAGAACAGTGTATATATAGATATCAGCTTCAGTGGATAGCTTTGCTATGAGAGAAGACACTCAGGATCCTTTCAGATATGAGTCAGAGAGACAGAGCCGTATAGCTTCCAATGTGATTTATTAGGTAGGCTTGATGAGCAAAAGAAGCCAGCCAACTTAGTGGTTTGTAGCTACCTAGATTCTAACAGATCATATTTTTTGAGACAGGCCTCATATGAGATTCCATGAGAGAGAACCTTCAGTGAGTTCTGGTTTGACTAGGCGTGTGGGCTAGTTGGGACCTTTACCGTGTAGGACTACAGATGACAGGTGAGAATGCATGTAAGTGTCAGAGGTAAAGGGGTTCCTGCCCCTCTGATTTTGTATAGGAGTGCCCCTGTAGGAAACCCCTTATGTTCACTGGCCTAGTCGTTTCCTCTTTCCTCATTATTTTCTCTAATGCCTTGATCACTTAATATTGTGTGCACTAATCACCAGTATATCATTGGCCAACCAAAAAATCACCTCCCTTTTTGTACATATATACAGTCCAGATAATGTTTTATAGAATAATAATAAATGTTATATTTTAAAACCAATGGCTTATGGTGCGTAGGGAATGCACCTTTCGTTCAGTGTAAATTTAGTTTTTGCCAGCTTGGTATCCTTTGCAAAATTTTAGGTATTAGTCTGTGTTTACTTAAAACCCCAAAACATTATAAATTTTCTAAGAGCAGAGACTCTGTCGAATAAAATGGGGGCAGTCGCAATTTTCTATGTTACATGGTAGTGGCGCTACTGTTTATCAAATCTATATTTACAGTAAAAATACATTCAGATACATTTTAGAACACACAATTAGGGATGATCGAATGGTTCGGGTCGACCATCGGTTCGACCCGAACATTGGCTGTTCGAGGTTCGGCCTAATTTAGAACTTTTTGCTGAAAAAGTTCGGAATTCGGCAACCAGAACCGACCAAAATGCAATGGTTCAGGAAATGGGCTTTAAAAGCCTGTGATTGGACCAGAACCATCAGTAAAAGCCAATTGAGGGGGCAGGAGAATGCTAGGAATGTGATTGGAGTGACTAGGGGGTCCATAAGATAGCCCCCGCCAAATTCCTAGCATTGTTATACAGGGACATGGAAGAGAGTGGAAGCAGTTCTGTTACTTCTGCTTCAAAGTGTCATTTAGCAATTTTTAGTGTGAGGAAAGGGATATCTAGTGTAGTTAGGGTGCTATTTTCCACTATAGTTAGCTTTAATTATTCAGTTTCTGTAGGGAAAGTGTTAAGTGTAAGGGGACCGTAATGTAGTGTAGGGTTAACTGACTCTGACTGCTATGGCAGGGTGACAAAACCCTTCCATATCAGGGTGACCGCTATAGAGAAAAGATCGTTTCTCTTGTGTCACATTCAGAGCACTGATATGGCTTCTCCCCTGTGAGCATTCTTTTTGCTGCAGGCGTTTATAGGGCTTTTTTGAGGACATGTTTGGAGTCAGGCATGACATCTGAACTTCTGTGTAGGTGTATATATACATACATGGGTGTATATACCCCTACACAGAAGTTCAGATGTTTTGCCAGCCTCCAAAGACCCCAAAAAAATGCCCCAAAAAAACGCCAGCTGCAAAAACACACCTGGGCGTTTTTGTAGCTGGCGTTTTTTTGGGCATTTTTTGGGGGTCTTTGGAGGCATGCATAACATCTGAACTTCTGTGTAGGGGTATATACACCCATGTATGTATATATATACACATACACATATATAGGTGTGAAAAGAGCAGAAATATATGCTTGCGCTAATTCCCACTAATATGGCTCCGCTCCTATAACACCTATATGTGTGTATGTGTATAAATATATACAAGTGTGTGTGTATATATATAACCCTATACAGAAGTTCAAATGTTTTGCCTGCCTCCAAAGACCCCAAAAAAATGCCCAAAAAAATGCCTGCGCCAAAAAAAAAAAAGGCCAGGTGTGTTCTTGCAGGCGTTTTTTGGGCATTTTTTGGGGTCTTTGGAGGGAGGCTAAACATCTGAACTTCTGTATAGGGTTATATATACACACACACTTGTATATATTTATACACATACACACATATAGGTGTTATAGGAGCGGAGCCATATTAGTGTGAATTAGCGCAAGCATAGATTTCTGCTATTTTTACACCTATATATGTGTATGTGTATATATACATACATGGGTGTATATACCCCTACACAGAAGTTCAGATGTTATGCCTGCCTCCAAAGACCCCAAAAAAATGCCTGCACCAAAAAAAAAAAATGCCCAGGTGTGTTCTTGCAGGCGTTTTTTTTTGGGCATTTTTTGGGGGTCTTTGGAGGCAGGCAAAACATCTGAACTTCTGAATAGGGTTATATATACACACACACTTATATGTATTTTACACATATATAGGTGTTATAGGAGAGAAGCCATATTAGTGTGAATTAGCGCAAGCATAGATTTCTGCTATTTTCACACCTATATATGTGCATGTGTATATATACAGACATGGGTGTATGTATATATATACCCCTACACAGAAGTTCAGATGTTTTGCCTGCCTCCAAAGTCCCCCAAAAAATGCCCAAAAAAACGCTTGCTACTAAACCGGCAAGGTGTGAAAATAGCGGAGCCATATCCCTGTTCTATAAGTGACATGATACAAACAATCTTTTTGTTATGGTTCTGGACATGCTACAGAGCTGAAACTTCACAGGTACACTTTTTAGACCCCCCAGACACTAAATCCAAAAATCTTTTTTTTTTTTCAATAATTGGCTCTCTATCAAAAATGACAATTTTTAAGAACTTTTTTGTGTGATTAATAGTCCCTGGGGCATGACCCAGAACCCTAGGCACTTTTTAGGGGCATTTATTGGGTTTTATGGCTTCAAAATGGTGTTTTTTGATTACCGAAGTTCGGGTCCCATTGATTTCAATGGGGTTCTGAAATCCGGCCGAACTTTCGGGAAGTTCGGATGTTCTGGCCAAACCGAACTTTTGAAAAATTCGATCATCCCTACACACAATATAATACCCATTGTTTTGTAAACTATAAAACATGAGGTTGCATCAAGTAAAAGGATACCAAATATGTCAAGTTTCAAAATTGCATGCACCTATGAAACAGCTAGAAACGACATTCCCAAAATTGACTGCAGGCAATGCTAGAAAAGTATTTTAAGATTATGTGTGGTACAATCGTCATTTTTAGACACGTGCATACCCAAACTGCATGTTTATGTTCATTCATCTATGCATGGTCATGAGGCTGTGGCAGTTTTTAACATTTTTTGGGGGTATGTTTTTATTTTATGAAACTTTTTTTTTTTTTTTTCATTTTTAACTTAAGCACCTCAAGGCCGGGCACTTTTACCCCCTTTGTGCCTGTGCCATTTTTCAGATTTCAGCACTGCCATACTTTGAGTGACAATTACTCAGTCATGCAACACTGTACCCAAATGAAATTATTATAATTTTTGAGACAGATAGAACTTTATTTTGGTGCCATTTAATCACCAATGTTTTTTTTTTTTTTTGCTTTATAAATGTAAAAAAAAACAAACATTTTGGAAAAAAACTCAAAATATTCTTTCCTCATAAATGTAGGCTAAAATGTATTCTGCTACATTTCTTTTCTTTTTTTTTTTTTTTTTTTCACAAAAAGGTGCTTTATTGAGGTAATAAAAACCGGTAACAATTAAACATGTGATCTGTATAGAGAAGCATAACAGTTACAGAAAAATTGTTGATTGGACAAAAGATACAATATCACTAAAGTAGTATAGGAAACAAACCAGTGAATTGAGCATTTCTCTTCGTGAACTCCTTAGGTGGTAAACTAGCATTAGGCATTAAGAAGTGTGTTAAGTCATCGGGAAATATAACTATTCAAAAACTGTATTCCATAATAGGATAAACATCATTAAGCCACCAACTCAGAAAATAAGTGAGTGGTGACAGGTTCAGAAAAGAAAGGAAAAAGAAATAAGTAGAGAGATAGAGAGATTTATAAAGAAATTGGAGGGGGGGGGGATTGGTGGAGGGTGGAAGGGAGGAGGGAGGGGGGGATTATGCGGGGCTTCAATTACCCGGTTTGGGGCCCCGTTACAATGATTTTGTTGTTGGTCGTTCATAGCATGGAGTGAAAAGAGGTTTGATATACTGAGTTAGTTCGGATTCAATCATTAAATTTTAGGGAGTGGTATTCCTGAGAGACTGAGAAATGCAGCCAATCGGACCATAACTTGCGAAATGGCTCAGCTCTTTCAAGTTTTAGGGCAGCTGCCTTTTCCATTTCATATATTTGATCAAGTTTCGTGATCCAGTCTCTAATAAGCGGTGTATTGGTGGAATTCCATTGTAATGGGATTAGGCTTTTGGCTGTATTCAGCATATGACGTACGAGGGAGAATTTATATAGTTTATATGAAAATGTATTTATATGTAGCAGGAAGGTCGGAGTGTCGAACTCAAGATCCACCCCAGTTACATGTTTAATCCAGTGAGCGACAGATGTCCAAAAAGTCTGAAGTTTAGGGCATGACCACCATATATGGCGGAATGTGCCCTTAGCCACCCTGCATCTCCAACATGTGTCAGAAAGACTAGGGTACCCGTTTTTAAGTTTAACTGGGGTTCTGTACCACTGTGTTCTAATCTTAAATGCAGTTTGGTACTATGGTATATATAATTAAAAATTGGTCAATCCTGATGTTCTGACTGCCTGATTTCTTAACCGCCTTAGCGGTATCCCCGAGCGTGACTCGGGGTAGGAATTTTCTGCTATTAGCGGTATCCCCGAGTCACGCTCGGGGTCAATGGGCAGAGCGTGCAGACAGCGCAGCGGAGCTTCTCTTACCTTATCCTGGCGATCCAGCGATGAGCTCTCATTGCTGTGACCGCCAGTGAGATCTCCGCCGCTCGTCTGTCGGTAGGAGGACTTCCTAGTTCCGTTCCCTGCAGCAGCAATGCTGCATGGGAGCGGAACTAGGGAGGGAAATTAAAAAAAAAAAAAAAAAACGTTGCACAAAACACATAACACATTTTATATTATATATATGCATATATATATATATGCATATATATTTATATATATATATACATATATATATATATATGCATATATATATATATATATATATATATATATATATATATATATATATATATATATATATACTCACACATATATATATATATAAAATTATATTATTGATTTGATTATAATTCATGCGTTATATATATATATATATATATATATACACACACACATATATATATATATATATCTATATACACACATATATATATATATATATATATATATATATATATATACACACATATATATAATATATAACGCATGAATTATAATCTAATCAATAATATAATTTTATTATATATATTATATATTAAATAATAAAATAATATTATTGATTCAATTATAATTCACTTGTTTGTGTTTCAAATTTATCACATCTGGGATGTCTACTAGAGACTTGTTTTGGTCAGGTTTAAGTCAGTAATTACTAAGAATTGTAGGCCTATAATACATAACGCCAAATTTCCATGAAAAGAATTGTACCGCTTTTGGAACAGAATTCCTGACAGAATCATACCGCCAGGGAGGTTAAAGCCCTAAAATGCTAGGACACTACAAATAGCCCCCAATTGTCGCCTTTTTGTAAAGTAGACAGTCTAAGATATTTAATAAGAGGCATGGTGAGTTTTTTGAAGTTAAAATTTTTTTTTGTTAAATTTTTTGGAAAATGAAGACATTAAATAAAATGTGTGTTTTCTTTCATAAAGTTGTCATTTTAACAAATTGTTTCTCACACACAGCATAGGTTTACTTACAGTTACACCACAATAAACATTTGCTATGCCAACTGAGTATGGAGATACCACATGTGTAAGACTTTCTCACAGACTAGATGCACAGAGGGGCCAAAAATTCAAGGAGCTACTTTAGGCTTTTAAGGAGCATTAACTACACATATCATTTCCTGACTACCTATCACATTCTTCAGTCCCTTAAGTACCAGGACAAGAGAAACACCCAAAAAACTACCCACTTTTAGAAAAGAAACACTCCAAGGTATTTTCTGGAAGGCATAGTGAGTCTTTTGAAAATGTAATTTTTTTTCCATAAGTTTTTAGAAAATGAGGGAAAGACAAAAAATATATATATCATTTTTTTTCTACACAAAGTTGTCAATTAATAAGATATTTCTAACACACATCTAAGGCAATCTTTGAAATACAGCCCAAAACACATTGCTAATGCTCCTGAGTATGGTGATACCACATACAGAGGGCCGAAACACCTTCAGGCGTTCCAGGGGCATAAATTACACATTTAATTGCCTGACTACCTTTCATATTTTTGGAGGCCCTAGAGCACCAAGAAAGTGGAAATACTCACAAAACGCCTGCATGTTGGAAAGCAAACACCCCAAGATATTTTCTTAATGGCACGCTGAGTTTTTTAAAGACTTAATTTTTTGCCACAATTTTTCGGAAAAAAAAAGAAAGAAAATTAAAATGTATTTTTTTTTCTTTTTTACACAAAAGTTGTCCTTTACCCAACCACAATTAGCACCTTCAGGCATTCTAGGCACATAAATTATACATTTAATTTCCTGACTACCCATCACAATTTTGAAGGCCCTGGAGCACCAGGACAGTGGAATTACCCACAAAATGACCCCATTTTGGAAAGCAAGCACCCAACATATTTTTAATAGGGGATAATGAGTCCTTTGAACACCTCCAGGTGTTCTAGGGACATAAATAACACTTCTAATTTCCTGACTACCTATCACATTTTTAGCGGCCCTGGAGCACCAGGACAGGAGAATAAATCACAAAATTACCACTAAACAGAGAGGATGAGCTGACCCTTATGTGCCATAATCCTAGTGTTAATTGAAAGAAAAAAAGATTGGTACAACTTTGGTTGCCCAGTCTGGAGTTGCGGACTTTAAAGGCACAAACTGAGTAGGCACAAACAATTTCATTAAAATCTATACATTTGATTGAGAATATTCACTTAAAAGAATACAAATTACAGCATATTAAAAAAAGGCTGCCCTTTGTGGAGCAAATGTGGGTTCAGAGTAGATATATGTGGGTTCAGAGTAGATATACAAGCATTATACACAGCTTATTTGCAAGAGATACGTGTATTGTACTGGTCTGGATAGGTCGTCGCGTTTCACATTACGCTTCTTCAGGATCCCCAGATGGTTAGGTAATCTCTCCTCCAGTGCAATATGCTGTGTCATCCACAGTGAGCTACGGCCAGGGGGGGGGGGGGCAGGCGGGACCCACCTATTATGATTGGCTAGTTTCAAGGACGGGGCGGCTGGGCGGCAGATGGCATTTATATTATCAGGTGGACATTCCACACCTTGAGAGCTGTATGATAAAAGATCACAGCTTGATAGACTATTCTATGTGTTGCATATACCAAAAAGGTGAGGAGAAAGAGGTAGTTTTCAGTATTCTGGGATACAGGTATCAAGCTGCTTTCTTCATACAATAGGTAACTTATGACCCAAAGTGTAGTTGGTGTAGGATAGCAGTATTTAGAAGAGTTAGCCTCTCACCAAGCGGGGAAGGAAAATAATCCCCATATTCCATGTAGCCGCCAGAAAATCCTTTGGCCGTAGATATCTGCCCGTGTCCGCATCCAGCCGTCCTCTCAAAATTACCACATTTTGGCAAGTAAATGACACAAGGTATTTTTTATTTGGCACAATGAGTCTTTTGAAGACTTTTTGCATACATTTTTGGATAATGGGTAAAGAAAATGAAAATGTTATTTCCTTTTTACACAAAGTTGTCAATTTATTAAGATATTTCTCACATATTTAGAATTACAACCCAAAACACATTCTGCTACTTTCTGAGTATGGCAAAACCACATGTGTGAGACTTTTTTACTTTTTGAACTGATTATAGCTTGTATGTCAAATATGGTATCTTGTGTATCACACAAATCAATCAAAACCAACATACTGTAATGGTCACCTTTATATGTTTAGGGATAATAGCATCATCTATAGCAGTCAAAGTTCCTATAAGCCAAGCAAGCCTAGCCTACTGTAATGTGGCTGCCCCTAGGAATGCCATTATCACTGGCCAGGAAGTACAGGAGACTGAAGAAAGGAAGAACAAAAGAGTTCCTGTGGAATACAGGAGAAAGACCAATGCATGTGCTCGTGAAGGGATACAAGGGAAATACCAATGTGTGCGAAAGAGGGGGGATACAGGGGAACAACCAATGTGTGTGCTGGAGGAGGGATATAGGGGAAAGACCAATGTGTGTGTGCTGGAGGAGGGATACAGGAGAAAAGCAATGTGTGTGTGCTGGAGGAGGGATACAGGGGAAAGACTGATGTGTATGTGCTGGAGGAGGGATGCAGGAGAAAAGCAATGTGTGTGTGCTGGAGGAGGGATACAGGGGAAAGACTGATGTGTGTGTGCTGAAGGAGGGATACAGGAGAAAGACCAATTTGTATGCTGGAGGAGGGATACAGGAGAAAGACCAATGTGTGTGTGCTGGAGGAGGGATACAGGAGAAAAGCAATGTGTGTGTGCTGGAGGAGGGATACAGGGGAAAGACTGATGTGTGTGTGCTGAAGGGAAGATACAGGGGAAAGACCAATGTGTGTGTGTGCAGGAGGAGCGATACAAGGGAAAAACCAATGTGTGTGGACGAGGGATACAGGAGAAAGACCAATGTGTGTATGCTGGAGGAAGTATACAGGAGAAAGACCAATGTGTGTATGCTGGAGGAAGTATACAGGAGAAAGACCAATGTGTGTGCTGGAGGAGGGATACAGGAGAAAGACCAATGTGTGTGCTGGAGGAGGGATACAGGAGAAAGACCAATGTGTGTGCTTGAGAAGGGATACAGGGGAAAGACCAATGTGTGTGTGCGAGGGGGGGGGGGGATAAAAGAGAAAAACCAAAGTGTGTGCTGGAGTAGGGATGCAGGGGAAAGACCAATGTGTGTGTGCTGAAGGAGAGATACAGGAGAAAGACCAATGTGTGTGTGCTGGAGGAGGGATACAGGGGAAAGACCGATGTGTGTGTGCTGAAGGGAAGATACAGGGGAAAGACCAATGTGTGTGTGCTGGAGGAGGGATACAGGGGAAAGACCGATGTGTGTGTGCTGAAGGAGAGATACAGGAGAAAGACCAATGTGTATGTGTTGGACGAGGGTTACAGGGGAAAGACCGATGTGTGTATGCTGGAGGAGGGATACAGGGGAAAGACCAAAGTGTGTGTGTGTGGGGGGGGGGGGGGATAAAGGAGAAAGACCAGTGTGTGTGCTGAAGGAGAGATACAGGGGAAATACCAATGTGTGTGTGCTGAAGAGAAGATACAGGGGAAAGACCAATATGTGTGTGCTGGAGGAGGGATGCAGGGGAAAGACCAATGTGTGTGTGGGGGGGGGGGATACAGGAGAAAGACCAATGTGTGTGCTGAAGGAGAGATACAGGGAAAAGACCAATGTGTGTGTGCTGAAGAGAAGATACAGGGGAAAGACCAATATGTGTGTGCTGGAGGAGGGATACAGGGGAAAGACCAATGTGTGTGTGCGGGGGGGGGGGGGGGGGATACAGGAGAAAGACCAATGTGTGTGCTGAAGGAGAGATACAGGGAAAAGACCAATGTGTGTGTGCTGATGGAGAGATACAGGGGAAAGACCAATGTGTGTGTGCTGGAGAAGGGATACATGGGAAAGACCAATGTGTGTGTGCTGGAGAAGGGATACATGGGAAAGACCAATGTGTGTGTGCTGGAAGAGGAATACAGGAGAAAGACTAATGTGTGTGTGCTGCAGGAGGGATACAGGAGAAAGAACATTGTGTGTTTGCTGGAGAGAAATCCAGGGGGGAATCTTGAGGGGAAACCAATATATGTGTGCTGCTGAAGGGATACCGGAGAAAGACCAAAGTGCGTGTGCCAGAGGAGGAATATAGGGTGATGAGCTGAACTGCCTTGGGTTTGGTTCGAACAGGGTTCAGCAAGCTTCAAAGAAATTCTGATGCCAAACCCGAATCCCACTGAAATAAAAGGGGCCAAATCTGTTAAATAAAAATGGCTGTTTTCTGGGCTAATACACAGGGTGGTGTAAAAAAAAAAAATAGTATGGAGGGTGGTCAGTGCCCTGGGGAACATGTATTATTGCAATAAAAAAAAAGAAAATCAATTTTACGAGGAGCATTATTTTTATATGCTTTAAGTGAAACATTAAAAATGTCCAATTCCTTAAAATAACGTGCCTGGAAGGGTTTGTGTGTAGTTTAATAAAAAAAAAAAAAAAGGAAGACGCTACAAATGAATGTCAATATCATTGCCAGTGGCCACATTTGGGGATGGTTGTCACTGCTATCCCCACCCTTTGCTTAATCACTTAAGGACTGCCCGCCACAGTTTTACTGCGGCAGGCAGCCCCTCCTGCGCGGACTGACATAGGTATACGTCGATCGTGTGCATGCAGCTAGGGGGAGAGGATGCGCAGCCGGCGGCGTGCTTTCTCCCCCACTTGGCAGCGGGGATTCCGATGCATGGGGCTGGCAGCCTCGATTGCCACCAGCCATCTGCAATCGTTCTCTGCTGAGAGAGAAGAACGGTCGGCTGTTGTAAACACAGCTGACCATTCTTTTCTCTGGAATGATCACAGTGCGCCTGTGATCCTTCTATATAGGATTACAGGTCTCTGTGATCATTTCACAAGCCTATCCCCCATAAAGTTAGAATCACTCGCCTAGGCTCACATTTAACCCCTGATCACCCACTGTGTTAACCCCTTCCCTGCCAATGGCATTATTACATTAACAGTGCATATTTTTAGCACTGATTACTGTAGTAATGTCACTGGTTCCCACAAAAGTGTCAAAAATGTCAGTTAGGGGTCCGATCTGTCTGCTGCAATGTCGCAGTCCAGCTAAAAATCGCAGATCACCGCCATTACTAGTAAAAAAAACAAACAATATAAATGACATAAATCTTTTCCGTAGATAGTAGACGCGACAACTTTTGCGCAAGCCAATCAAAAAATGCTTTTTGCGATTCTTTTTTTTTATACCAAAAATATGTAGCAGAAAACAAATTGGCCTAAAATGTTAAAAAAAATATATATTTTTTTGGGAATGTTAAATAGCAGAATGTGAAAAATATTGTTTTTTTTTTTCCAGAATTGTTGCTATTTTTTTGTTTATAGCGCAAAAAATAAAAATCGCACAGGTGATCAAATACCACCAAAAAAAAGCTCTATTTGTGGGAAAAAAGGACACCAATTTTATTTAGGTACAGCATCACATGCCTGCGCAATTTTCCGTTAAAATAACGCAGTGCCGTTTTGCAAGAAAAAGGCGTGTTCATTAAGGGGGCAAATCCTTCTGTTCCAAAAGTGGTTAAAAGGATCAGGGATTCCCTGCAATATCAGTGGCTCATGGGGTTTCACGGCTTCCTTAGGAACCAGTGACAGTGGGCAGCTGTAATATATAGTAGAAATTCCACTTCTATATATGATGCATGGCTCCCGTCAAACAGGCTAGGGTTCGGGCATTCGTCCAAACATCCAAAGTTTTTAGGTTTGGACCGAACTGTCAGCTCCTCCATAGTAAAGATCCTACTGAGGAAAGGCTAATGTGTGTGTGTGTGTGTGTTGGAGATGGGATCTCATTGGGGAAAGACCAATTGATAATTTCCCTTTGGGATTAATAAAGTATTCTGAATCTGTATCTGAATGCCACTGTGGAGGGACCAGGAAGTGACAGAATCCCCTAGTGGAAAGGTAAAACTCTGACTTGGGTATCATCAATGGGAAAGTGAAATTGTGCTATGAAAACTAAATTCTGATTCTGGCATTTTGTTATTAACCACCTAAGCCCCGGAAGATTTTACCCCCTTCCTGACCAGGGCCTATTTTGCGATTCGGCACTGCGTAACTTTAACGGACAATTGCGCGGTCGTGCAATGTTGTTCCTAAACGAATTTGACGTCCTTTTTTTCCCACAAACAGAGCTTTCTTTTGGTGGTATTTGATCCCCTGTGCAATTTTTTGATCATGCGCTATAAACAAGAGAAAAGAGCGTCAATTTTGCAAAAATAACAATATTTTTCACATTTTTTTATATGAAATTCCCAAAAAAAAAATTTAAAAATCAAAATTTTTAAACATTTTAGGCCAATTTGTTTTATGCTACATATGTTTGGTAAAAAAAATTGCAAAAAGCGTATTTTGATCGGTTTGCGCAAAAGTTATTGCGTTTACTAACTACGGGAAAGATTTTTGTCATTTTTGTTGTTTTTTTTTTTAACGAGTAATGGCGGCGATCTGCGATTTTTTTTGCGGGACTGCGACATTGCGGCAGACAGATCGGACCCTTGACTGACATTTTTGACACTTTTGGGGTTACCAGTGACATTACTACAGTAATCAGTGCTATACATATGCACTGTTACTGTAAAAATGACACTGGCAGGGAAGGGGTTAACTTTATTTGAGAGGGAGGGGTTAAGTGTGTCCCTAGGGGCGTGATTCTAACTGTTATTGGATATGGCTTGATGTGTAAGAACAGAGATCAATGGTCCTACATAGCAGAACCGTATGATCTTCATTCTTACACAGGGAAGAATGACAGGCGGCTTTGTTTACATTAGCCGCCTGCCTTTCTCCCGCTGTAATGGACAATCGAGAGTGCCCGGCGGACATCGGGTCCACCGGGCACACGCGCAGGGGGGTCCGTGGGCGAGCGGGAGTGCGCCTCCGGGGCGCGCGCTCGCTCCCTAGACCCTCACAGGCTAGCGACGTAGTCCTACGTCGCTTTGCCTGTGAGGGGCTGACCGGCAAGTGGTTAAGGATTGACAGACTGTATCATTTATTCAATTTTTTCCTTTTACCATCTTTCTGCTAAAAGTTCTACTAAAGATCTAACCAAGTTCAGTGTGTAGGACAAGATGAAAGCCATCTTTTTTATGGAAGATTACTCACAGGATAATTACGTGGACGCAGGTCACGTTATAGTCTATACTGACTTCTCTCTAGACAAATACCACTAATGTACAATACCTTTATCCCCCAT
Source organism: Pelophylax lessonae (assembly GCF_965119305.1). Lineage (NCBI taxonomy): Eukaryota > Metazoa > Chordata > Amphibia > Anura > Ranidae > Pelophylax > Pelophylax lessonae. The sequence goes on from NC_138768.1 coordinate 73,243,621, forward strand.
TAACAAATTAAAGAGCATTCACACAAGTTCTATTTAAAGAAAAATCATTTAGTGATAATGTTTCTCATCACAGTGAGGAGATTGTTGTAATTCTCCTATTCATTGCATCTCATTATACAGTCTCATATAATTAAGTCCATCAATCAGTCTTTGAACGTAGTCTAAATTTAATGTGCAGAGACAGTATAGAATGGAGGAGTGAGCACTTCTCTGCAGACCAAAGGCTACAAACATACGTCAGGCACCGCGGAAACTATTGACAATTTGCCGGTAGTATTAGAATATTCAAACCTTGAGTGCAATAAGCAGACAGATCAAGAGGCTACTTTGATTTCCTTTCGAATGCATAATTGTAAAGAAAATACTAAAGCCAGAGGGACAGCATGACATGTGAGTCAACGAAAACATTCATTATGCTGGCAAGCAATAGCAGCAATAGCAGCCTACATATTCTTCTCTTCTTCTGATCTTGTAGTGTTGAAACTTTCCAGCTCCCTCCTTTCAATATGTTTATTGTCAGCATGTGTGCATGCATTAGAGTCTGATTGGCTCAACACTGGTCCCCTCCCCTAATCTGAGTTCTGTTTTACAAGGGATGAAAATGTCAAATAAAATTAGTTGATTTTAAAATTCTTAGATTGCAGACTCTTAAGCCTCGTACACACGCATCGATAGTTGGCCGTGAATTTTCGGCCAACGTCCGATCGGCCGATTTTCGGCTTGTTAGTATGATGCTTTCGACAACCGACTGCGACTTTTCGGCCGAATAAAATCTGGTGTGCACGCTATAAAATTTTTGTTGGCCGTAAACAGAACGGCCGATTTTCCGTCAGTCAGTACAGATTTCGGCAGACAAAAATCAGATGAGCAAGACTGGGCATGCTCAGAGAAGCAAAAACACACGGAAAGTAAACCAGCACATGACATCACTTCTGAAGTTGGTTTTTGTTGGCCGAGAAAATTCGTGTGCAATCTAGAGCACATTTCAACCAACACAACAACACTGGACAAAAGCCGGTCGATTGGTCGGCCGATAATCGTTGCGTGTGTACGAGGCATTAGACCTTAGACTATAAGTTCTAAAGAGCAAAGCCCTCTGATTCCTACTGTATTACTGTAAATTGTATTGTAATTGTATTGACTGCCCTTATGATAAAAGGTGCTGCCTAAACTGTTGGCGCTATACAGTATACATCCTGTATAACATAATATTAAAAACACATTCTTTATTTTTTTTCCTGACCATAAAGATTTTTACTCTGTATTATCTGTTTCTATGCTTATTCGGGTTGGTTTTAAGCCATGTGGCTTTTAGTATGGTGGTCTCTGCTTATCCTTAGCTGTTTTTGCTTTTGGGGCTGTTTTTTGGTTGTTGAATGTGTTTGATCACATGAGCCGCACCTAAGCAGGGTGAGTTGGCATCCAACCATTGTTTAAAAAACCTTCTTTTTTTTTTAATTTGGTAATGATGGGTCTTCTGTTCTGCCATGACTCTTAAAACCACTCGGTCCCCACTGAAACACCCGGATAGGGATAGGGAGCCACTTACACCTGGATAACTTGAGTGTTAATAAGTCACCACAAAACATTAATGCACAGGAATCAGTCCACAGACTACCGGATGGTAGGTTAAGTAATTGTTTTATATCAGAGCAAGTAAACAGTGCAAGACGTAGCATAAAACAATAGAAAATGTAAGTTAGCATAACTAAGTAAAGGGGACCCTGGCATAAAACAGGATCAACTAACTGAATGATGGCAGTGTCAAATTTTACATTGAATAACTAATAATGAGCTAGATCAGACCCATTTAATGTAAACGTAAAGTTCTTGAGTGCACTCTAGACTGATATCCCAGATGTGGGTATCCGTAAGTGTTCTTAGGCAGGGTAACCCTAGATGGTGGTGTCTCAAGTCTGGCACCCTAATAGCTTGTGGTGGGGCCCTTCCATTGGTGGTGCACAAGTGTCTGTCTCTTTAAAAGTAAGTTGTGTATAGCTGCAGGGCTACTAAGTAACAAGCAGTCTATGTGGAATTGGGTGTACACAGAATACACAGAATACAGAATACTTTATTAGTCCCAAAGGGAAATTGGGGAATTGTTGCGACACACTAAACAAAGTCAGCACAAGATCACAAAAATTAACAGAACAAGATTCAAAAACACACCAAATGTGTGTAGCAAGGGGTTAAATGTTGTATCTCTTCTCACCTCTCCTTGCAGGCGTGGCAGTCCAGACGTCAGATCCCAATGGTTCAGTCTCTCAGCTGGATCACACAAGTGCAGTCTATGGCAGCAAGTCTACCCTCCCTCAGATTCAGGTAAACATGTTCAGGTGGTGAATCACCATTGTGTGACACTCAGCCTCTGCAGGTCCTTTCAGCATGGCCTCCCTCAGGGAAAGACCCCCAGTGCCTAGAAAAAGCAGCCCTTCTCTCTCATCTCTCTCCAGCAGTCCTGCCTCCTGTAGTTTGGAGTCCATCTGTCTCCCCTTCCCTTGTATTGTGCTTTTTCCCTGAGAAACTACAAGTGTCCTTTGTGGCATTCTGCATCCTCCCTCTGATGCTGATTGGATTTGATCCAACTGCCATGAGGGAGAGGGGAGAGCAGAGAATGAGCTAGATTTGCACAGATCTCACTTTTGTCACTGACCTGCAGCTGCAGAGGGGGGATAAAAAATCAACCCCTGCTCTCTCTCTCTCATATGTCAACAGCGCAATGGCAGGGGGCGAGCCAATACAGACAGAATCCCAGCATACATACCTTTTTGCGAAGGGTCTTCTGGGTTGTCCAATGAGGTCTTCCAGCGGGGGCAGAGGGTGACCCCTCATTTCTGCACTGATTGGTGCTCAAGTAATGATGTTGGCAAGCTGGGTGTGACTCTGATAGCCAGGTGAGTTGAATAATTGTATATATTTTTCAACCCATCTAGAGACATAAAGGTATTTCTGTGGGGCACAGCTTCTGGATGAAAAATAATATTTCAGCAAAAGCTGTTTTGTTTCAACAACTTTTATTAAGTTTTCAAGGAGAAGGGTACAAGCAGGTAACAACATTGAGAGGCATTGTATACAGAGAAAGTACCATAACAGATAGTTTATGTATGCAAAGAATTGAGTACAGTTCTTATTTTTGGTTTGAAATCTAACAGTAACGTTGGCATTGGTCATGTAGCAGGAGTGTTGTTCACTATCCTGGACTCCCCAATAGGGAGCACAATTGTGTCCTGTGGGGATTCACAACACTGCTAGCCATAGTTTCTCGCTATACTAAGAGTATTAAGAGTATACTGAAACTGAATATTATCAATGCCCTGTCCTAAAACAAGAAAAGTTATGATATTTGTTTATCATTAGCCTCTTAGGTCTTAGAGGGTAAGGAGTAACCAATTGTCAGGCACATGAGGCCCACATGCGGTCTAGAGGTAGGTGAGGGTGTTGATACAGAAGAATGGGTGTAATGGTTATGGTGATATATATATGCATTGTGTCTAGGTGATCGTGTCTCTTACTCACATACGGGAGCCAAGGGTAGGTACATGAAGATGTGCAGTATAAGTCATTATGAGTTCAAGAAATAGAAAGGGGACCAAAAGTGAAAGCTAAAGAGGAGGGAGAAGACCAAAAGCTGTTTTTTTTCTTTAATTGAACAATGCTGGCCTCTCAAATTAATTAACATTAAATATTTTTAATCCTTATTCTGCTTGCATTAGTAAAGAGATAGGGAGGTATGTTATATTCATTTTTTAAAACTTTTCTCAGTTGTTTCCTAGGCCAAAATGATGTCATACATTCCTAGTGTCAAAATGGGCATTTTTTTTTCTTTCATCTGGAGGAGGCCAAGCACACCCTCCTGCCTGCATAACTGAGCTAAGGAAGATAGATTCTAGGAAGTCAATGCTACATAAATAATTTACCCTTTTTCAAGATAACCATGGTTAGAAATACTAGGTGGGGGGTGTTTTTCAAAGTAATTTCTCAACAAAATAGCATGAAGACATGAACAGAAGGGTGATTTTGCTTGGAATACTAAAAATGAATTAAATAGCTGTTTTCAATTTGTGATGCTCAGAAACAGATAGGCCTCATGCACACTGGGCAACTTCTCCGAATGCCTTTTCTCCTGGCAGAAGAAAAGCAGCGTAAAAAACACACCTAAAGCCATGTTTTGCAAATGCATTTAAGCGTTCATTTATTATTTGGCCACAACAATGATTAATTCTGGCCATTCAAATGAATGATCACTCAATCGCTAAACTTGCCAAGCACTTAGGCGCATCAGGTGTTTTTTCTGCCGAAACGTTCCTCTCCAGAACATGCAAGTGATGTTTTTTCTTTCTGTCTCTAAACGTTCCTGTCTATAAATGCCTGTAAACACATATGTGTGCATGGACAGATACAGTTACTTGAAAACCTATTCATACCCCTTTACATTTTCCACATTTTGTCATGTTACAACCAAAAAAACGTTAATGTTTTTTATTGGGATTTTATGTGATAGACCAACACAAAGTGGCACATAATTTTGAAGTGGAAGGAAAATGGTTTTCAAAATTTTTTTTTTTACAAATAAATATCTGAAAGTGTGACGTGCATTTGTATTCAGCCCCCCTTGGTAAATACTTTTTAGAACCACCTTTCCCTGCAATTATAGCTAGAAGTCATTTTGGGGATGTCTCTACCAGCTTTGCATATTTAGAGAATGAAATATTTGCCCATTCTTCTTTGCAAAATAGCTCAAGCTCTGTCAGATTGAATGGAGAGTGTCTGAACAGCAATTTTCAAGTCTTGCCACAGATTCTCAATTGGTTTTAGGTGTGGACTTTGACTGGGCCATTCTAACACATGAATATTCTTTGACCTAATCCATTCCATTGTAGCTCTGGCTGAATGTTTAGGGTCATTGTTCTGCTGGAAGATGAACCTCCGCCCCAGTCTCAGGTCTTTTGCAGACTCTAAAAGGTTTTCTTCCAAGATTGCCCTGTATATGCATCATCTATCTTCTCATCAACTCTGGCCAGTTTACATGTCCCTGTTGAAGAAAAGCATCCCCACAACCATGTTTCACAGTGGGGATGGTGTGTTCAACATGATGTGCAGTGTTAGTTTTCTGCCACACATAGTATTTTGCTTTTAGGCCAAAAAGTTAAATTTTGGTCTCATCTGACCAGAGCACCTTTTTCCACGTTTGCTGTGTCCCCCACAGGGCTTCTCGCAAACTGCAAACGGGACTTCTTATGGCTTTCGTTCAACAATGGCTTTCTTCTTGCCACTCTTTTATAAAGGCCAGATTTGTGGAATGCATGACGAATAGTTGTCCTGTGGATCTGAGTTGATGATCTCTGCAGCTCCTTCAGAGTTACCATGGGACTCTTTGCTGCTTCTCTAATTAATGCTATCCTTGCCCGGCTTGTCAGTTTAGGTGGACAGCCATGTCAGAGGCGTAACTAGAAACTTCAGGGCCCCGGTGCAAAAAACCATGAAGCGCCCCCTGGCCGGGGTCCTTCCCTTCAAGCCTGGGGCTCTTCCCACTGATCCTGGGGCCCTTTACTCTCATTGCAGGGCCCTTTATTACGGTCCCGCAGTGGGACCCTTTCACAAGTTCTGCAGTGGGCCCCCTTCCTGCCATCTTGGGGCCTCCCCACGGTGGTGGAATTCCAGGGCTTGGTCGCAAGTGTGACCTTTGCGATCCTGGAAGTTCACCCACTGGTGTCAGTAGTTCTTATTTTTTGGTATTTTAATTGAATGTTTTTTTATCATTTTATTTTATTTTTTTACAGCGTCACTGACTATGACTCTGTCCATTCAGAAAAAGAAGGAGCTGGTAAATTACATAGTTCTCTATTGTGACATATCCCCTGCAGTAGCCGACAGGAGAGGGTAGGGAGCACAGTGGGGGGGGGCAGCACAGTAGAGGGGGGGACCAGGGAAGCACACAGGGGCCCAGAGACAGCAGAACACAAGTGAAATGGATAGGAGGAGTGGCGGGGCAACATTCAGAAGAACCAATCTCCTCCATTTTCCTCCTGCAGCTACAGGAGGAAAAAGGAAGACAGTAATTTCTCTACATGCTGCTCCCACCAACCCTCCTATCCAGGTATACAGGGGAGCTGCACAGGCCCCCTGGAGCATGGGACCTGGTTGCAATTGCAACCCCTGCAATTGCAAGTTGTACCATACTCTTTCCATTTTTGGATGATGGATTGAACAGTGCACCGTGAGATGTTCAAAGCTTGGGATTTTTTTATAACCTAACTCTGCTTTAGACTTCTCCACAACTTTATCCCTGACCTGTCTGGTGTGTTCCTTGGCCTTCATGATGCTGTTTGTTTGCAAAGGTTCTCAGTATAAATAAAGCTGTTCACGGGTTTGATGCAAGTGTGCATGAGGCCTTAAGTTCCACATTAAAATTACTACATTTTTTCACAAAATAAAAGTACAATTCTGCAGAATTTTCCCCCACAATAGATGTTACTGAATATTTACCTCTTTCGTGTGACTCAAGACCAAACTTCCCTCTGTTCAAGCAGTACAGCCTCCTGCAAAGTGTTCAGAATTCAACACTTCTGAGAGCCTGCGGCCCCCACCGTGATGTGGTTGCTTCCACAGGCCCCTATGTTAGTACATGGCAAAGATGTGACTAAAGGCCACTCTAAAATAAAAACTGCAGCTTTAGTAATATATACAGTATGTGACAATGAAGAATATTTCATTCACTGACAACATGTAAACCTTTTTTTTCTTTTTTCCAGAGAATTGATAAAATCAGAGAGGTAGACACTTCCAAAGAACCGTGTCTTTCCATTTATTTCTTTACTTCTTTGTCAAATCTCTTGGCCCCGTTGCACACTAGGAGTTTAGCCTGTGTGTGTCCAATCCCAGCATTTTAATAGGCCCGGGAGGCACAGGTACAGCATCCAGCTCTGTGTGCAAGGTATAGGTAAGATATACAAGACCTGTCTGTAGATTATTCATTTCCTTCCACACTGTATTGCTGTGACTCATTGCAAAGCCTGACTGTGCAACTTGTCAGTCTGGTACTTTATTAAACTGGAACAGTATTGTCTTTACTCCAGGGTGCCATCTGTCCAGATTTCTGCACAATTAAGTAGCTGCTTCTCTGTAAATTTGTGATTTAAAAAACAAAATGGAATTAAATAAAAAAAAATTATTTGTAATGTAAAAAAATTGATATATATTCATAATATCATAAAGTGTATTATCACTCGTGAATGTTGTCCTCCACCATATAGATAAAGTGCACACTCACCAGAGCTATTTGCTGTCCAGATTATAAAACAGCAATAGCATGTGTAGCTGCTGGTGTCTTAATCTCTTATAGTCCTGAAGAATGAACCAACCACTGCAATGATCTCCTCGTGTAGAGTTGTAGCATCAATTAAATGCGTATGAAAATCCAAATATAAAGAGAGATACTCATAGTTTAGTAATCAATAATAAAAAAATAGCTTTAATTAAAATGCAAAATCACAAAAATGATTAAAAAGACACTGACTAGACGCAGTGTGATAGCAATATAATGAGGTCCAAATGAAGGTAAAAAAGGCAGAGATGTATCTGTCAACTTACATCAGAAGCCACCACATCAGATATTAGAGTGGTGGCTGGACCTCAGGCATGTCTCAGTAGCTCTAAGTCCATTTCGCGTCACACGCATCATTAGGGGCATTACCATTAATGCTCCTGATGATGCGTGTGATGCGAAATGGCCTTTTATAACCTTTTTCTTTTTTTTTTTAAAGAAATTTTTATTGATTTTCAAAACAATGCAAATAACAAGTCAACAAAGTAGGCGTACTTACAGGAAAACCAGACCAGACATACAGCGATTGGTAAATCAAGAGTCGTAAATACCACCTTTAGAGCGTCTATAAAACTCAAAGTGAACTTCAAGGAGGGGAGGGGGGTGGGGTGAGGGGAAGGGGTGTGATAGTCATGCGAGTACGCCTGGCGAACCCATGGGTAAAGTAAGGTGAATAGTACAGGACCCCTTTCGGTTGAGGAGAGGGACAGAGGCATGGGGGAGACCCCTCGACAAATATGTGAAAGTCTGTGGTGGGAGCCCCTTAAAAGAGCATCATGGACAAATAAAGGAGATGGGGGGAGGGGAGAAGGAGGGGGGGGGGATACCGAGTGATCTAGAATGTACAACAATACACATTAGCAAGCATTATATACTAAGTAAGATATAACATAGAGACTACAATAGTCATGGCAAATCAGCGAAGAGAGACATGGTGGATGACGCTTGAGGATGTGAAGAGTGTCCTAGGTCAGGAGATTGAAGAGTAAGGCTGCTCGGGCTGTGAGGAAGGTGGGTCATGGCCTGTGTGTCATAATAGGCTGACCATTTGTTCCAGAACCTGAGTGGGTCGGTTTTGTGGAGAAGCATGTAGTAGTGAGATCAGCTTTCACTTCCCGTATGGACGGAATGGAAGCGGAGACCCAATGGCGCAGGGTGACCCTTCTGGAGATCATATAGCAAGTAGCAATCCAGGGTTTGTGTTTTCTAATGGTGCATGTCCGTTGAGCAGTACGTGCCCCCGAGGCTGAAGTGGGTGAACTGTCCAGATAACCAAATAGCAATGGAAGGGGATCCATAGTGGGTTGCAGACCGGTGACTCTGTGTACAAGACGTTCAACCTGGTTCCAGAAGTCCGAGACGTGGGGGCAAGACCAGAGTCTATGTACTAAGCTGGGGTGGTGGGCCAGGCACCAGGAACATCCTTGACATGGAGTATGGGGTGATGAAGAAAATGGAGCATAAGCATGATGGAGAATTTTGAATTGCTGCTGCCTCCAGAATGCGTTGCAAACAAAAGTACAGGTGGTGTTAAAACCGGCTAATAGAAGTGGTTTTGAGGCTCATAGAGATAATGCTGCATCCCAAGAGGAGTGATGGCAGTCCTTGGAGCGAGTGTGAAGGTAAAGCTGTATCGGTCTATACAATTGAGATAGCCTCAGTGGGGAGTGGCGTGGGAGAGAGTCCAAAGGGCTGGGAGCGAAACGGGTCTGTTGGTTAGAACACAGTTCCTTGGTGAAGGCATGTAGTTGGTGGACATATAATGCCGTAATGGAAAGAGGTGATCCAGAGGGCTGGTCATAGAGTTGGGAGACTGAACGTAGGCCTAAGGACGACCAGTGGGAATAGACCTGTTCCAAACGCAAATGAGCCCTGGCGGGATGACCACTAATGGGGAGGTGGGGGGATATAAGTTGTGGAAGTCCCAGTTTCTTGCGTAGTTCCTTCCAAGCAGCCCGAGTGTCCCTCAGCAGAATGTGTTGACGAAGCGCAGTTGGCATGTCAGACATGGAGCAATGCAAAATAGTGGCTAGGTTATAGGGTGCAACAATGTGTGATTCGAGCGAGAAGTTGGAAAAGTTGGAAGAACCATGAATCCAATCTAGACCTACTCTCGCTAGGCTACAAGCGGATATCAGGTAAGTTCATGCCACCTCTGAACCTAGGAGGTTAAAGTTTATGGAGAGCAATGCGGGGCCTCTTGGAGGCCCACAGAAAGGAGGTTAGAGATTTGTGGAATGCATTGACATCTTTATGTTTAATAAGGAGGGGCAGGGTCTGGAGGACATAGAGTAGTTTAGGGAATGTAACCATTTTATACAAGTGACAGTGTCCTATAAGGGAGAGGGGGAGGTTTGCCCAGCTGGATAATTCCTTGGTGAGTTTGGCAAAGAGAGGGGTGTAGTTCAGTTGATAGAGGGAGGACGGGGATCATCCTATCAGTATTCCTAGATATTTAATATGGGTTTTAGCTATTGGGAAGGGAGAGGAGGGTACCCAGACAGGGGTTTGGGGGGAGCCCAATGGGAGTATTTCGCTTTTGGAATAATTGATACAGAGCCCTGAACAGAGGCGGAACCTGTCAAATATGGCTTTAACGATACCAGCATCACGCGCCGAGTCCGCGGTAAACAGAAGTATGTCATCTGCAAAGAGCACGGACCGTAGCTCCTCCTGACCAATACGGACACCAGTCAGGGGGGCATGGGTCGCGAGGTAGCGGGATAGGGGTTCTAGAGCCAAATTGAAAAGGAGGGGGGAGAGGGGCATCCCTGGCGCGCACCCTTGTGGCTTTCATAAACTTAATTTGGACCTTGTTATATTGCTATCACACTGCGTTAGGTCAGTGTCTTTTTATTCATATTTGTGATTTTGCATTTAAATTAAAGATATTTTTTTTTTTATTGATTACTACACTATGAGTATCTCCCTTTTTATTTGGAATTGAATCGATGCTACAACTCTACACGAGGAGATCCTTGTAGTGGTTGGTTAGTTTTTCAGGACTATAAGAGGTTAAGACACCAGCAGCTACACACACTATTGTTGTTTTATAATCTGGACAACAATTAGCTCTGGTGAGTGTTCACTTTATCTATATGGTGGAGGATACACTTTATGATCTTTGCACTGGGACATTTTACCTGTTTTTGCTGATATTTCAGTATATTTACAGTATTTTTAAATTTTTGGTTATGTTTTAATTAGTAGATCACTGAGCGCTGCAATTGTTTTTTATTCATATTCATAATATATTCGGCAGCCCAAACCTGGTGTGGGATTCTGCTTGCTGTTTATTTTAAGATTCATTATAGAACATCTGATGGCAGCTCTGATGACGATCCTCCTCAGGACAGGCATGTAGGCTCCTGTGGGGTGCTTTCCTAATTGTCTGGCCAATGTGCTTGAGAAGGTTGAATATTCAGCTGTTTAACCCTTGGCCTGTCTTGCTGTTGGCTTTCCTGATTGTGCTTTGCACAGACTAATCATGATCTCTTCCACTTATTTATTATATTTACACGTATTTATACCATGTATCATTAATCCCCAAGTAAATGACATAATACAGTCTGTAAAATGAATACTGTACACCTAAACCAGTTATTCCCCACCTACTCAAAACACTATGCATTAAAGTGGTAGTAAACTCTGATTGATTGTACCTACAGATAAGCTTATAGTATGTCCTACCTGTGGATACAGTGAATATTTCCTAAGCTTACACCGTTTAGGAGTTATTTACATTAATTCTGGCCGATGCCATCACTGCGTGTGCTCATTGATGCTCCGTATTCGGGGCCCACTGATGGCAGAGCGCTGTGCCACAATGGGAACTCCTGAGCACAGGCATGGCATGGCAATGCTGTCATTGAGCATGTGACCTCCTGCGTTCGAATAGCAGCAGTGCAGCGCATCTGCTCGGCATGGAACCCAGAACCAGGAGATCAGTGGAGTAACTGTGTCTTCTGCAGGATTTCCAGTTTTCATGGGAATTGGCCAGGTGTGGTATTTCGATGCTTACATTGGTCCAAGCTGGATAAAGGTAATTATTGTGATATTTGTGGGGGTTTCATTCAAGTGTAGTGCATATACAGTGAGTCCACTCCAGCCAAGAAATACCATTTTAGGGCTGGTTAGCCTGCTTTTTATTTAAGAAAAAAAGTAAAAAGTTCCACAAAATGTTACCCTCACATGGGTTTCCACCATCACTTCAAACACAAAAACAAATGACTTTAGCATCTTTGCTCTCTCTGACAACACCACTGCTCAGGCCACAAGCTTCGGCATTTTAGGTGGTTACTCAGACCAACTCCTAGCACTGCCATGCTCCCTTGCAACTTCTGCACCTTTTTCTTAACTCTTGTAGCTCACATAGCTCTCTTGCAGTTTCCTGCTGCACTGGCCCACACTCCAACCTGGGCAGGGACTGTCATGTACCTGGGTGTCCTTGAACCGGGAGCTTCCCTGTTCCATAGCTTGCAGCCTTATCTGTTGTGCCACAAAGAAGCTCTGGAGTTTGTGCAGTGATTTTCCAGCCTGATGCTTAACTTTTGGACTCACTAGCTCCACCTGCTGCCAGCTGCAAACAATGTACAATTTAACCAGCTGTGATCAATGTACAATTTACTCAGCTTTCAAAAAGCAGCACTTCCTGTTCCTCAATGCCCGTTTGTTTGGAATATCTTCCTGTTCCTGGGGGTGCTACTTGCTCTTTGATAGACTTTCGTGTATGAACTTTTGCCTGTATTCTTGACCCCTCTTCAGCCTGCCGAATCTGTACTTCACCGCCAGCTTGTGTATGACTTCTGCCTGCCTGACCATTCTTTGGATTACGTTTGGATACCGCTTTGCCCGATCTGTTTCCGGCCTGATCCCTGACTACGTTTTTGCCCGAATCCTCAGCACTCAAACTCCACTTCGGACTTTACCTAACAGGTTACTAACAGGGACCTTCTGTTTCCCAGGTGCAGCCTTCAGCTGCAAACAGCCTATTCTCTATAAAGGGTGTGCACACCTTTACACAGCCTGCTGATCTCTGGTAAAACCTGGACACAAGGTTAGAGGCTTTTTCCTTGCCAAAGCTCTTTGAACTCCAGGACCCAATTCCGAAATTAAAAAACCCGGAGAAAACAAAAATCCCTAATTTCTCCGCTCATAATTTCCATTCTGTAGCTTCTCAATCTGCAACCTTGATAACTTTATGTGCCATTTACCTCTTCTTACATAGTGGCAGGACCCAGCACCCTGTATGTAAAAATATCTGTATGTGGAATTTAGCTTTAAAGTGATTGTAAAGCGTTGTTTTTGTTTTATTAAAATAGCAAACATGTTATACTTACCTGCTCTGTGCAAGGGTTTTGCACAAAGCAGCCCCATAAGAGGGCCCCTTGCTCCCTCATCACTGGCTGTGATTGACAGCAGCGGGAGCCAATACCAATACCTGGTTTAATGATCATGGTATCACTGTGCTTGATTGGCCAGCAAACTCGCTTGGCCTAAACCCCATAGAGAATCTGTGGGGTTGTGTCAACAGGAAGATGAGAGACACCAGACCAAACAATGCAGATGAGCTGAAGGCCGCTATCAAAGCAACCTGGTCTTCCATAACACCTCAACAGTGCCACAGGCTGATCGCCTCCATGCCACGCTGCATTGATGCAGTAATTCATGCAAAAGGAGCCCCAACCAAGTATTGAGGGCATACTATACTGTACATGGACTTACTTTTCATTAAGCCAACATTTCTGTATTAAAAATCCTTCTTTTTTTTTTATTTATTTATTTCTTTTTTTGATATTGGTCTTATGTATTTTTCTAATTTTCTGAGATACTGATTCTTGAGGTTTTCAGTAGCTATAAGCCATAATTATCAAAATTAATAGAAAGAAATGCTTGAAATATATCACTATATGTGTAACGCATCTATATAATATATAGGAGTTTCACTTTTTGAATTGAATTACTTAAATAAATTAACTTTTTGATGATATTTTAGTTTTATGTGATGCACCTGTATATACTGTACATAGCCTGTTTTTTTTTTCCCTGTCCAATTTAGCTCTTGTTTTCTGGAAGAACTGTACTTTTTCTGATATAAGACAGTAATGAGAGGCTTCTCAGCTCTTGTCACTCACCATGGAGTATGTTTGCACATTCTGACAGTACACTCCATCACAAAAATGATTTCCAAATTGCTTTCCATCTACTGACAGATTTTGCTTAGAAGTATTTACACTTTTTTTCCCTTGACAGCCCAAATTAGAGTGCAGAGGGCATCTCTGGTAACCAGAGAATCATCACTGCCTTTGCTGTAGCTTATTTTTTGCCATGTACTCTGAGATTAAACTGCTATAGTTTTAATAAATTGAAGATACTATATTTTTTAGAAATACTCTGGACAGACTCCAGCAGCTAGAAAAAGACAACACAAGTTCTATTATAGCCTGGCACAAGCCCGGGCAATGCAGACTGAGAATATGATGAAAACCAATAGACCAAGGTTACTTTCAGAAGAAACTGCAAGTAAAAGTGAATCAATATAGACCATTGACATTATAATAAACTCTCAACTTTTTCTGCAAAAGTTAAAGATTCCCCCATCTTCCACTTTTTGAGCCTACAGTAATTTTGGCCTGTGTCTACAGACAACAGTGAGAACTATGCAGCTTTCCATGTCTTGCTATCAGCCACACATTGTTTTCCCATCATAAGCAAAATTTTGGCCACCCATCTCATTAAAGTGTTGCTAAACCTTTGTTTTTTGTTTTTTTTGTTACATTAAAATAACAAACATGTTATTCTTACCTGCTCTGTGCAGTGGATTTGCACAGAGCAGCCCAGGATCCTTTTCTCCTCGGGTCCCACGCCAGCGATCCTGGCCCCTCTCTCCTGCCAAGTGGCCCCACAGAAAGCAGCTTCCTCTGGGAGCACCCAGGCAGGTGCGCTCCAGAGCCACAGCTCTGTGTGTCCATTCACACTTGGCTCAGCCCCACCCCCTTCGTATCTTGATTGGCTCACTGGCACGATTAACAGCAGCAGGAGCCAATGGCTCGCGCTGCTGCCAAAAGCCAATAAGGAGTGCGAGTCCCCAGAGAACCAAGGTTCTCACGGACATTGCTGGATAGAGAGGGGGCTCAGGTAAGAATTAGGGTGGGCTGGGGAGGGCTGCTGCACACATAAGGTTTTTTACCTTCATGCACAGAATGTATAAAGTTGAAAAAAATCATTGTGCCTTTACAACTACTTTGAAGAGACAATAATGGGGTTCAGCAGGTGGGAGGGGCAAGGCCAGGCTTGGCTTATTCAGGTGGAATTTACTTGCATGTAACTTTAGCTACCTATGGGGTTGATTTACTAAAGGCAATTAGGCTGTGCTCTTGCAGAGTGCAGTGGCTTCAGATTAAGAGCATGAGGTGAAGCTTCAGGTGGTTGTAAGGGCATTCAGCCCACACAACAGCAATAGTAAAGTTCTCTGCCTGCAGAAAACTGCTGGGGGAAGGTAGAGGAGGGAGATTTCATTCCGGATCGTAGAGTTAGCCCGTAGAGCTGCAGGCTGCGGCTGCTGTCCCCATGGTCCAGAATCCAGGACTCTGCCCAGGACAAGACCATCTCCGGACAGCTTAGTAAAAAGCCAGTGAATGTGCTAGGTATATATTTGTAATGCAAGACTTTTCTGGGGCCCCTGGGCAGCCCATGCGCTAAGACAGCCCTGTGGGTGGTAGAAAGGATAAAATGAAAAAGTGAACGGGCGATCAACTTTGAGATGCAATTTGTACTGTAAATAAAGTCCAGTTCAGGGATCTGCCCCAGTAATTGCCCCCTCCAGTAAAGCACCTCCCAAAACCTAAAAAAAACTAAAAACCTAAAAAATGTAATAACATTTTATTAAAGTGTTTTTGGTCTTCTTTTATGACATCACAGGTCTTCTTCATCCAGCGTTGGGCGGCTCCTGAATGCCATAGCAGAATCTTATGGCTCCAGGGCAGGCCCTTGGCACCCTAACCTTCATGAAAGTGGGTTCAATGATGCTGAGCATCATTAAACCTAGAAGGAGTCCGGTGCTGGATCTCTAGAAGGGCAAATCTGTTAGGGACAGTGCCAACTGGATAGAGTGGCATTGAGTGTGATTTTTTGCTGGAGCTGCTTTTATATTCTACATTTGTGCTGGGGCCTGATATATTTACTTTTTGTGCCCAAGCTGGACACAGGCTTTAAAGTGTATGTAAACTCAACTATTAAAATCACATGATGTAAGTTTACATACACACAATTCCAAGCAGATGTGACGTATGCATTTTTGTTACCAAGGGTTTATTTGAGAACATTTGCAGCACTTTTCAGCATTTACAGTCCCTCCAAATGAGGGAAAGTTGAGTAGTGCCAAGGCTATATGTTGGTTATGAGAAAATACGGTCCTAAATTACACTCTGCTGTAATGTGCAAATAGTCACTATTCTCTATTCTGCCATAGCATGTTATACTGCCTCAATGCGCCCTCCACCTCTCAACCTCCTCTGCAACATTAATCTCATATTTCAAAAGAAGATTGTGTATTGTGCTTTACCCTTGACTCACAGATTTGTGAAAGTGTAGGTGTAGGATTTTTTTTTTTTTTCATTTTGGATAGTAAAATTGGTTCTAAAGCTAAACGTTTTTTTTTACTTTAAAGCATTCCCTGCATTAGGGTAATAATCATTTTACAACATTTTTAAATACCTGAGTCTTCTCTCCCCTCCCCCTCTATGCCCAGGGGACAAAGCCATTGGTTCATGTGGCTGTCAATCAAATGCAGTGAGGAGGGAGTGGGGCCAAGCCGAGCTGTGTGTGTCTATGGACACACACACAGCTCAGGTTGGAATAAAGTCTACCCATCTAACCCCATAGCAAGTGGCCTGCTATGGTGTCAGACACAGTAGAGAAGGAGCCAAGAGCTGTGAAGAGGAGATGTGTGCCCTGCCACTGCACATAGTAGGTAAGTATAACATTGTTGTTATTATTAATGAAAAGAAAATTGCCGGTAGAAACGCTTCAAATACCCTGTCAATTTATCATTGATTTTTTGCTATGTCCCATTGGGAATATTACCCTTAACTTTTATTCCTGAAGATGCAACAGAAAGTGAGAGGAAGTCAGCATAATTCCACCTCTTCTAAACGGGTAAGACTACTAAATAATGAGGAGCCACGCTGGTGTGTACAGTCCATTTAAAGGTTTTAGTCTGCATATACGTTTTAAGGGCACAACACCTCAGCCCTCCCCCTTCATCGGGGCTTCATTCCAGCAAACTCAACCTGCCTGCTTCCCAGGATACAGGGTTCTGTATCATTGGGGGAAGGGGGACGGTTGAGAGTGTTGGGATGAAGCTCTGATAAAGGGAGAATGTTTAGCCCACAAAATGCATCAGCTTTTGTTGCAGAATAAAACCTTTTTATGGACTGTACACATTGGTGTGGTGCTCTCATCTCTTCAATTTGTTTGTAATCCCTTGTGAAGGTCCAGCAGGACACCACAATTGATAAAGGAAAAGGAATTGGCAGCACTCCAGGTTGAGTCAAAATCCAGATTTATTGACTGGACATCCAAATATGACAATCGTGACAAGGTAGACGCGTTTCACACACTGACTGTGTGCTTAATTTGGTAATGATTAAGCACACAGTCAGTGTGTGAAACGCATCTACCTTGTCACGATTGTCATATTTGGATGTCCAGTCAATAAATCTGGATTTTGACTCAACCTGGAGTGCTGCCAATTCCTTTTCTTTTATCAAGTTTCCACGGAGGCGAGCCGGGGCATGCACCGATGTGAGTCATCAGGAAATTACACCACCTTGAGCAGTGAGTTCTTGTCTCTTCAATTAGGACACCACAATTGTTGGAAAGCAGCCTCCAGGACTGCACACATCCTATATATAACGTTACAATAAATCATATATATATATATATATAGCAAAAAATCTTTCTCACGGATGGCCAGGTGGTAGTAAAAACAGGCGGTTGAGCTACAGGTAAGGATCCTTGATTTTCCTAAAGTGTATACTTGTTCTGGGTCAATGACTAAGCAAGTAATAAAGTTGGGTTCATAATCGCTGCCAGGCAACTGTCATTTTCAGGAGGAGGCCAGCAATGGTCATTTTATATTTTTCTGATGGCAGATTTACTTTAAAGCTAATCTACAGTGGGTACGGAAAGTATTCAGACCCCCTTAAATTTTTCACTCTTTGTTATATTGCAGCCATTTGCTAAAATCATTTAAGTTCATTCTTCTTCCTCATGAATGTACACATAGCACCCCATACTGACAGAAAAACACAGAATTGTTGACATTGTTGCAGATTTATTAAAAAAGAAAAACTGAAATATCACATGGTCCTAAGTATTCAGACCCTTTGCTCAGTATTTAGTAGAAGCCCCTTTTGATCTAATACAGCCAGGAGTGTTTTTGGGAAAGATGGAACAAGTCTTTCACACCTGGATTTGGGGATCCTCTGCCATTCCTCCTTGCAGATCCTCTCCAGTTCTGTCAGGTTGGATGGTAAACGTTGGTGGACAGCCATTTTTAGGTCTCTCCAGAGATGCTCAATTGGATTTAAGTCAGGGCTCTGGCTGGGCCATTCAAGAACAGTCACAGAGTTGTTGTGAAGCCACTCCTTCGTTATTTTAGCTGTGTGCTTAGGGTCATTGTCTTGTTGGAAGGTAAACTTTCGGCCCACTCTGAGGTCCAGAGCACTCTGGAGAAGGTTTTTGTCCAGGATATCCCTGTACTTGGCCGCATTCATCTTTCCCTCGATTGCGACCAGTCGTCCTGTCCCTGCAGCTGAAAAACACCCCCACAGCATGATGCTGCCACCACCATGCTTCACTGTTGGGACTGTATTGGACAGGTGATGAGCAGTGCCTGGTTTTCTTCACACATACCGCTTAGAATTAAGGCCAAAAAGTTCTATTTTGGTCTCATCAGACCAGAGAATCTTATTTCTCACCATCTTGGAGTCCTTCAGGTGTTTTTTAGCAAACTCCATGCGGGCTTTCATGTGTCTTACACTGAGGAGAGGCTTCCGTCGGGCCACTCTGCCATAAAGCCCCGACTGGTGGAGGGCTGCAGTGATGGTTGACTTTCTACAATTTTCTCCCATCTCCTGACTTCATCTCTGGAGCTCAGCCACAGTGATCTTTGGGTTCTTCTTTACCTCTCTCACCAAGGCTCTTCTCCCCCGATAGCTCAGTTTGGCCGGACGGCCAGCTCTAGGAAGGGTTCTGGGTTCTGGTCGTCCCAAAGGAGGAATGGCAGAGGATCCCCAAATCCAGGTGTGAAAGACTTGTTGCATCTTTCCCAAAAAGACTCCTGGCTGTATTAGATCAAAAGGGGCTTCTACTAAATACTGAGCAAAGGGTCTGAATACTTAGGACCATGTGATATTTCGGTTTTTCTTTTTTAATAAATCTGCAACAATGTCAACAATTCTGTGTTTTTCTGTCAGTATGGGGTGCTATGTGTACATTCATGAGGAAGAAGAATGAACTTAAATGATTTTAGCAAATGGCTGCAATATAACAAAGAGTGAAAAATTTAAGGGGGGTCTGAATACTTTCCGTACCCACTGTATATACAGTGGAATATGCAGCTGAAATTCATATATAAGTGATTTTTTTCTCCTGCCCAAAAGATTTATAATTTTCTTTAGCCATCAATGATTCTAATTCTCCTAAAGAAAGCATAGAGGAGCCACACACACCAGCAATTATCATCCATATAGGGGGAAAGATAAGGATCAATAATTCAGACAAGCCATGTGGATATTGTAACAGTTTCCCAGCTGTTTCCCAACAGTGGCTGGATCTTTTCTTGCAAAATATAGGTCATCCTTTAATGCATTGCCATCAAGGATGAAAAACATGTGTCTTTTAACTGCCTCATTTGTCTTTGAAAACAATACAATAAAAACAGATAAGATAAATTATATGATCCCAATTCCAAAAAAGTTGAAACGCTGTGTAAAAGCTACATAGAAACAGAATGCAATAATTTGCAAATCTCATAAACCCGTACTCTTTTCCCAATAGAAAATAGAAAACATATCAGACTGAGAAAATGGACAATTTTAACCACTTCTGCCCCCTTAATGATCAGGCCATTTTTTGCAAAATGGCACTATGTTACTTTAACTGACAATTGCAGGGTTGTGCGATGCTGTACCCCAAAAAAATTGATGTTTTTTTTCCCCCACAAATAGAGATTTATTTTGGTGGTATACTATATTATACTTTCTGCTATAAAATATTCCCAATAAAAAAAAGATCTAAAAATCATATTTTTTCATCATTTTAGGCCAATATGTATTCTGCTACATATTTTTGGTAAAAAAAAAAAAAAAAAAATCCCAAACTGTATATTGATTGGTTTGCACAAAAGTTATACCATCTACAAACTAGGGGAAAGATTTATGTCATTTTTATTTTTATTTACTAGTAACAGCGGCGATGTACGATTTTTAGCGGGATTGCGACATTGCGGCGGACAGATCGGACACCTAACTGCCATTTTTTACACTTTTGGGGGGACCAGTGACATTACTACAGTGCTAAAAATATGCACTGTTACTGTACTAATGACACTGGCAGGGAAGGGGGTTAACACTAGGGTCGATCAAAGGGTTAAATGTACCCCTTGCTGGTGCTTTCTGACTGTGTGTTGGATGGGCTTGCTGGATGAACACAGAGACCTGTGTTCCTAAATAGGAGGAACACAGGATCCCTGTGTTCATCACTGACAGAACAGCAGTCTGCCGTGTTTACATCGGCAGACCGCCGTTCTGTCTCCAGGTGGGGAGCGGTCGCGGGTGCTCGGCGGATAACGTGGCCGCTGGACCCGCTGATTGGTTCCCTCTGTGGTTAATCTGCACGTGTGCGCACCCCCACTAGCTGTTCCACAAAATGATGTACAGATACGCCATTTCGCGGGACAGAGCTGACCTGCCGCAGTATAAGTACAGTCGGCGAATGGTTAAAAAAAATTAAGGTAATTTTGAAATTGATGACAGCATTAAAGTTGGGACAGGGCCATGGTTAGCACAGTGCAGCATCCCTCCTTCTTATAACAGTCCTGGGTCTTCTTTGTCAGAATATTTTGTTTCAAGATGCACCAAATATTTCAATTGGTGAAAGGTCTGGACTGCAGGCAGGCAGGTTAAGCACCCAGACTCTGCTATTACCAAGCCATGCTGTTGTCATAGATGCAGTATGTGGTTTAGCATTGTGAATAAAATATGGGTTTATGAAATTTGCAAACCATTGCATTTTGTTTTTTTGTAGATTTTATCACAGCCTCCCAACTTTTTTGGAACTTGGGTTGTAAGTTCCCAATGAGCTTGAATTAATTGTATGACAAATATATCTGTTTAAAAGGAAGTATCTTTTTTTAAAATAATGTTTGCATGTAAATTTTATGTGTGTAAATGGGAGCAGCTATATTTATGATTATATATGCAGACTTTGCTTGGTGCTTTGCAGTGATACACAATGGCGACACGCAGGTCCTCTTTCTCAAGGTCCTAAGTGATGCTTGTCACCATGAGAAAGGGGAGCTGCAGTTTACAGCTGTCAATGCTGATAGCTGCTGCTGCCCTAAACTCTCAGCCTTCACAGGAAAGAGTTAACAGTGGACAGTGCAATCTCCAGACAATCACTTTGCTTTTGGAAAGGAAGTGCAGGAAGAGGAGAGGACCAAGGGAGTGCCTATCCTAGGCTATGTGACTGTGTATTCCTATTAATGCACACAGTGAAAGGAGACACAACTGTAGTCCCTGCATGCAAGGGTGGCTCCATAAGATGCTGCAAGAAAACTGAGCCACCCTGAAACAGGAAACCTGTGGCAGTGATCATGGCACCAGCTTAAACTGCAACATAAGCAAGAATTAAAAGATAGAGAAGCTGCATATTAAGTAAATGACTAAATCAGCTACTGAAAGTGTTTAAAAACCTGAGGGTTTAATAGCACTATAAGTAAAAGAGCTAATACTAATAGCCAATGGTTTGCTAACCCTTCTATGCAAATGCAGCAGTGTGGGCAGATGATCCTAATTATTGGCACATTGAGTATGTGCATGATGGAATTTGTTGCTGTTGCTTTAAAAATATATACAGGTGCATCTCATAAAATTATAATATCATGAAAAAGTTAATTTATTTCAGGAATTCAATTCAAAAAGTGAAACTCATATAATTTATACAGATATGTTACACACAGAGTGATATATTTCAAGCATTTCTTTATTTTAATTTTGATGATTATGGCTTACAGCTAGTGAAAACCCAAAATTCAGTATCTCAGAAAAGTAGAAAATTACATAAGACCAATAAAAAAAAAGGATTTTTTTTATACAGAAATGTTGGCTTACTGAAAAGTATGTCCATGTACAGTATAGTATGCAGTCAATACTTGGCCGGGGCTCCTTTTGCATGAATTACTGCATAAATGTGGTGTGGCATGGAGTTGACTAGCCTGTGGCACTGCTGAGGTGTTATGGAAACCCAGGTTGCTTTGATAGTGGTTTTCAGCTGGTCTGCATTTTTGGGTCTGGTGTCTCTCATCTTCTTCTTGACAATAACCCACAGATTTTCTATGGGGTTTAGGTCAGGTGAGTTTGCTGACCAATCAAGCACAGTGATGCCATGATCATTAAACCAGGTATTGGTACTTTTGGCAGTGTAGGCAGATGCTGTAGTGTAGTCTTGCTGGAAAATGAAATCAGCATCTCCCCATAGCTGGTCTGCAGAGGGAAGCATGAAGTGCTCTAGAATTTCCTGCGCTGACTTTGGATTAGATAAAACACAGTGGACCAACACCAGCAGATGACATGGCTCCCTAAATCATCACTGACCAGTGGCGGCCGGTGCATAGGGGGCGCCAGGGCGCCGCCCCCCCTGAAAAAAGGAAGAAAAAAAAAAGATAAAAAAAAAAAAAAAATTGCAAAACGAGCAATAAAGTTTGAAAAAAAAAAAAAATTGCGTTCGCCGCCGCCGCCGCCAGCCGATGTGGAGGGGATGGGGGGGTGGGGTTACCACCCAGAAGAGGCGCCGATTGGCTGCCTTCTGGGGGGCGTGGGGGGCGTAACCTGGGCGCAAGGCAGATTCCTTGGAAACCCCCACTTCGTGGATTCCTGGCTGTGATTGGTCCAGCCTCCAGCCTGGACCAATCACAGCATCCAGGACATCCAACGCTGACCCCGCTGACGTCACTCGCAGCAGTGGACCGGACCGCGGGCGATGGAGTCGGGTGGACACCGGACGGGAGTGACGGCGGCACCGGAGAGGAGACCAGACCACCGGAGGTCATCTGCTGGAAGAAGACATCACCACCGGTGAGTCCTCGTGGTCCTCCTGTCCTGTCAGTCCTCCATGACCATCCATCCAGCTTTTCCACCGCCATCCCCCTATGCTCTGCCTCATCCCATGAGTCATGGGATGAGGCAGAGCAGAGGGGGATGGCGGTGGAAAGGCTGGATGGATGGATGGTCATGGGATGAGGCAGAGCAGAGGGGGATGGCGGTGGAAAGGCTGGATGGATGGTCATCATGGGCCATGACCATCCATCCATCCATCCATCCAGCCTTTCCACCGCCATCCCCCTCTGCTCTGCCTCATCCCA